>NC_092876.1:316403262-316734226 GCF_028372415.1 Notamacropus eugenii
CTTACAGTTAAAGAAACTGAAGCAGACAGTACTTAAATGACTCAAGGCCACACAGATAATAAAAGTATCAGAGACCAAATTTGAATTAGAAAAACTAGTCATGAAGAAAATGGAGCAGCTTACAAATCGAAAGCATAACTATTCCATTTGATAAAAACGGGCCTCACTCTTTTCATATGTGGAAAATTTGTGTGGTGCCTTTGATCAATTCTCTCCACTGTGGCATTGTGATACTTAATGGAAAGAAGTTAAAATGAGAACCAGAGGCACTGGAATGATGCAGTAACATTATCCCAGTCCCCTAGTCTGACGATCTAGGAGGCATATTCCACTCTTCACTCTCTCTCATCCTCAAATGCAATCTGTTGTCAATGCCTGTTGATTTCACCTTTGCAATTACTCTCAAATATGCTACCTTCTTTCCTTTGACATTGTCACCATTCTAGTTCAGGCCTTCATCATCTTATACCTGGACAATTACAATAGTTTTTTGGTAGGTCTGCCCATCTCAAGTATCTCCCCATTTCAATCCATCCTTCCTTCTGCCAGTAAAGTATTTTCCTAAAGTATGGGTCTGACTATATCACCCCTCTACTCAATAAATTCTAGGGCCTCCCTCTCTCCTCCAGGATCAAATAAAAATGCTATATTTTGCATTTAAAATTATTCATAACCTAGACCCTGTCTTAGATTTCCAGTCTTCTTATGTGTTACTCCCAGCTACAGACTCTTTGATTCAGTTGTACTGATGCCTTCATTGTGCAACAAAGAGGATACTCCTCTCAGCTCTGGGCATTTTCTCTGACTGTCCACCCCCTCACCCCCTTGGAATGCAATCCTTCTTTAACATCACCAACTGTCTTCCCTGACTTTCTTTTAGTCCCAACTAAAGTCCTACCTTTCTCAACCTCTTATTTCTGGTGCCTTCCCTCTGTTAATTATTCTGTATTTATCCTGTGTAGAGCTTGCTTTGTATATATGTGTTTGTATGTTGCCTTTCTGTTAGATCATAAGCTACTTGAGAGCAAGGGCTGTTTTTTGCCTCTTTTTGTATTCCCAATGCTTAACACAGTGATTGGTACATAGCATGTGGGCAGCAAGGTGACACCATGGGTATAGCACTGGGACTTGAGTCAAGAAGACTTGAATTCAAATATGGCCTCAGATATTTATAACCTGTGTTACTTTGGTCAAGTCACTTAACCAAATTGCCTCAGTTTCCTCACCTGTAAATAAGTAGGAGAAAGAAATGGCAAACCACTCCAATATCTTTGCCAAGAATACTCCATGATTGAAATGAGCAAACAACAGATCTTCAATAAATGTTTATTCATTGATTGATTAATGATTGCATCTCAATATATTTCCCTCTAATAGGAGACAGAAAAGCAATACACAGAAAACAATAGTGAATAATATGGCAGGGTATTATGTCCTTCTTAAGTATGACTTGGATTCTTCTTCTTATTGACTTGGGTGCTCCTTCCTTTGCTGTAGAATGCAGACTAACTACCCTTATATTTCATTTGCCCACATCCTCCAAAACCTCCACTGGGATCCATCCACTGTGTTGGAGGTCTTCTTCTAAATCTCTTGATGTAATGTGGAAAGAAATGGAGCAAAATAGCTATAAACTGTCTACCTCTTGCTCTTTTTAATCAACTTTCTTTTGTTTTTATACATATCTTTTATGGTCTTCTTTTTCCTATTTTTCACAAAGAAGTCTTTAGTGGCAATATTCTACTACCTATTTATGCCTACCATTTACTTTACCAGTTTCATTTGAGTGACACATCATCATTTTAATTCTTCTGATACTATGACTTTCAATGACATTCAGATATATAAATAATACCAGAAAGTAAGATGGATAGATAGATAGATAGATAGATAGATAGATAGATAGATAGATAGATAGACAAATGAATGGATGAGCGGATAAACCTATGCTTCATCAGGGAAAAACTGGGGTGATTAAAAGTGTCCTACAATTCTGCAAAGGCAACTCAGTTGGGTCATTTATTTAATTCTAGACAATTAGAAACCCAAAATGTCAAAAATGAAAGAGAGGAAGAAAGAAAGAAAGAAGGAAAGAAAGGAAGGAAGGAAGGAAGGAAGGAAGGAAGGAAGGAAGGAAGAAGGAAGGAAGAAGAAAGGAAGAAGGAAGGAAGGAAGGAAAGAGGAAGAAAGAGAGAAAGAGAGAAAGAATGAAAGAAAGAAAGAAAGAAAGAAAGAAAGAAAGAAAGAAAGAAAGAAAGAAAGAAAGAAAGAAAGAAAGAAAGAAAGAAAAAGAAAGAAAGGAGGGAAGGAGGGAGGGAAGGAAGGAAGGAAGGAAGGAAGGAAGGAAGGAAGGAAGAAAGAAAGAAAGAAAGAAAGAAAGAAAGAAAGAAAGAAAGAAAGAAAGAAAGAAAGAAAGAAAAGAAAGAAAGACAGACACAGAAAGAAAGAAAGAAAGAAAGAAAGAAAGAAAGAAAGAAAGAAAGAAAGAAAGAAAGAAAGAAAGAAGGAGGAAGGAAGGAAGGAAGGAAGGAAGGAAGGAAGGAAGGAAGGAAGGAAGGAAGGAAGGAAGGAAGGAAGGAAGGAAGGAAGGAAGGAAGGAAGGAAAAGTGAGGAAAAATAGTAAAACTTGGAAGAACCATAAAAGACTTTATTGCAGAGATAGGATATGATAAATTGCCACATTTTCAGTGCCACACTGATTCAGATTTAGAAAGAAAAGGTATTTTGGAAAGTCCAGGTAAACATACTGAGCAGTAAATGAGAATGGCATCTCTGTGGGATGAGGAAACCAACTTGACAAGATCAGGGAATGTGAATTGAGCTATAGTAGGTAATCATTTGAACATAAAGGGTAAAGCCAGATTTTGGAGAAACTAAGCAGAGAAGTTTCGACTTGATGAAGTAGGAAACAAAAAGCTATTGAACGTCTTTTAGGAGGTTAATTGTATGAAACAAAAGCATTCTAGAAAAAAAATTGGAATCTATGGAGGGAGCAAACTTGAGGTCAGGGAAGTCAGCTAGGAAAGGTTATTGAGTCCACATGTGAGATTATCCAGGACTATATTTGAGGTTTGTTACTTAGAATGAAGAGAAAAGAGCAGAGAGGAGGAAATGTGAAAATTGAAACAATTTATAACTGTGTGGTGTGATAGAAAAAAGAATAAAAAATCAAAGATGATTTCAAAGATAGGGTGATCAAGAAAAAAATAGAGAAATTGCTGAGAGGGAGAGCAAGTAAAGGAGGAATGATTAATGTAGTACTAGACATTTTAAGTCTGGACAGTGAAACAGCTTTGCTACTTACTGATTATGTAACCCTAGGCAAATCAACCTTTCTGAACCTCAGTTTACTCATCCATAAAATGAAACCTTTGACAAGAAGATCTCTGAGGTTGCTTCTAGGTCTAAATACTATAATCCAAGCTTAGATAAAAGTCAGAGCCTCATAATTTCCAGTTACTGCCCTCAGCAAATGACACAATCTCTCACATCCTTTTTGGAAGAAACACTTTACTTTAGTCTGCTTATAAATGGAGCACAAACAGGAAACAAAGAACTTATTTGCATAATACAGTCAAATCTCATCATCTACTCCATTCCCCCTGCAAATCCTTTGAAAATTGCACTGCTACATGATAAATCCAAATTGAAAATGTATTTCTACATTAGTTATTGTAATTACTGTGGAAGCACAAGGGAGAAGCATAAAATCCATATTGTCTGTCTGTCAAATTGCTCCTCTACAAAGGTCTTTTGAAAAGCAATAAAAAATTCATTTAAATAACCCCATATGTAAATATTATATTTAAGCTTTTACAAAGCTTGTTGGAGGCCTTCACTTTCCTTCCAGAACTCCTTCTTTCTTCTGGGTTTGTCTACCTACCAAGAAGGTAATCCACCCAAGTCTATCTTACTAAGTAGTGCCCTCATGTTTCTTTTAGCTTACTCCCTGTTATTCTGACCAACACTGACCAGTCCCCTACATTATCGTAATGGTAATTTAAATGGGAAGATCTTTCTCATTCATTAATAGCCACGTGTGATCTGCCTGGGTCACATGGAAGCCTGAGCCATATGAAGCCTGTGGTGTGAGGAGTTTGCTGATGGGTGGAGCAGAAAGGGTGGAACAGGAAGATGTGAAGCTACAGAAAAGCTGAGAGGAAATTAGTGAGAGAGCAGTCAGAACTAAAGGATACAGGCAAGCCCACAGTTGGCTGTGAATGAGAGAAGGGCATTTTGTTTAAGGGAAGCCTGTTTGTGATTTGTTTAATGGAGCTGGTTTATGGGACGCCTACCAGGGGGAAGGCTTGGGGATGGTGTTGCCCTCTATGTTGTTATTGTGTATAGATTTTTGTTACTATGATGGGTTTGGCTTTCTGGTATCTGAATGAATGTTTTCCATGTGGAGAGTCTGTTGAATTTCACAATTCAGAATTGTGCTGCCATAGGAGCTATGAATATTGTACTGGTGCTACAATTGTTCATTCAGTACTGGAAAAATTTCCAAGTGAAGCATCTAAACTAATTCTTGATTAAAAATAAATGCCTTGGGAGACTGGATTATCCATAAGCAGTAAAGCCAGAAGGCTTACATGACTCCAACTGTGTTCTCACAGGATACAATGATAAGTCCAAGAGGAAATAAGCTAGCCAAAAGTAAAAACAGAATAATAGCTACTTGTATCATGTTGGTCCTCAGTTTCTCTGTAAGATGAAAGAGTTGAACCAAATGATTTCTGATTTATCTTCTAGGCAAACATCCCTACATTTTAAATACACACATATATGTGTATGGGTATATAATACATATACACACATGTACGTGTGTGTATATATGCACATACATATATGTATGTCTATATGTGTGCTTAAATACATATATATTTAAATTCCTATGTGTGTTATATATTTGGGTAAAGGTTCAATATTGCATAAACTTGTCTTCAAATATTGAATTTATAATTAAATATACATGATAGATAGAAAAGTACATAGATAAAAACAGATATAGATATAGACATATAATTGTAGCCCAAGTTCTAAAGCCCACTGATATAGGACTCTCTCTTTACTGGTGAAGATCAATGTCCCTTACTTGTGTGAAGGGTGAGGTAGAGTGGAGAAAGGTAGGAGAGAGCAGATTTCTTCAGCCTTTAAGCTTTTCTTGAGTCACCAAATCTCTACCAACTTTGGGAGTGTTTCTGGCTTCTAACTGAGACAGAAGAGATGAAATGCCAGCTCTGTTTCAGGTTGCTGAATGAAAAGATTCTGGGAAAAAGCTGGTGTGAGAGGAGCCAGTGGTTTTCAACATGTTCCTAACCCCAGTTGCCTATATTAGATAGTTCAAGAAACTTCTCTTTGGACTCTTTCTCTTAGCTGAGCTGCATTATCTCCTTCCCAAATAGAGAACTTTTTCACTCTGTAGTATCTGGTATATATTGTCTTATTAATGCTTTCTCTGAAAAGTCCTTTGCTATTGATTTGGCTAAAGGGGTTATTTTAACAATTTCTATGTGTATGCCTTATGGAACTGGTATTTGGTGTCAAACCTCAGATTGGGGTCCTTTCCCTCAATATGGAAACAGTAATCAAAAGTTAACTTAAACCTGAAAGTCACGTTCCTTAGACTAATGATACTGAAGGGAGCAGATACATAAAATTCTAACCATATATCTCTTCTCTTTGAGGAGAGCAAGGGGGTAACCTCTGGCTCCTACTATCCTGCTTTTTTCTGGCAGGGAATAAAGTCTTCTAGAGAAGGGTAGAGGGGAGAAGATGTCCATAGAGATATCTATGTTGTCTGCCTTCAGGCTGCTCTGATACTTCCATGCCATGTGGAGGGGTTGATCCTCCCAGTATTTGGGGATCACACTACTTTATATATGTGTGTGTAAATTATGATAATATATACATATAATACATAGCATATGAATATATAATTATATAATTAAATTTATATAAAACTATAGATACTATATATGTCATATACACTTTTTTTTTATATAACATATGTATCAGGCAGCATAAAGAAGTAGAGACATAGCCTTGGTGCCAAGAAGACCTAAGTTCAAGTCCTGCCTCTAGCACATACTGTCTATGTAACCCTCAGCAAGTTATTTAACTTCTCAGTACCCTGGGAAACTCTCTGAGAACATAAGTTGCTGAGAAAGTGCTGATCTGCGTTGGTAGAGGAAGTATCCTCATCTGTAAGTTCCTTATACAAATGAAATCACAAGTCCAGTCTCTATCTGAATATTTCTTTGATTCATATTTTTTAATGCCACCTATATTTCCCAATGTATCACTCTTACTTCCTTTCAGAGGTGTATCCCTTATAATAAAGAATTTTAAAAAAGGAAGGGGAAAAACAGTTCTGAAAAGTCAACCAGCCTATAGGAATAATCTGGTACTATATGCAGTGTTCCTTATCTGTCTGTCTACATATCTTCTATCTGTCTAAAGGAAGGTCTATGCAATGGGAAAGAAGAGGTAGTATGACCATATTTCACAGATTTGGAGAAGGGCCAAAGGCAAAGCTATAGAACTGAAGTCCCCCAAATCTCAGAGTAGATGAGTAAACAGCCCAGGGCCACAGAGTGGATCAGCAAATCATTAATACTATCATAGATTATGAATGTAATTCACTATAATCTATTTTGGTCAGACATCTCAGAAAATCTGCTAGATTTTAAAGGGAAGTCTGAAGAACTAGTTCCATTTACCTAATGGTAGCAATGGGTTGTGTCTTTGAGAATCTTCACTTTAACAAAATGTTACAAAAGGGTAAACATATATTTTTTTTCTTTTTTTTAAATTTTATTTTATTATTATTATTTTTTAATGTTTAACAATCACTGCCATAAAATTAAGATTTTATCCCCCCCACACCTACCCACCACTACCCGCCTCCCTCCCCACAACCGCATACAATTCTGTATAGGTTCTACATATACTTTCCTATTGAGCACATTTTCACTATAGTCATGCTATGTAGTTGAACTAAAATAAATGGAAGAAATCATATAACAAATCAAAACATGATACATAAAAACACATACACACACAAACATGATCTGCTACATTCTGCGAATGACTTCCATATTTCTTTCTCTGGGTGTGGAAGGCATTTTGCCTTAGAAAACCACCACTGGGATTTTTTTTTTTAATAAGTTCTTGCGTTATTACGAAATTCCAAGTCTACCAGAAAAAACTCTCACACACTGTGGTCGTTGCTGTGCACAAAGTTCTCCTGGTTCTGCTCCTTTCACTCAGCATCAGATCACATAAGTCCTTCCAGGCCTCTCTGAAGTCTTCTTGTTCATCATTTCTTATGGCGCAGTAGTACTCCATTACATTCATATACCATAATTTATTCAGCCATTCCCCAATTGATGGACATCCCCTTGACTTCCAGTTTTTGGCAACTACAAAGAGTGCTGCTGTAAATATTTTTGTATATGTGGGACCCTTTCCCATTTTTATGATCTCTTGGGGATAAAAAGGGTAAACATATATTTTTGAAGGGTGGGCATTGCAAAGAGGTGACTGCTAGAGATCAAATGCCTCAATTCTAAGCAAAAATGAAATATCCCTCAGTTCTCCAGGCCAGTAGAAAGGCAATTTGAGGATTGAAGAGTATAGGAATCAGATATTTTTCAGCAGTCTTCAGATAATGTGACATAGGTGATCCTCATAAGCCTTTCTCAAATGGATTTATTGAATGTAGGATATTTTTTTTGAGCAACATCTGCCTAATATTTCACTTATCTTTAGTTCAATTGAGATGTGGTTATTGATGTTTTGCTTTGTTTATCCTCAGAATATAAGATCCTCTGCTATGAGTGTGTCCTTGTGCACATCACTTCCCCTCCATAGACCTCAATCTATTTCTCCAATTCCATTTTCTACTAAGCCCTTATGCAATGCTTCTTCTTCAGGAAAACAGGCTTACTCCCTGTCCCAGAAATACCTTTTCCCCCTACATTCATATCTTTACTCATATTATTCACTTAATCAGGTAAAATACTCACTAGTCCTCTGTGCCTTTTCAAGTCTTGCTTGTTGTGATGTACAACTCTGCTACATTATGCATTCTATAGGAAAATAGTTAATTTCTACATCACTTTAAAGTTTGAAAAATAATTTGGTTATATTAGCTCATAGAAGTCTTATAGTCACCTTGGTAGACAGGCAAAAAGTATTGGCATTTTACAGATGAAGAAAACGATGCTCAAAGGGCCTCAATAACTTTTCTGTGGTCACATAGCTTGGAAGTTTCAGCAGTGGGATGTGAACTCGAACTCCCTGGCCTTCAAGTTCATCCCTGTGCTCACTATATCTCTATGAAGGAAGAGTATATTGAAAATAGGACTGAATGGGAGCAAATCTAGAATCTTTGGAATTGACATATAATTTAATACACTACATTGAATTCCATGTCTCCTGATACATCTGTCAAAGAGAGAACCCAAGACTAGAACATTGCTTTTACATTTCCCCTCCCCCTCAATAATTTTAGCTTTATTTTAGGGCATGTGATAAGGGTTAGCCAGGGAGAAAGTCATTATTTTCCCCCATTTGAAATCCTATGAATAGAAAGAGTAGTTATAAAGGGAATTGCACTGATAACGGCACTCGTCAGGGAAGTGACTGTAGCAAACTTCTCTGTGTCCCTGACAAGGCTAACCATACCCAGAATTTGGATTTTCTTTCTTCTTGCTTGATTCTACTTCTGGGGTGGATGGGGAATATTGTGGATGTTGATAAAAACTTTACGCATTCTTTTACTGGAAACATATTTTAAAACAAGACCCTGAGGCGATGTTCTTTATTTTTCCACTGAGGTCTTTTCTTGTCCCCCTCTCCCACTTGTCTGGACTGTGTTTTAATTGTGATAAATAGCGGCCACAGGTGGAAGGAGGGTGAGGACTTTAAGGAGGGTGAAATATTCAGAATGCAGTCAAACAGAAATAATTGGGTTTTTTTTTCATTATCACTTCTAAATTCGAAAGGAGAAAAGCAATCCTGTGGTCAACATTGCTATCAAGGTAAGAAGAAAACATATGAAAAGTAAAAAAAAAAAAATGTTGAAAAAAGTTAGAGGAGAACTGGGTTCTAGACCCACCTCTGCCAGTAATTGGCAGTGTGTCTGCACATCACTTCCTCTCCATAGACTTCAATTCTCCTTATTTTTAAAGATAAATAGATAGGTCACTTTAGATGTATGTCCCTTCTAGATCTTGTGTTCTTGATTCTATGACTCTAGGAGTATTTTCAACCATGGGAATTAACATGAAAATGTAAAATTGATTCCCCTCTGTGGCTAGAATGACAGTGGTTCCCTTGCACTTGTTATACTCCTTATACCTTTAAGATAGTTGTTAATACCTTTGGAAAGGTCAATGGTCGTTGACAGATATAAGCAAAATTGTCAGGCAGGATAAGTTTGTGCATCCCTTCCCACATATTTTCTCCTTGCCACTGAGGCACCTTCTGCTAGGTTACTCCATTAAGACCTGTTCTCTGACACCTTTCCTGACATTCATCTGTCCACCTTCTCTGTCCAATCATCCATTCCCACCCCCAGTCCTGCTCAATGCTGTCACAGATAGTTAAGCTAAGAAACAAATTTCAATAGTTTTCACTGAATTAAAATTATTCTTTTCCATGTTCATTTAGCTTGTAGTCTTTTATAAAGGTTGCCTTTTCAACACCATAATAAACATTTAGATTGGTAATTTTTGTTGGGGGAACATAAGGTATGTTTTGCTGCAGTTAAGAAATAGCCTACTTTTCCTAAGCAAAAAACCAGTTCTATTGATTGAAATATAGAAGAAAGATCCAGACAATAGGTCCATGAAGAGCTCGCAGTAAAACAAGAGGAAAAAACCACTTCTGTTTGCTGGTTTTTCTCTTCTGAGAGCTGTTCTCACTGTCCATATGTGTGTTGCAATAGAAATTCACATCTTCACTAGCTCTTTCCTCAGCAGGTGAACCTCTTATCATGAAACGCGCCATTTGTAAATGCTAATCTTACATCTAGGCCCCAAAAGAGATATCACCTCTGATTTTTCCCATTTGACACTGAAGTCTGAAAGCAGAGAAACTAATTACCCCTACTACAGCTGCCTCCAGGCTGCCTTAATTAACTCTCCACAAGATGATCCTCTGAGAATAGCCATAAGGCTAGACCCAGACTGAAACTGCAGGTGAGGACCAGTATCCACACCTGCATAGAGAACTAATTTCCAAATAATAGGAAGCAGTGTAATAACTATAAAATCTCACTTGCCTTATGGTTTCCAAAGCATTTTTCTTAGAGATCATGCACAGTCTATTTATATGGCTCATTGAAAAGAGTGCTGGATTTGGAATCAGGAACTAGAGTACAAATATGGCCTCTACCACACATTGACTATGGGACTCAAGGCAAATCATTTGATATCTATGAACCTAATTTTCCTCATTAGTAAAATGAGAGCACTGGATTAGATGCGTCCTAACTTCACTCCTGGCCCTAAATCTACATTTCTTCCCTCTCAGAAAAATTAGTTAATAGTAGGAACCAACATTTATATAGTGCGTCAGTGTTTGCAAAGGACTTTAGATATACCATAATGATTAAACCTCCAACAGCTCTTTCTATGTTAAGTAAATAGGTGGAAGATAAAAAAAGGATTTATTAATTGCTTACTATATGCCAAACACTTATCACCATTTTACATAAAATGTATGGAAATAGCATTATTAAATACCTTGTAAGTGCTAGGCACTGTGTTAAGTTCTTTACAAATATCTCATTTGAGCCTCATAACAGTGATTTATTTATCAGTTACTACGGGCAGCCTAACTAGGCAATCAGCTTTAAAATTATCTTTTTTGATCCTCGCAAGAAACTTGGGAAGTGAATTTTATTAGCAAAATAAAAGTATTATTTGTTTCATTGTACAATTAAGAAAACTAAGGGTAAGTGACTAGCCCTGGATCATACAGCTACTAAATGACTGAGGTCATTCATATTTGAATCCACTTCACCACATATGTGCCTCTTAGATGAGTAAATTGAGTCCTGGAGAAGGTAAAAAATAGGAAGGAGGTTGTATGGCTAGAAAGTGCCAAGTTCAAATCCAGGTCTTCCAACATTCTGTCCATTAGATTATATTTCCCATTTGATTAAAGTTTGTAGACCTATAGTCAGAAATCTAGACCTTTATTTCCTTAGTGAACTAAATAATATAGGGAGATTTTAGGCCATGATGAACAGCTATGGGAAAATTTCAGAGGTATATTCAATGACAAAATAATTTACTTAAATGAGCTCCTTTTTTAATCTTTTTCAGCCAACTTTTAAATCTAAATAAAAAGATATTGAGAAAATATTTATATGCTTAATTTCCATTGCCATAATATTAGATTCTTTGGAGTGGTATTTAAAGATAGGCTTTGAAATCTGTCATTTCATCAGTATAGAATGGAATTATCTCCATCAAAAGCCTCTTGGCAATCTGCTGGAGCCTGAATTCTTATGAAAAAGAAGGTTCAACAACAATTTTTTGAATGAGAAAACCCAATTTAAATTGAACTAGGAAAAAAAAAACTTATTAGAGATTTCCACAAAATCCTAACAAATGACAATCAATTGTGATCGATTGAGATAATGAGCATAAAACTCTTTGCAAAACTTGAAAGATTTTATAAATGTCAGCTGTAGTTGCTACCTTTCCTGCTATTATTTTTGTTATTGTTTGTTATGAAAAGAATGAACTCATAGAAAAGGCACTATTCTGAAACAATGATTGTTGATTCAATAGTTAAGTCAAAAGTTAGCTTACTCATATGAATTCTACCTGGGCTCATTGTTTCGGTCCACAAAGCAAATGGAATCATTGTGGTCAGTTCCATTTGTTCATCTGTAATAAAGACCAGTCACTGTATCAGGGTAACCTCGTTTTTCAGGGTTCTTAGGATCTAAAGAATAAATGCAGTAGACCAAAGAAGCTAATAATACAAATTATTGTTTAATTCACATCCATTAATGAGAATCGTAAGAATGATTTATATATTGTCCTTAGAGACTACCCTAAGACATAGATAAATCCTTGGATCAGAGTGAATTTTCATCCTCTCTTCAAAGTGTTACAGTACTGAGATGGTCTCATCTTCCATTCCCCTTCTGTATGTGTGATTAATCTTTTTCAGTTACTTTTTCTTTGGGTGAGGGGGGTCATCATCCATGTACTAATACCCAGACAATTGTTGCTCGGTTTTGTTTTGTTTTTTCACTTGGATCAGAATTGTTATGACCCCATTTGAGGTTTTCTTGGCAAACAGACTGTAATGGTTTGCCATTTCCTTTACCAGCTCATTTTACAAATGAGAAAACTGAGGCAAACAGGGTTAAGTGACTCACCCAGGGTCACTCAGCTAGTAAATGTCTGAGGACAGATTTGAACTCAAGAAGAGGAATCTTCATGATTCCAGGCCCAGCACTCTATCCATTGTTACCCAGATTGTATACTTCAAAGCTCTGACTTTTGGCTGACTTCTCTTTACTCTCTCTCATGTGGTGATCACATCCACTTCTGTCAGTTAAATTATCTTTTCTCCTAGTTGTCTCCTAAATCTACACATCCACCCCTAATTTTCTAAATTCTGGCCTAAAATCACCAACTTCTCTATGATTTACTTACTAAATTTCCAGTGGTTCCTTGTCAACTTCACAATTAAATATAAAACATTCTGTTTAGCATCCAATGCCCTTCGTAACCTGTTCTCTACCTTTCCAGTCTTTTTACACTTATGGAACTCACTCCACCACACACACTCTTTAATTCAGTGATATTGGCCTCCTTGTTATTCTTCTAAAAAGACAACTGTTCCATATCCCAACTCCAGGCATTTTCCCTGGTTGTCCTCCATGACAGGAATATTCTCCCTCCTTGTCTCACTTTCCTGGATTCCCTGACTTTCAAGTTTCAGGTCGAAAGTCACCTTCTATATGGACCTTTCCCTGGTCCCTCTCAATAATAGTGCCTTCTCTCTCGGGATTGTTTTAAATTTATCCTGTTCATAGTTTGTACATTTTATTTGGATGTTGTCTTTCCCATTAGTCTATGAACTCCTCAAGGAGACTCTCGTTTGCCTTTCTTTCTTTGTATACTCAGTGAATAGCACAGTCCCTAACTTACAGTGGGCATTAATAAATGTTTATTGACCCATCCCTTGCAACTGTCAAATCGAAATTTCTAAAACCCAAGTCTGATCATGTCACTCTCGTGCTCAAGAAACTTCAGTGCTGGTATACTGACTCTAGCACAAAATACAAATTCTTCAGTTTGAGATTTAAACTCTTTTAATCTATTCTAGCCTCTCTTTCCAGAATTATTCCATATTGCTCCTCTTCAAATACTCTGTTTTCTAGCCAAATTGGCATAATTACTCTTCTCCAAAGTCAGTATTCCCCATCCTGGCCCTTTCTTTGACAAAGTCTATTTGGCATGCCTGGAATTCACTCCCTTCTCCCCTGTCCCTTTGAGGATGATCTAAGTGACACCTCTATTGGGGAAATTTGCCACCTCCACCCCACTATTTTAGTGATCTCCCCCTCTCAAACAACAGAAAATTTATCTATCCATATTGTCACTCAAAGAACATAAATTATTTTAAAACAAGAACTATTTTCCACTTTCTCTTTGTTTCCCCAGTACTTAGGGCAGCTCCTTGAGCAGAATAAGCATTTAATAAATCCTGGTTCAATTAAATTGAATGCCCCTTGGGTAACCATATTTCTGTGCTATGCCTGCATAGATTTAGCTAAGCTGGTTTTTAAATGGCAATCCAGGGTTAGGCCTTTTAAGAGGTTGGTTGAATGAAATGAATAATTGATTTGAATAGAGAGGATTTGGATTCAAATTCCTGCTATATTACTTTACTCTAGTGTCATAGTTGCCAAATCAATTAATCTCTTATGGCCTTTATCACCTCATTTATAAAATGAGCACTTGGACTAGATGGACATTTAGTTTCCAAGCCTAGGAGTCATATGCAGAGCCTTTCTGAATTTGAGTGGATGAGCACTCATGTTTCACTGGTATAAGCCTTCCTTACTGTGCCTAAGGTCACTTCCATACCAAAACAAAGCATTCAGTTAGGATTTACCTGGAATGTATTCATGTTATTTGTTAGTTCCCTTTGGAAATTATGGGAATATGAAAAAAAATTCTGAGATATGATTTCTATATGTTGTACACTGTTTATGCTGTATATTTGGGGAGGTATTACAGTTGTGGCCAAACTTTTCCATTCACATATTTCTAGAAAGGAGTAATGAGATAAACACATCAAATCTCTAAGAGATCATTCTATTTGATTACAATATGAGAGCTCAGCTTCCCTTGAGCATGAGCGAACATGTGCCCTGCCTCAGTGAACGAAAGATAGTGATTGGTGCAGTTATATGTGACCCACTATGTGGGATGATATTTAGTTAATGCAATTCTATCATCAGCACCAGGAAATTGTGTCAGAAGGTAAGATCACTGGCAGCCCTGTGAGAGTAGATGATGAATGAACATGCAACAAAGAGTCAATAGACTTGGGCATTGGAAGAGCTTTGCAGATGAAAGGCAAACCTCAGGGATTTCCAGAGACTTGAAACACTTAAGAAGCCATCATTAAGTCATTGAAACATGGCATCTGATACTGGAATAAAGAAGGCATATTTACTACAACCACAGACTGAGCCATCTTTGAGAGGAAAAGGAGCTTAAAAATCTTCTTCATTTTCAGGGAAAGAGGAAAGGTCCTGCTGTGGTACCTTGGTGGAGTCAGAATTCCAGATAGTTTCTTATTGAGGACAAAACAACCTTACAAATGGAAGAGACCTTATCTGCAGATTCTCAGAAGACAGAACACTCAGGAAAGGAAATGATAATGTATTCAACTAAGACTAACTAAATTAGAGGAAGACATTGTTGTGGTACACTGAAGAAACAAAGGCAAAAGCAAAGGTTATCCCTGACCTCAAGAAGCTTATGATCTACTACAGACTCAGGTCAATTCACAATAAAGTCTTTAAGCATCTACTATAAAATATCTTTAATTATTTATTATTTATATATGTTACATATATGACATTTATACCTATTTACATATTCCTTATATATTTTATTTATTAACTATAGGCAGAAGTTCTGCCTATTATGTCAGATGTGACATTTTCCATTGTCTTTTTTTAATTGCACAAAAATATGACTTACATGACCTGATGCAAAATTAAATAAGCACAATAAGGAAAACAATATATACAATCATCACAAACATGTAAATTGAGAGGAAAACAAATAATTAATCTCTATGTAATGATGATATGCAAGCTCAGTCCCAGAGATAAATTGGGAGAATGAACCCCCTTCCATTCTACAGATCAGAGCAGGGACTTGGGAAAGGACGACTGTGGTTGTAGAATATTGTCAGGTTCTTGTTGGTTTCTTTAAAATATTTCTTTTCTCTTTCTTTTTTTTTTGTATTTTTGCTACAAGAGATGACTTATATGATGGAAGAAGGACCTATCCAGAAATGAAGTTAGTATGAAAACAAAAGGCAGCAACAAAAAATACATTGTAAAAGAAAATAATTGCATAAATCAGTTAATGCCTGCCCCCAAAGACCCAGGTTTCAAGCAAACTCAAGAAGTTGGTGTAAGGTGGTATTTCTTTAGTTGAGCTGGAATCTCACATCTGATTTGTCTTCTATAAAAATTCCTGGGTTAATGGTCCATACCTACTCTTTGTGGAAAGAAAAATACCTTCATTTACTTAGGTAATCATTTCAAGACACATTTTTTCCAAAGTACATATTGCAAAAGGAAGGAGTTTCATGCCAGAACTGAGTAACAACTGAAGGAAACTTCCTTGACAGGGAGAACATATTATATGACTTAGACTAGGGAAATAGTTAAGAGTATAACATTATTTGGTGGCTGCCGGGTTTTATTGTTTAAAGGATTCTTTCGTATTCCTGATGTATTATTAATGCCTTGTAAATAAGAGCCCAGAATGTACCAGTCCACATAAATGTTTTACCAGCCTGGCCTGGGGAGCTGCACAGATAATAAAAGGAATGAAATCAGCATCCTTCTCAACTCATTAGGCATAAGTTGTTACTCTGTCCGTAGGCAAGTGACTATTTTGAATTAGAATTGTTCAATTATATTTATTTTATTTTATCCCTTTGCTTAAATATTCTCTTCTTTTAACCATATGACAATTCTCATTTTAATACCAGTTCTCTAGATATTCTGTCTTCTAACTGACCTTGAGCTATAATGAACCCCTATTTGCTCTTTTATTAGTTTGTCCCCAATTACCCCCATTGCCAAGAAAATTCACATTACTTTGATTGCCTTCAAGTCCCATGCTTGTGTTCAGTCCACTACAGGTTCCACATGCTAATCTACCTATTCTGAGTATGTCCTTGGGCTACAACAAAGTCAATGGACTCAATAAGCTTCTCAACAGAAGACTATCTGTCTAGTCACAGCTCTGTCCATACACATCTGGTAGGGTATTTTCTAGCACATATTTGGCTCATATTTAGTGAAACCAATACTGAGCCCAAAACTGTCCTTTTAAGTAGTATAAAAGTGAGGAGGATGCACAAATTCTGACAAGTCTCCGCTGACCTGGTCATTTACTATTCAATCAGCATTCTTCACTCTCGTTCCTTCATCTCCATCATCTCTGACTCTTCATGACCCCATTTTCTTGACAAACATATTAGAGTGGTTTGCCATTTTCTTCTCCATCTCATTTTACAAATGAGAAACTGAGGTAAACAGGGGTAAGTGATTTGCCCAGGATAACACAGCTAATAAGTGTCTGAGGCAGATCTGAACTCATGAAGATGAGCATTTTTGATTCCAAGTCCAGTGCTCTATCCACTGTACAACCTAAGCTTCACTATTCTTCACTCTTAGCGGTCATAATTTTACATCCAATTCAGTCCAGTGGAGCACTGTTATCATCCTGTATCTCCAGTGCTAATTCTCAGAGTAAAGACAAAAAAGAAACAAAAACATCAAACCCTTTAGTAGATTTTCAGAACCCCTCTTGGAGAACCCTGGACCCTCAACAAAGGCCTTTCATCTAGCCTGAGTCAAATACTCTCTTAGGTAATATTGTTCTTGTGAAAAAACAGCGATGATCAGAGAAGAACAATAGCTATCTTTTGGAGCAAAGTTTTTCAAAGTTTGGATAAGAGCACTTGGAGAACTAGGTGTAAGTATTAACCTTATTACTATGAATACCATATTATCATTACCCCTCAATTCACTGAAAAAAATGAGGAAATAAAAAGATAAACCTTATTGCTTATCATGTTTTCTTGTTTTGTTTTGTTTCTGAGGGTTTTTTTTAGCTGTGTATATTATCAAACTCCCATCTGCTGCTTTGAACTCTGAGAACAAAAGCCAAGTTTACAAGGAGGCAGAATAGGCAGTTGCCTACATGGCATAATTAAGAAATATTAAGCACCATTCTCCTGTCCCCTTCTGTTCCCACTCCTCTCCCCCCCCCCCAAATAAAAATCTCTCCACCATCTGTCAGGGTGGCTGAAACTCCATCATTATATATCACAATTTTGTCAAATTGCCTCTTTTCAAAGAAATTGATGAAGTAAATGTGGCATACCTTGTCCAGATTGTACTGCAGGCTTGGGGGTAAAAGGTGTCTACTGCCTATTTTGTCTCAATTGAGAAAAGCACAGTGGTGATGACAATGTTGGTATAGCACAGCTGATTTTGTGCAATGAGTGACAGATAATGGTGAACAGACCAATAATGATTGTTTAGACTAGCCAAAGCAGGTAATAAACTGAAGCACAGAATAGACTGAGATTATACCATTAGAATCATCACACCATCATGATGGCCACTCGATAGTCAGGAGCCCTGGGTTCTAGCCCCATGTCTATTTGGTGTATGTATATTTAATTTAATAAGCAAAGGCAGCTCAATCAGACATCCTGGCCAAAGCATTTATTCTAGGAAAGACTTGACCTGGTCTGATTAGTGTCAAGCAAGAAGTGCTAAATCTTTTTTTTCCTCTGTATTGTGTTAACTCAGTTTGCAATTCCCTGTTTTTCATACAGGGAAGATTGAATACTGTTTCTCTCCGTTTTGGTTGATTAGTTGATGCTAAACATTGACAGCTTTCCAAGTGCTATTTCTCAAAAATGAATGAAGTGTCATGACTTTCCACATCTCTACTAAACTTTTTCAGTGAAAAAAAAAAAAGAATCCTGAAATGATGTGGATCCAGTTTGCATAAAGAACTGATATCCAAGGGGTTCAAACTTTATTTTTCTATTAATTGATTTTGCTCTAGATTGTATTCACAACTTGAACAAGAGATCACTCATTCACCAGTAAAGGCAGACAGTTCGAATCCTTTTTTTTTTTTTTTTTTTTGTAGTGATGGGGATAGGATGAATGGAATCCTCATTATTCTTTTATGTGGCTCTCTTTCTGACCAAAGACATATATTTGAATGATTGCTAGTCAAGATTAAATGTGCTCTAATTTGTGACCTTGAAACTACAGAACTAAACAATTCTATAGGGATCAATCTTGTAGAACTGAATATGTTAACATGTATAATCTCAAGATATCTTTACTAAATGAGTTTTCCAATTATACCCTATTATTTGGTACAAAACATTGCTTTCACCATTCAGTGTTTTCTTGCTTCCATGGTTGGCATATAGTATCATTATGAGATGCCTCTGGCAAAACAAAATAATAATAGTTCACAGCAACGTCTCATAGTGGTGACTTGTGGGTTGGTATAATTCATGATTGCTTGGTAAATATCTAGTCTAGTTCTGAATTGGGCTAGATATATTCTAAGTGGTTACTAGTGCATCCATGGGCAGGAAAGACTGAAAACAGACTATTAGAATCAGTAGATTGGAGAAGCAATAAAAATAAGGAACGTCTGTTGGGTGAGAGCTCATCGATCTTCTTTGAGGTGAACAATATTTCAACTAGTTCACCAAACATATGAATTTTAAATTCATCAAAAAGTTGAAGGTTTGTTACCAGATAAGCTGGGCTATGCAATTGCTAAACCACTGATAGTGATTTCTCAAAAATCATGGAGAATGGATAAGAGATACAAGCCTAATTCTCTTTTTTTTCTTTTTTTTTTCATTATTATTAAATTTATTTATTTAACTTTCAACATTCATTTTCACAAAATTTTGGGTTACAAATTTTCTCCCCTTTTATCCCCTCCCCCCCAAACACCAAGCATTCTAATTGCCCCTATGACCAATCTGCTCTCTCTTCTATCATCCCTCTCTGCCCTTGTCTCCATCTTCTCTTTTGTCCTGTAGGGGCAGATAGCTTTCTATACCCCTTTACCTGTTTTTCTTATTTCCTAGTAGCAAGAACATTACTCGACAGTTGATCCTAACACTTTGAGTTCCAACTTCTCTTCCTCCCTCCCTCCCCACCCCTTCCCTTTGGAAGGCAAGCAATTCAATATAGGCCATATCTGTGTAGTTTTTGCAAATGACTTCCATAATAGTTGTGTTGTATAGGACTAACTATATTTCCCTCCATCCTATCCTGTCCCCCATTACTTCTATTCTCTTTTGATCCTATCCCTCCCCATGAGTGTCGACCTCGAATTGCACTCTCCTCCTCATGCCCTCCCTTCTATCATCCCCCCCACCCTGCTTGTCCCCTTAACCCCCACTTTCCTGTATTGTGAGATAGGTTTTCCTACCAAAATGAGTGTGCACTTTATTCTTTTCTTTAGTGGAATGTGATGAGAGTAGACTTCATGTTTTTCTCTCACCTCCCCTCTTTATCCCTCCACTAATGAGTCTTTTGATTGCCTCTTTTATGAGAGATAATTTGCCCCATTCAATTTCTCCCTTTCTCTTCCCAATATATTTCTCTCTCACTGCTTGATTTCATTTTGTTTTAAAGATATGATCCCATCCTATTCAATTCACTCTGTGCACTCTGTCTCTATGTATGTGAGCGTGTGTGCATGTGTAATCCCACCCAGTACCCAGATACTGAAATGTTTCAAGAGTTACAA
This sequence comes from Notamacropus eugenii, assembly GCF_028372415.1. Lineage (NCBI taxonomy): Eukaryota > Metazoa > Chordata > Mammalia > Diprotodontia > Macropodidae > Notamacropus > Notamacropus eugenii. Next base: position 316,423,371 of record NC_092876.1, read on the forward strand.
ATATTGTCTTTCCATGTAGGAATGTAAACAGTTCAGCTTTAGTAAGTCCCTTATGACTTCACTTTGCTGTTCACCTTTTCATGGTTCTCTTCATTCTTGTGTTTGAAAGTCAAATTTTCTTTTCAGCTCTGGTCTTTTCATCAAGAATACTTGAAAATCCTCTATTTCATTGAAAGACCATTTTTTCCCCTGAAGTATTATAGTCAGTTTTGCTGGGTAGGTGATTCTTGGTTTTAGTCCTAGTTCCTTTGACTTCTGGAATATACTGTTCCATGCCCTTCGATCCCTTAATGTAGAGGCTGCTAGATCTTGTGTTATCCTGATTGTATTTCCACAATACTTGAATTGTTTCTTTCCAGCTGCCTGCAGTATTTTCTCCTTGACCTGGGAACTCTGGAATTTGGCCACAATGTTCCTAGGAGTTTCTCTTTTTGGATCTCTTTCATGAGGTGTTCTGTGGATTCCTTGAATATTTATTTTGCCCTCTGGTTCTAGAATCTCAGGGCAGTTTTCCTTGATAATTTCATGAAAGATGGTGTCTAGGCTCTTCTTTTGATCATGGCTTTCAGGTAGTCCCATAATTTTTAAATTGTCTCTCCTGGATCTATTTTCCAGGTCTGTTGTTTTTCCAATGAGATATTTCACATTATCTTCCATTTTTCCATTCTTCTCTCTTTGTTCTGTGATTTCTTGGTTTTTCATAAAGTCATTAGCCTCCATCTGTGCCATTCTAATTTTGAAAGAACTATTTTCTTCAGTGAGCTTTTGAATCTCCTTTTCCATTTGGCTAATTCTGCTTTTGAAAGCATTCTTCTCCTCATTGGCTTTTTGAACCTCTTTTGCCAATTGAGTTAGGCTAGTTTTCAAGGTGTTAATTTCTTCAACATTTTTTTGGGTCTCCCTTAGCATGGAGCTGATCTGCTGTTCATGCTTTGACTTCATGTCTCTCATTTCTCTTCCCAGCTTTTCCTCCACCTCTCTAACTTGATTTTCAAAATTCTTTTTGAGCTCTTCCATGGCCTGAGCCCATTGGGTGGGCTGGGACACAGAAGCCTTGATTTCTGTGTCTTTGCCTGATGGTAAGCATTGCTCTTCCTCATCAGAAAGGAAGGGAGGAAATGCCTGTTCGCCAAGAAAGTAACCTTCTATAGTCTTATTTCTTTTCCCTTTTCTGGGCATTTTCCCAGCCAGTGACTTGACCTCTGAATATTTTCCTCACACCCACCTCACCTCCTGATCCTCCCAGCCCGTGTTTGTGGTCTGAGATTCAAATGCTGCTTCCAGCCTCAGGGCTTTTGGCGGGGGCAGGGCTGCTATTCAGTATGAGATTATGTTCTGGTGCTGAGGTCGGGGCAGGGCCACCTCTTAGGCTCAGTTCCCTCAGTTTATGCACAGACCTTCCGCAATGGATTCAGGCTCCCGCCCGCTTGGGGAGCCCCTGTCTGCAGCCGCCTCTCAGCTTCTACCTCCCGGGGGGGGGGGCCTGAATTATGGGGGCACCCCACTCCCCTCTCGACCCGCCAAAGAGACTCTCTCACCCACCCCTGTCACCTGTGGGTGGAGGGACTTGTGCGGCCGATGGAGATCCCGTCCCTGAAGCCTGCTCGGATCTGTTTCTCTCGGTGCCGCAGCCGTGGCCGCAGCAGGTCTGGGCTGGGCTTTGTGTCTGCAGCGCGACGGACCTTTTGCGAGAGGTTTGCAGATCCCTCTGTGGGTGGAGGGACCCGCGTGGCCGCTGGAGATCCTGTCTGTGAAGCCTGCTCGGATCTTTTCCTCTCGGTGCCGCGGCCGCGGCAGGGCTGCACTCAGCTCCCAGTCCCGGCGCCCAGTCCGCAGCGCGAAGGACCCCCCCGCGAGAGGTTTGCAGGTCTCTCTGGAACAGAAATCTCCCTCGCTCCAATGTTCCGTGGCCTCTGGGTGCGGAATTCACCGTGAGTTACTTCCCTGTAGCCATTCTATGGGTTGTGGGTTCAGAGCTATGTGTATGTGCGTCTTTCTACTCCTCCATCTTGGCTCCACCCCCAAGCCTAATTCTCAAAGTAGAGAAAACTTTACTTACTCAGTCTTTAAGGATTTTGGGCAATTTTCTGAAGGCAGTCCATTTTACCCTCTTCTCTAATTCAATTACAGCTCAATTTATCAGCAATTTTCTGTCTCTAGTTCTCTCTGTGTGTTTTTCTCTCTATTTGAACATCTGTCTTTCTCTCTATTTCTGTCTTTCTCTCTCTGTGTCTCTCTTCCTTCTCTCACTCCCCTTTAGTTACATTTCTCTCCCTTCAATCAGAAGACATACTCTATGTTAATCCAATTGCATTGCATAATCTATAAAGTAGACATTGTTAATCCACCTTTGCCCTCAAAGTCCTTTGAGACAAAGACCTAACTTCTTAATTCCAATATACTTTCAGTGTTGCTGGCTGCAAAATGTGGGACATGTCTCTGAAGAATTGTTAAAAGGCAAGGAAATAATGCATGTTGGATGTGAGTAGACTGAAACATATTATAAACAAATGAAAATGACAAAGGGAAAATAGAATAAAGGATTTTGTCAAAGAAATGTTTAAACATAAAAGGGATTAATCTGTGTACTATATTACTATGGGAAACTTATGAAGGAATATGAAAAATAGTAAAGAATGGACAGCCAAATGTGGGCTGTGATCTGCAATGAGAGGGCATACTAACCAGAATGAGATCACAGTTCCCACTGGAATATTCTGGGTAATGATCTTGACTTCAAATTTTGGCATAAATCAAGAATGTGAGATTATACGTATGGTTTATGAGCATTAACAAAAGGAAATGATGATCAATAAATTCTAGTATGGCTTCATAAAAACAGATAGTGCCAGATTAATCTAATTTCCCTTCCTGTAGAATTATTAGAGTGTTAGTTCTAGAATATGACATTCATATTGTACACTTGGGTTTCATCAAGCATTCAATAAAGTGTATCATACTAGCTTTACAGACAAAAAGGATAATTGTGAATTTGATGGTTAGATACTCATGTGTTTGGGGAATTCGTTGATTGACTAGTGACAAGAAGTGGTCATTAGTAGTCAATATAAAATTGAAGAAAGGTCTTTAGTTGAGTATCCCACATATTTATCATTAGTCTTCTACTGTTCAAAATATATGTCTGTCACTCTTGGATGAAGGTATATTGATGATATGCTTCTCAGATTTCAGATTGACATACATTTGGGGAGTGGAGAGTAGAGTTAACTTATTAGATGACAGACAAAGGATAGAAAAAAATCTTGACAGACTAAATGGAATAATCAAGTATAATAGCTAGGAGATAGCTAGCTAGCTAGTTAGGTATATATATGTAAATGTGTGTGTATATATATATATATGTATATATACATGTGTATACACATATATATATATATATATATATATATATATATATATATATATATATATACATCCCTAAATTTTACAAAACATTTAACAGATATTATCTTATTTGATCTCCACAGCCCTGTGTATTAATGCTAATATTTTACTACTAAGGAAATTGAGGCTAAAAAGTTGAAGTAATGTTCAAAGTTCACACAGCAGATGACTAAGTTGGAATTCCGACTTGACTCCAAGTGCAAGGCTCTATCAGTGGCTACCTTGATGTCATTCTTTTCTCCTACGGTGAAATTCAGGAGGTATAAAAGTAAAATCCTAAACTCAGATTAAGAAAATGAGTGTAAAAGTACTAAGCAGAAAGACATTACTAGATAATTCATGTGAATTTAGGTAGAACACAAATTCACTGATGGCTAGGACTCTTTTCAATTTGCATACCCAGCGTGTAGCACAACTCCTTACACAGAGTAGGTGTTATAAAAATGTGTTGACTGATATAAAAAATCTGGAGCTTTATAAGACTGTAAACTCATTTTTAATCAATATTATAAGGTAGGGTATATATACATACACACAAGCATATATACATACATACACATATATGTATGTATATTTCTGTGTATACATATATGTATATATATGTGTGTGTATGCATATGCGTGTATATATGCATATATACATACATATATGTGCGTTAGCCTTCACCAAAAGAAGAATATTGCCCATCTAAGGAAGGTGAAAATCTCGCCGTACATTGTTTTATTCATATCACATCTGAGAATTATGTTCAGAACTAGGCATCACATTTTAATTTAAACATTGAGAATCTAGAATGTAACCTGGAACAACTTAAAAAATGATGTTTCCCATATAGAAGAAAATACTTGTGGAAACCAATCCAATCCAACATTAAGCATTGAGAGGTAGGCATGACAGTTACAAAGACCAAAAGTAAATAACTTTGTAGCTTACATTATAAGAGACTCTAAGAGACAAATTCTCTTCAAATAGTTTATGGTAACAATGATAGATATTTGTGTAGCTTTTGTTTTTAAAGTTTGGAAACTATATACACATCATATCAATGTATGCTTTAAAAAATCTGTAAAATAGGTACTAAAGATTTTTATCATCCTCATTTTGTAGATGAAAAAACCAAGGTGTAAAGAATAGAAATGATGTCTTCCAAGCTCTTAACGTTAGTAAGTATAAGGGGTAGAATTTGATTCTAATTTTTCCTAACTCCAAATACTGTGCTCTACCATTTTACTGTTATTCAGTTGTTTCAGTTGAGTCCAACTCTTCATGAATGACCTACTACACCATAATCTGAAATTATCCTATGGAAATGTGCATGCATATAATTTGCTTGTCCCTGCAGAGAAGAACTAAGAGAATTCTTCCAGCTCAATGTAAAGAAAACCTTTATAATAATGAGTTTACAAAACTGGAATGGTTTTTCTTAGGAGGAAATAGTTTCTCTTTCATTGAGGTTGTTGACTCAGAGGCTGAATGATCTCTTCTTCTGTCATGTTGTAGACAATATTCCTTTTTAGATTACAGGTTAGACCTCTAAGTCCATTTCTACCTCTGACATTCTATTATCTTACTATCAACAGAATACTAAAAGTATATGGGAAATATAAGCCACACAGTCTTACTCTGCCCTGGTTGCCCAGCCAGGGCAGGAAAACCAAAAAGAAACATAAATTAAGGGTGAGATACTTCATTCCTACAGAAATTCTGGCAAACTCGTCTCTTTCACACAGACTGATGAAGCGAAGGAATCTTGCTTACTCCAAGCATTTAAATAAAATGGCTTAGGTAGTCTACCTGTTCTGCTTTTCTCTGACCCCATCCACCCATTTCCAACCCCAAACACTTCCCTCCGTCATCCTGGTCTGTGTACCATTACAGATCAGGAGGTGTGACCATTAGTGGTGTTCATAAGAAAAATGGTTATACAAGTTAAAAGAGGAGGAAAAGCATGTTTTGTTTTTTTTTGCTTTGTTTTGTTTTTTATGTCAGGGAACTCTTATTGGCATAGAATACTAGGCCTCCAGGCAATGGACCATACCCTCCAGAGCAATCCTGGAATAGAACTCACATTAATTTAGGGCTTTACCACTTAGAAAGTGTTTTCCTCACAATAAGCCTTTGAGAGAAGTAGTTCCAGTACTATTGTCTCCATTTCACAGATGAAGAACCAGACTCTGAGATATTAACTGGCTTGCCCTTCCACTAACTGGCAGAGCAATAGTTAGACCATGAGATAGAGTTAGAAGGGATCTTTCAGAGTATCTTATCCAAAGTGACATACAAAAGTAAATACAGACAGCTAGTGTGAGATTCAGCTGACTTCCTAACTCTAATAGCGGTGTTACATTCGTTCACAAAGCATACTGTCTATCTAGCAAGATGTGAAGGGTGGTGAGGAGTCTTCACTAAATTATCCCTCCCTTTTTTGCTCGTTTGGGGCTTCAGCCTATGAATGTTTCAAGTTCGAATGCCTGATAGGGCTATTTGCACGGGCATCGTAGAGACAGCATTTTGCAATCGATAAAAGTACTGGGTTTAGAATAAGAGAAGGTGGGTTCAAGCTCTTCCTCTATCACTTCCTACCTGTGCGATCTTGGGCAAACTACGCTGAGCCTCAGTTTTCTCACCTGTAAAATAGAGCTCACACTAGATCTTCTGAGGTCTCTCCCAGCTCTCAATCTCTGATCTCTTGATGATATAATCCTCATTAGTAATTAGGAAATTAAACATACAGCAAAGAAATGATAGCAGAACTTTACTGAAAGAGAAACAGTATACTCTGAACAATTTATAATTTTTCTCTATTTATCCTGTCATTCAGCAGCTTGCTCTCTTTCTTTCTTTTGGAAGCTCCAAAAATTGAGGGTTTGTCTAGAACTAATGATATTTATAGGTAGACAGATATTAAGGGAGAGAGAGAGAGAGAGAGAGAGAGAGAGAGAGAGAGAGAGAGAGAGAGAGAGAGAGAGAGAGAGAGAGAGAAAGAGAGAGAGAGAGAGAAAGAGAGAGAAAAAAAGAGAGAGAAGGGGGGGAGGATGGCAGGACACAGAGAGAGGCAGACAGATATATACATATATACTACAGATCTGCTTGTTTATACAAATTAATTTTATTACTATAGTTTCTTTTAGTAAAACCAGCAATTCCCAATATACAATTAAAGGATCACCCTATCTTTTGAAAAGCAGTTCATTTAATGCACATATTTCATTAACCCGATCAATTATGTAACATGAAATAGGAGGTGTGCGTGTGTGTGTGCTTTACATGTCCTATTTAATATGAACTTGGTTCTTGCTGAATAGTGAAAATCACAATAATAAAAGGTATATCAAAGTCCATTGCTGGTATTCCAGAAAACATTTCTTAATCTTTTGACATGCAAAAATACATATAACAAAGCTTCCCCCAAACTGACACAAGTATCACACAGATGCTTAAAGAAAACCAGAACTGTGCCGTTGACTTTTATTCTTATGTTTTGATCCAGCTTCCTATGGACAACACATTATTGACTAACCTTTAGCTTATGGTTTCCCAGTTCATGTCAACATTCTTTTGTCTCATAATCTTCTTTCATAGTTAAAGAAAGGAAGTAATCATTTATATGGTGTCTACTATGTGCTAGGTACTGTGCTAAGTGCTTTACAAATGTTGTATCATTTGATCCTCACAACAGTCCTGTGAGGTAGATACTATTATTGTTCTCATTTTATACCTGAGGAAACTGAGGCAAATAAAGGTTAAATGATTTGCTTAGTGTCAAACAGCCAGTATCTGAGTCTGGATTTGATCTCAGATCATCCTGACAGCAGGCTCTGCTCTATTCATTGTGCCACCTAGATATCTATTTCTATTATCTTGGGGACTGTCTCCCAAATTCCGTGGTCTTCATATTATTTCTCTCTTCCCTCTGCATGGGCAGAGGAGGATTCACCAAGTTTGAGCAGCTCACAAAATTCTGCTATGATAGATTTACTAGGGCTGTTTGTGTTTATGTGTTTTAGACACACAAGCAGACCAAATGGTGTTGAGAGACTGAAAAACTGATGGCCAATAAAATCGTATTTCCTGGATAGTCAATAAAATATTATGTGTGCGTGTGTGGTTTTTCTCCCTAGAAAACAAATGTTACTGAGATGTTTTCATTTGGAGTATCTTTTTGACATCTAAGTGTATGAAACAAGGCATTTCATTTCTTTCTTTTGTTTAAAAAAATCCCTCCATGGGATTGTATGAAAACTCAAATGCAGTTCAATACACATAATTCCTTGGGTAAGGGGAGAATGGAGGTGTGGGGGAGGGCAAAGTAGAATAATACATTTGCCCAACTCAACAGGATGGCCCTAAATTTATATGTCCTTCAAAATTCAATTGAAGTTACATTATATTTTCTGACTTTTCTATTTATTCTATGTCCCTAACTATTTATTTTGTCTTTGTGTCTCTCCTCAACTCATTTCTTGTATTTTTTAGCATGTTCTTATGACTGCCTTTCACATTTGTCATAACTATTACCTTTCTCTTCTGGTGCCTCCCCACTCCCATTGGCCTTTTATTCATTTCATCAGAGAAAAACAAGGTACAGTATTGGGAGTGGGGAGCAGAGAGATGGAAGGTGACATAGGTTGTGTAAATCTCTAGTTTACACACTGGAAACAATTCTTGATTAGCAGGTGGCAATCCTGGGGTTGAGAGGGAAATGAGTGGAGGATTAATATGCAAATTAAGTTCTGTGCTTCCTTGGTGCACTTAATGAAAGGGGGTATTGATTTAATTTGGATAATAAATTTGGGATAAGTAGCATTCTCAATTAAAATAATACAGCTCAAGAGAGATACTCATTTCGAACAGTCAAATTTGCAAAGGTTAAAGTCTTTCCCTGGCTGGAGTATCACTACAAACCTTGGAGTTAATTCTTTTTGTCAACTTACATCTCAGCCATGAAAATAATTTGAATTTATTGTGTGCATGTAATCCAGCCCAAATGTTTCTGTGCCCTTTTAGCTGTATAATCAGAAGGCATTCAACAGAAAATCAATGCACAAAATTCATAGAATATTAGGGGTAAAAGGGACTTTCAAAGTTATCTCCAACTATTATAGAAATTACCTTCTACAATACCTGAAGCACTTTGTAGTCCCACAATATTTGTTGAATGCATGAATCCATAAATATCCCTGACAGGATGAAACAGCACTGGTTGTTGAAAAGAAAAATAGACTCGGAGTCAGAAACTTAGAGTTTTAGTCATTTCTTCTCCAACCTATCACATGATCTTGAAAAGTTGATTCAACTCTAAATTTCATTTTCCTCATTTGTGAAAGGAAGATATTACTCTTATCTTCCAAATTTCTTTTGAAAATCAATAATAGGAAAATGCTTCAACAACTATTAGACAGAATTCCAAGAAGAGTTATGAGTTTTAGGTTCATCTGTTTTCTATTTTAATGAAACTATTTCATTCTTCCCTCCAGTTGGTCATCTGAAACTCATGTTCAGTCACCCAGCTTCTTAATATTCTTCCTCTTTTCTTACAGCATTTCAAACAATAGATTATCCCCTCCCTGTCTCTCCTTTTTACTTTGATTTTCTTCTCAAAGGACTCTTGTAAGTGCTGCCTTATTCATTCTTTTCTTTTCAACTGGCTCTTCCAGTCTACTTCCTGATCTTCCCAGGTGAGAAGTAATGAGGGCCTGAGAGCGGTGAGGGTAGAAAGGAAAGAACAGATGAGACATTTTGGAGGTAGAACTGTGAAGGAATGAATGTGCAAGGAATCTTGGCAGGATCTGGCATTAAACTGGATAAATGTAGTTTCCCAGTTTATTTTTTTTAATTAAGTCTATTTTTGCTGATTTATTTTTTGTAGATCAAGTTCACAGCCCTATCTAATTTACTGTATCAGAAGCATGATAAATTTTGCTCCAGTCCCTTAATTTGATTGTATGCATCTTTTGTTTAGTTTTGCTTTTAAACCACATTTTGTTAGATTATGCTGTCTAATCCATTGGGCTATCTTGTTCTATTTCATGGGTAAGTTCATCCCATTTATATTCTTAGTTCTCTTTGTTAATTGTGTATTTCACTCCAACCTCTTCTTTCATAATTTTCTTTCTTTTAGTTCATTGTGCTTTCTTTAAGCTTTTGTTTGCTTTAAGACTAAGTTCTCCCTTAATTTAGCACCTTTCTTATTCTCTCTCCTCTTTTTTCCCTTTCCTTCCTGTTTCCCTGTTGAGTGAAATGTATTTCTATAACCAGTTCTGTATATGTTTTCTTTCATCATTTGACCAATACAGATATAAGTGAAGTTCAAGCATCACTCAAGAACCCTCAGACCTCTCCTCTTCTTGCATAAGTTTCTACATGTATGTCCAAGGAATTGAGATAATCTCTCCTGTCCTTCCTCTACGTTTGCCCTGTTTGAAATTCTACAACTCTTCCCCTACTTCTTTATCATACTTTTAAGATCATCAAAACATAGCAGAACCATTTTTAGATTTTCTGAATCCTGATCGAATTCTGAGTCTATACATATATGCATACGTAATCTCTCCAAATTAAAATGTTAAAAACGTTTAGGTTTTACTGGTCCCTTATGATTGCTCATTCATGTTGACTTCCCCATGGCTTTTTCTATTCCTATTTTGTATTTCAAATTTTCTACTTCTTAGTGTTCATTGGGAATGCTTGGAAATCCTCCCTTTCTTTAACAATTCACTTTGTCCCTGTCCAAATTTTTCACATTTGTTTATATCCAAGACAATAATTTAATTGTTTCCCCATTTCTTCTTGACAATGTAAATACAAAAAATTCTTTGTAAAGATTGACAACTTGGCTAGGATATCATCTTTTAAATGACTATTTAAAATTAAGTTGAAATGTTTTCTTTATTGCCAAAGGAAGGAGGTAAGGGAGAAAGGAAGAAGGAAGGAGTGAAACAAGAATGGAAGAAAGAAAGGAGAGAAGGAAAGAGCACCTACTATTAAACAAAAAAAATGTCTTTCTCCAACTCACAGGGTAAGATTTATCTTAAGGCTATATCTACATAGATCTCTTGGATGGATTGTTGTAATTACATTTCCGTGTCAATTTGAACTAGATTCCTTGATTTCCTCTCCCACCTACACACTTAATTATTTCAGTTCTCTGAATTATCTGAGTTAGCCTGTTATAGTATCTTGTATTTATAATAGGAAGGCAAAATAAAGTGATGCTTGTCTAGAATTTCTAGCCTAGATTATAATGAAGTAAGTAATCTTTATAGAGATGATCTCCTGATTAGTGTCTAAAATAGCTTATAAAGTGTATTTACTCACTAAATTTTTTAAATGTAATGAAGATTTCTTATCAGTATTTTATTTATAGGATTCTTTGTTTTCAGGGTGTGGATTCATCATTAATTCTCTAACTTAAGGAAATAAGACAGCTTTTATAAAAAAAAAATTTGGAAGGAGAAAAATACATCATTGGGGAGATAAGCATGTGAAAAGGAAAACAAACATGGATGAAATACACATTAAACCACAAACGTAATGATGTTTTACACATCCAAAGATTGGATTTGTCAATCTCAAACAAAAAGAAACTATATGTAATGGAATGAACACTAGCTTTGGAGTCGGAGGTCCTGAGTTTAAATTCCTATGAAGCCATTTACTAAGTATAACTTTGATCAAATAATTCTCTTTCTGGGCTTCAGTTTCTTCATCTTGAGAATGAGGGGATAAGTTGGAAGAGATGAAATTTAAAATTTCTTTTATACTTTACTCCAGGGTCCTATGATCTAAAACATAATCATCAATGGGAAAATGATTGAAAATGGTATATTACAAAGTCCATGTACATTACTCTATAGAAGAAACTACTTAGTATATTTTCCTTAATTCAAATGAGAATGGATTTGTGATTTTACTGAAATAGGGAAATTCCAACAAGAAAACCTGGGCTTCTGAAGTGTTCTGCTCCTAGACCCAAGAAGACTCATCTTCCTGAGTTCAAATCTGGTTTCAAACACTTACTGACTATGTGACCCTTGGCAAATCACCTAACTCTGTTTACCACAGTTTCTTTGTCTATAAAATGAGCTAGAGAAGGAAAGATTCAACCACTTCAGTGTCTTTGCCAAATGGGGTCACTAAAAGTCACATAGGACTAAAACTGACTGAACAACAATAGCAAAAACAGTCATAAGAAAACCCTTTCTAACAATGCAGATATATTCTTTTTTTCTGCAACTTATAGTCTTAGAGAATTGCCTACTGCATAGAGAAGTTAAACAAATTACCCAAGGAACACAGCTAGTATGTGTTACAGTAAGGACTGGAATCCAGGTGTTCCTGACTGATCCTGGCTCCATATCCACTCTTCCATGCTGCCTTATTTTTTTTTTCTTATTAAGTAGGAAATTTGCTGAAAAACTTCTATTAGATGTGCATTAGTTGCTAACAAATGAGAAGCTTCAACTACTTCTGAAATTAACCAATGTCTAGCTCCAAGCTATGTACGGAATAAATATGCAATAGCTATTTGTAAAATCTTATTTCCAGATAATGTCAGCCAAATGAAGCCTAACTTCACACATGAAATACTATGAAGTGATTGATGAGCAGTCATGTATAAAGAGTGATCTCATTTGTGAAGTTTTGAGGTAGTCAAAGTTAGATAAGATTCATATCAACTGGATTTGTTGTCTGTTTTGTTTTTTTTTTCAAAGAGTTGAATTGATACTTTTATTCAAGAAAGGCTGAAAAACTGTGAGAGTTTAGAGGGAATATATTTGCATTTACAACTATGTGCTACATTCAGTGCTTACTAGATTCAATTAAAGATAATTGAAACAAGAGCCATCATATCACTAGTTGAAATCATATTTGTCAAAAGTTAACACAATGGTGTACCTGAAGACAAATTCAATATTATCCATGATGTGCTATGATAAAAATATAAATCTAAGAAATTGGCCTTTAATAAAGACACTCTGTGCTAGATTACTAGAATATTAAAGAAGTATTCTATATGTTTGTCTGTTCTTGGAATCATGCAGATGTGGGTCCTATACTTCTATTAGAACACACTGACTCTGCAAGCTTGGGTGGACAAATCTCCAAACCTCTCATCACGTCAGGCAATTCTAAAACCTTAAGTTACAATAAGTTGGCAATCTTCATTAGTGAATACAGTTCCCATTATGGAGTTCTACATACCAAAGAGATCAAAGGCCAGTTCAAAGAGAAAATTTCTACCATAGTACGAAGAGTATTTTAATTGTAGCCCAGCTCAGTTAGGTGATTTTTACTTTTCCTCCCTTTCAATGAAATAAAATATTAATACCTCACCTTCTTTGTATTCACAGCACTTAGTATTGTGTTTTGTATAAAGTGATGGATAGATATTGGTTGAATTATTGAGTTGACTTTAATATAATATATATTTTCTGTCTTTATAATTTCCAAAGTGCTTTCATGAATGGTAGCTTCTTTGAGGAAAAGCAACCCTAGTCCAGTAGTAACAGCACCATCACTTCCATTTCATGGAGAGAGAAACCAAAACCTGGGTAGATGAAATTGCTAAACCATAGCCTCCACTGGTAAGTAGAAGGACCAAAACAGAAATGCAGCTCCCTTTCCACTAGAATCACAGGGTCTTGCATTTGGAGCTAGAAGAGAACTTACATAACATAGAGTTCAAAGACTCATTTTACATATGAGGAAACTACATCTCTAAGAGTTTAAGTGGCTCTCTCAAGGTCATACACTTAGTGGCAGATTCTAGATACGCTGACTATAAACACATTGTTTTTTCTAGTGTACCACACACACTACTGTAGCTACATCTAAATAAGTTATCCTCTAGTCTGTCAAGCACCTGAGAATTTACAAAGGGTATATATATAAGGTACACTGAATCATAAATCATTATAAGTAAGAAAAACAGCTTTGTTTTTCTTATCTTTTATAGCTATATGAACAAAATTTCAAAAAAAAATTCATAAATCCTTCCATCTATCCATCAATTAACTAATCTTTCTGAACAGTTATCATTTACCTTGAAGCATGCCTTAGGTGTGCATGATGCAGGTGCCACAAATGTGATATAGAATTCAGAAGGAACACAGTCTCCATTCCTGAATAATTTGTTCTTTTATTAAGTAATTATGCAAGAACTACAAATCAAGTCAATAAATTAAAGAGTAAAATTGTAGTTGGTGTAGTTTAGAATAAAGAGCTGGTATCAGACTAACTTACCTATTCTACTTACTTTCTAAGGTTACAATAAGTGCTAACATTTATATTGCAATTAAAAATTTGCCAAGGACTTTACACATACACCATTTTAATCTTCAAAGAACCCTGAGAGGTAGTTACTAATATTATCCCCACTTTAGAAATGAGAAAACTGAGCCAGAAAAAGCAAGGTTTAAGCAGTTTGGCCAGGGTCGTACAGTTAGTAAGTGTCTGGGGTTGGATTTAGACTCATCTTTATTATCCCAGATCCAGGTCTCTGTACATTTCCACTTATCCACATCTAGACTGTTATAAAGATCAAATGAGATAATCTGTGTGGGGGAAAAAATGAAAACTATAAAGCAATACATAAATGAGGAAACAGCATATTGGATAGAAAGATAGTCTTGGAGTCTGAAGATCTGTGTTCCAGTCCTGCTTCTGACACATACTGTCCAGGTGATCCTGAATAAGCACATAATATCTTAGTACTCAAGGAAGCTCTCTGAAATTTTAAGTTGCCAGATAGGTGCTGACATTAATTAGCAATGAGAATGTCCTCACTGGAGAGTTCTGTATAATAATGAAATTTGGGAAATATAAGAAATTAACATATCAGATTCTTTAGTTGAGATCTATGGGAGTGTGTGTCTATTTGTGTGTGTGTGTGTGTGTGTGTGTGTGTGTGTGTGTGTGTGTGGTATTGTGAAGGAAAGAAGTATACAAGCATTTTATATTCAGGAATGGCAAACATTGGGGAAGGCATAAAAGTGAAGTGCTAGAGATGACATCAGATTACGTGGGTCAAATTTCACCTTTGTTCCCTATAACTAATGACATGATTTGAACATGCCATTTTTGGGGGTTTCAGTTTCTTCATATAAAAAATGAGGAAGCTTAACTACATATCTACCTTTCCTACTAAACCACACTGTCTATTGAGGGAAAGGAGTGTGTAATATTCATTTTTGTATTTTCTATATGGTAAAGCAAATATTAGTTTTTAATTAAATGAGTTTCATATCAAATTGAAATAATTTGAATGAATCTTATCTTATTCTCTATTTTTAAATGATTGTATAGAATTTTAAAAAGTTCAAAGCTGTGAGGGACATAGATATTTGGACTAGATCTTTCCTTTTACTGATGAGGAAATCAGTGGACCATAGAGGCTAAGATTTGCCTAGTGTCACTCAGTTTAATAAGTGGAAAATCTGAGATTCTAATCAAGGACTTCTGACTCCAAATCCTGTGTTCTTCCCTTACAATACACTGTCTCTCATTGCTAAATATTGCCTCTGATTGGACAATATTTGATGATGGTGAGCCATTTTTTAAATTCAAAAATGGGATGGATAAATTATTTCAATCCTATTCCACAAACCCTGTGTGCATGAAAATACCTTTATACTTTTATGAATGGACACTTTTATGGCGGATTGTGTGTGTGTGTGTGTGTCTGTGTGTGCATGTGTGTGTGTGAAATGTATTTCTAAAATGCTTACTATTATACCCTGAAAAAGATTAAAATAACTGAATTTTGTACACTTTCTAAATTTTCTCATACTAACTGTGTGAACATAAGCATTTCTCAAGTTCTCAATGTTTCAAGCTACTCTTTATATTCCAGATGAGTTGTCTATTTGCATTGATGGAGTTTCTGCACTGAGACTCACTTATACTAATGAAGTTATAGATACAGAACCAGAATAAAACTGTGTGGGGGAGAGATCTTTGCAGAATAGTTTACATCCATTTTGTTATATGAGCCTTACAAAATCATAGGAAGTAAATACAATTAAGTCTTATATTCCCTATTTAGTAGATGAAAAAATTAAGGATCACAGTTATCAAGTAACTTACCCAATGAGTATAAAGTAAGCATGGGAGATGTGATTTGAACCAAGTCTTCTTATTTAGCAATTCCATTTACTATCCGTGCTTTCTCTCTTTAACAAGTCTATTTTACAATCACATCATTAATGGGTTAAAATAAATTTCCACCTTAATGCAGTTCTTCCAAGTTACATCTACAGACATTACTGCTGTGGAACTAACTGAACATGGGACATTGTGAAATCTTATATCAGGCTTTTATTGAGGCTTTTATTGAGGTCAGGGTCTGTGTGGAGATTGATTTATATATCACTCCTCTAACCCTGAAATGAAACATTAGTGACTTAATGGCAACATATGGGGTTGTTGATCTGAAAATTCATACCTGATCACTGGCACACTTACTTGTTGGTAGCGATATTCAGTCGTTTTAGTTGTGTCTGATTTTTTGTGACCTCATTTGGGATTTTCTGGCAAAGATACTGAACTGGTTTGCCATTTCCTTCTTCAGCTTGTTTTACAGATGATGAAACTGAGTCAAACAGGGTCAAGTGACTTTCTCAGGGTCACACCATTAGTCTGTGGCCCATTTTGAACTAAGGTCTTCCTGTCTCCAAGCCCAGTGCTCTATCCACTGTGTCACTTTTGTGACGCTTGTGTCCATGCAAACATACTTGGTTTTCAGTTAATGACCTGTCATAAGAAAGATTGCAGATGTGGTTTTTTAAGACAATGATTTTGGGGAAATTGTATTTTGTTTGTTTCATTTGTTTGGTTGGTTTTTATTGTTGCTGCTGTCTAATCAAGATCCATATGTTCTTAGTCTGTATGGTAGTCACAAGGGAAAAAAAAAAATCCAGCAAAGGGATATAGTCAACTAAGACTACTCAATAGCCTGTAACTATGCTCTGATAGTTGTGCCATGTTTTAAGAAGAAAATCACTGATTTTTTTCTTGGATTAAAGAAAGTTACTCATAAAGTTGTATTTCCTTGAGGGGATCTGGGAATTAGGCTTTACAGTGACAATCAGTGTGTCTGAGAGGAAAAGAAGGTTTAAGAATTATCAAATACTGATCTATTCTTAAGGATGCTCTATGTTTCAATTTTTTTTCTGTTTTGCTCTTCCATAGATACGACCAAGGAGATTTCATTGGAAAGAAGATAAACTCTTTGAGTACTGTGATTATTTATTTTCACTAGACAGGCAGACAGTTCTCTCAGACACAAACCTGTAGTTAACCTTATACCATGTGTTTTGTTGTGGAAAGATGAAACAATTCCACAGAATGACTTGGAGGGAGCTTCCAGCTATTCTGACACCAAAATGTTTTAGTAGAAAGTTGTTGAAAGCTGTTAACATCAGGCAAACCCAAGCATGCATTGTTAATGTTAAAAAAAGATAATGTATATAAATAACAAGAAAATGTACTAGAATATTTTCCTTCAGATTTCATCACTTCACAACCTTCTTTCTTATTGCTTAGTAAGTATCTCTCTTGAAAGAGTTTTGAATTTTTTTAATGTTTTCTCTTTCCCAAAGGAATTTTTTATGATATGATTAAAAAAATATGCTCATTCTTGCCCTATCCTCACAGCAAGATCACAGGTGAAAGTACACTACTTTAGAAAGTTGAAACAGCTAAATTCCAGTCCTTTTTTATGGAAATTGTTGAAGCAGAATTCCTTTATTATTGTATTAAATACTATTTAATTCTACCACTACTTGGAAGATGTAATGAAACAGTAGAAAAACTGTCCTTAAAATCAGAAACGTCTGAATTCAAACCCTGCCTGTGAACATATATAATCTTGGGCAAATGACTTAACCATTTAATGATATGCCATACAGCTCTCAAAGAATCTGTGTGGCAGAGAAGATGCTGATGTGCATTGGGAGAAGCAGCTTCCTCACCTAGAGTTCCTTACCAAAGAAATATCAAACATGATGCCCACAGGTGAATTGACAACATTTCCAAGTGTGTCCTGAACCAAATTAAAATGTCATTGGGAAATATTTAACAAAATCAATAAAATATAATAAATTATAGGCAACATTACATTTTAAAATTGTCAGTATGTGGCCCTGTGGGGATCCCTGTGGACAGATTAGTGGCCTCCATTTCTATTTAAGTTTGACAATACTGCCCTATAGTAATGCAACGGTACGTAGGTCTGGATCAAATTTTAACCACAATAAATAAATAATGTCATCTAACAGAAACTAAAGGATGTATGTGTCTTTCATAGTTCAATATACACAGTACTTCACAAAAATAACCAGCTCTACTCTTAACAATGACAAAACAACATATTATCTACAAAAGCTGGTACCAACACAACCAGCTTGTTGTTGTTAGCACCAACACAATCTTATATACTATGATGGCAATAAAACATGTAGGTAGTGAAGATTCCAGGAGAATGTCTGCAGCTGCTATGAAGTTGTTTGATTTATCCTTACTAAACCCAAATTGATGACCCAGTAAATAAACATACACATATGTGTGTGTGCGTGTGTGTGTGTGTGTGTGTGTGTGTGTTTTCTGCCCTCTGTCTTGGATGAAGTAGAATAGATACACAAATGGGTTGTGGAATAGCTTGTGCCTTGGATTAGCTCTTGGGATGATCCTGGCACTTTGAAATGCTGAATCATCAGTTTTTTTGTTACCAAGTACTAAGCAACTGATAGTGTTGAGGAGAAGCTCGGAAGGACGATGAATGGAGTTCATTATTTGCTCGAATGCATAAAACTGTCTAATTTACAGGGAATTATTTAGAAATACTTAATACATTATTTTTGTTCAATCATATTTCTATGTGCACATATATAGATATATTTAATTTATCAGTCTCAGTGATTTGCATTTTTGAGTTTATTTTGGTCATGGTAGAATGGATGGGACGATGACCTTGAGAGTCAGAGTGGTCCAGGGTTCAAACCCTGCATTAGATACACATTAGCTATGTGAATCCAGGCAAATCACTTCATCGTTTTCTGCCTCAGTTTTCTCATCTGTAAAATGACAAACTTGAAATAGACAGCTTCTAGGGTCCTTTCCAGTTTTAAATCTATTATCTATGATTCTGAATACACACTTTTGTTTATTTCCTAAGAACACTAAAATAAAGATGTTATAATTGTGCTATGTCCCAATAATTTTGTGACTCTAATTAGACTGGCTAGTGGTATTAGTCTTCTTGTTTGCAAGGACTCATTCATTAGTAAATATTTCTTCAGAACTTATTTTCTGGATGGCCCTGTTTGAGTCACTGAGGTATATAGCATGTCCCATAATTCTTAGTTTAAAGTTCTAATAGCTTAAAAATACATTAAGAATTTTAGAACACACTGTGTATATAAGACATGGTACCTACCGTGAATGAGCTTGCATTGTATTAGAGATAAAACTTGTATGTAAACAAGTGTAATACAAAATAGAAGACATTTCTAGTGTAGTTCAGGGAGAAAAGACGACTTCTGACTGGTGTGAAGTTAGTCACAAGATATCTCATAGACAAAGAATTTGAGACTTGAAGGGTAAATATTTCCACAGGTAGATTGGAGGAGTGAATTAGGGAACAGTAGAGGGAACAGTTTGAGTAAAGGCATATGTTACAAAGAGAAAGACACCTGTGGAGAATGAAAAATATTTTATTTTGTCTCATGCTTACTATATGTGAGGGAGGTAATGTGATAACTTAGCTGGAAAGGAGGTTTGGAGTCTGAATATACAAGATTCTACCATAAAGATAAAGCTACAGACTTTAGACTTTGATATTGAGAAGAATAATGACATGATCCAAACTTTACATTAAGAAAAGAATTATGGAAACATGATGGATTCACTAGATGAAGACTGGCCAATTATTTATGATTTAATTGCAATAATTCAGGTGAGAGTTTAGTTAGTTTCCACACTAATGAGATGGCAATGGAATTGTAAAGAAGGGTATATATGAAACTATATCACAGATTGAAATAAAAAAAGTTTTTGGTTTGGTGATTGTATTGGTCCAGTGTCAAAGAAAGCATAGATTCAAAACTGGTTTGGCAATCTAGGAATAGTCAAGTAGGCCAAATGTGATTTAAGATTGATTTACTATAAAGAAACATGAAATACGATACCTGAAGAGGAAGCAAAATGATATAGAGATGCCATGGAGATGGCATGGAGACCTGTTATCTGGTAAGATAAGGTGAAAACTTACCTTTTAGAATGTTATCCTAGCATCTGGGTCTTAAGATGCTGTGGAAAGTGGAAATGGGAGGACATTATGATCAGAGAGGTGTCAGCAGGGTAGCAAGATGTCTGGGGATCTTCCTGTTACATGCAAGGGAATATATAATATTCAAAATATTAGATATACAAGGACAAGAATCAGACAGTCAGTCCCTTCTCTCAAGGAATTTGTGTTCTACCAAGGGAATCTATGTTTTAGATGGAAAAGTAAAGATAATATATAAAGTAATTCCAAATCAGAACTAACAACTGATGCAATAAGGAATATTTTTAGATTTCTCTGAGCCGAGTCAATTAATCAGATTTCCTTATTCCTTCAGTACTCTAGCTAATCAGGGGATTAAGTATACATAAAAATAAAAGAATAACCACAATAATAAGAAAAAGAAAACAGTAAAAGCAAACCTAAGCAAGGTCTACAGTCACTGTTCTTTATAATGGAAAGTTCTACAGTGAAAGAGAAGATGGTATCTGTGTGTCTTTGCCCTGCTGATCACATCACAGAGCCTCAAAAAAGAATGAAATGAAATAAATCACTCTCTTCCAAATTTGCCAGTACTACGCTGACCAGTAAAGAAACTAGCCAAATAGACAAAACGTTATTAGGCTTCAGGAACACCCATTAAACAAGCCCTAAAAGAAATGACTACAATATCACTCCAGATAATCGGCTGCTTGGTTTATATGGAGACACAAATGTAGAGGACATGAAGTTGATGTCTTAGATGTATCCTTTATTTTAACTTAGATGAAATGGCCCAAATTCTCACTGAAGAAAACACATTCTTAATATTTGCATCTTTTTTTCCTGGAAACAGTTTAGCTTTTTATTACTCCTGTTTATAGGAAATGTGCTATAATATAAATGGCTTTCATAAAAGTTGCCAACTTTCAACAACCTGCTGGGTAATGACAGTAGTAACAACAATTCAGGAGTTGCAAAATAATATTCAATTGCAGTTGTTTCTGGTTGATTCACAAATCGCTCTCTTAGGTTATGTGGTTTGCTGAAATAAAAACATATTTACTAATACTGCAATGCTGCCTCTCAAATATCCTGAAATTATTTGTTTTGATGAACTTCACTCCAAAATAGGGATGGAGCAGAGTACAGGGATGATATTTTCTCCACTAAAACCTCATTTTCCAACTGCACATTTCAGGGCAAGGGGAGAGAGGGCAAGGCATGGAGTTTACCAATTTTCTGAGAAAGTTACAGGCCAAATGGAAATGTTATCTTTGCAGTTCAGATCATGTCTGCCTGATTTAGCTTCCAACACTTCATTTCAGCATTTGAGATTTTGCACAAGCTGAGGAGCCAGGATGACAGGGAGGCTGGGCTCAAAAATCTCTCCAGTGAATACTAAAATTAGGAGGAACTGCCTATGTGGACAAGACACAATATCTTTGTTTATATATAAGCAGCAGTTTCTAGGTGGAGGATGTGATGAAACAGAATAAAGAAAGATGGCAGAAGTCTTCCTTAGATGTGTGATTACTGATACTTGCTGATGTGACAGCTGCTTACTAAACTCTGAGAACAGTAGGTTATAGACTCATGAGGTTTGGATTCCAATACAGTAAAACCCATCTGTATTCACTATAGAGGAATCAGTTCAAGGCAGGGAATCTTGAACCCTATACAAGGAGGTTTCTTTGTTGCCATGAATTCTGTCCAAATAAAAAAAATATGTCAATCAAGCTTGTTTTGGGCACTTCCAGTCTCACCTTTGTGTGCCCTTTCAGCTATTTTAGTGTTCTTTTCCGTAGGTCAAGTAATTGATAAATACCTTTATGTTGCCTCTACTCCCTATTATTAAAATGTGATTTCAAGGAATAAAAAAAGATTCTGCTATACATCATTTACACTTTAGCATAAATAAAATTGCAATTTGAATTTGTTTCTCAATAGAAGACTTGATTTCACCTAAGAAATTTTAGTTATCCCCCAAAATAATGGGTGACATAAAAGGTGAGGCATCCTTAGCCTGTAAATAAAGCTAGTCTAGACCCTGAGGGCAGCATTCTTGTGCAAAAGCAGCATATACTGACATTAGCATATCAAGGAGGCTTTAATGAGTGTACCTTCATGAATATTCTCTTTTCAAAACTTTCTCCAATTTTTATCTGATCTGACTTAGAATTTTAAATTAAAAAAACATTTCAAGGAATATATGTGTGTATATGTGTATATATATATATATATATATATATACACATATACATATACAGGATATGCGTATACATACACATTACACACACACACGTAAATGTGTGTATGTGTACAACTGCTAATGTATCCACTCAGGCATCTTCATCCTATAAAGAGGATACAAAAAAAATAGCAAACCTGAACCCACATACATTTTACTTCCTCCTACACTCCTCATTGAGGTATAACATCCTTTCATCAGACAAAGAGCATTTACCTCATCACTTGTTGGGAGCTGGGCAGTATTTGAGAATGTAATTTTTAATAATAATGCAAAAGATAAGGACATAGTGCATCCATTCATTTAAGAAAACATTCTGTTACAAATTCTTACATCTCCTAGTGATCCTTGGCTTTTGTTTGCGTAATATCTTTGGATTTGTCCTATTAGCTCTCTAACTCAAGAAAGATAAGGGAAGTAAGTATAAGGGAGGTGGGGTAGAGAAGAGAAGCAGTTTGGAGACTAAGATAATCCCAGATTGTTGGAAGAAAAAAATATTCTTTTTGCATTTCAAGCTCTCATACAAGTTTACTTTTTAAGGTACAGACTAGGTTTGAGAGGTTACAACCCATTAATATAATAGTGCATATTCAATCTAGTTATATGATCCCTTATGAACCCCTTTCAGGATATCTCTGTTTGTGGGGATTAGTTAAATTGGAGGGAATGAGATACATATATTATTCTTTCTTCACTCTTCCCTTCTCAATCAAATTTTGCTGCTTATAAGGATTTGACTGGGGAATGCCAAGAGGAAATTATTTAGCAGTGACAAAAGGGAAAATTATGTCTGAGAGGGAAGAATGAAAAGATGATAAAAATAGAGACAGGGCTCTTTGTTGGAACTGGCTGCAATTTTCATCATGCTCCTTTGTAATTGGCTACCTGAAACCAGAAGTGCTCAGAGATCCCTGTGAGTGGTTAGATGGCAAAAAGTATAAATACACAAAACCTACTAGAAGATGGGATTGGCAGTAGGTGGACTTGTTTCTGGTTGGGAAAATCCATAAATCTACACACCCTTTGACAATGAGTTGGTGTTCCCTGCCACAAGGTGGAAGAGATGGAGAGAGCATTGATAAATATCTTTAAACTAGTTTAATACTCAGGAATTTCATCTCTCTGAGTATGTACTAACTTTCAGGGTATATGTGGGACTTCCCATGAAATAAATCCTTCTTTTTTGGACAAGAATAGTTGAGTGGTTATCAACAGTAATCAATGCTTCAACATGATTATATGCTCTTCAAAATACGTGAAAAATATGATCTTTAAATAAATATTAGAGACCTCTAAACAAATGTTTCAATTTTTCAAGCATTCATTTATCTCTTTATATAAGCTAGGTCCTGTTCTAGACATTGTGAAAACAAACGAAAACCTGTTTTCTATGAGAATTACATTTGTGAAGAAAAACAATGATTAAACAAGAATTAAAATGAAGAGTTCTAGTTAATAATTTTCTAGACCTCATCTTAGTCCTGACTTCCTTAGATTAGTCTGAAAAGAAAAGGGAAAATTATAGTAAAATTAAGATGCTAGTATCACTTTCTTTTTGTTTGAATGATATAGATATAGATATTGATGTCGTGAGCTTACTACAAATTCATCCAAATCTCTTTCACTTTCTTTCAATTCCATACTTTCTAAGCTAAAATCCTTATGGGTATTCAGAAGGATAACTTCAAGGGCTTGAAATTTTCCCTGCCTTGAAAAGCTAATTGAATTTGCTAATTAAATAGGTGTTGCAGGGGAAAGAACACCTCGCTTAATGTCTTTGGATCTTATTTAGAATATGAAATGATTGGACTAATTGGCCTCTGATGTCCCTTCCAGCCCTAGATCCATATGATCTTAGGTTTTTATCATCCCAAGACATGAATTTCACTGAAATGAGTTCAGGTTCTGGCTCCCCAGACATTTCTACCTAGTTTTCTCCAAAGCTTCTTAGGTGATTGATCCCTTTAGGCTTATTAATTTCTGTATGTTCATTCATAGAATCAATGAATTTTAGACAACTGAGAATAGGAAGGGACCTTACCAATAGTCTAATGCAGCCTATATCCCCAAAGGAATCCACACTACAATGCGTCTGACAAGTAGTTATCCAGTCTCACCTGAGAGTGAGGCTGAGTACTTTGCAACTTCCCCTCACTTTAAGTATAATTCAGGCACAAGTCAAGATATCATCCATGATGTCATTAGTGCTGTTCAAAAATGACGGAAGGCCAAAACAAGCCTATTATGTATAACATGTGATTTTAGGTCAGTCATGTTTGTGACTCAGAGTCTCTATTTAATTTCATGTAAAAGGAGGAAAAGAAGTTATCCACCTTGCAGAGTTGTCCTAGGAATAATAGGAGGTAGTACTATGCCACAAAAAGTTCTAGAAAAAAATTAAAATTATATATAAATTCAAGCTGTCATTAACTTGGCCTGCCTAAATCAATTGGCAAAATTTTAGTGCAAAGGTCCACATAGTAAATATTTTCAGTTTTGTGGACCAAGAAGCAAAATATGTGAGGCACTTATAAAATTAGAGAAAAACCAAATTTCAATACTTTGCATTTATTTTAATAAATACAATAATGATAATAAACTTATTTTTTGTAATATAGGTCTACTGATTAGAAGGGTGGATTTCTTTTTGGAAAACAATTTACTTAATTAGGTTTCAAGTTTAGTGTTCCCTAAATCAGAATTGATTGCAAATATTCATCTGCTAATTCTTATCTGTATTAAGATTTTACCTATTTCACTTTAAAATTGTCTTTTCACAAAGAAAATACTGCTGAATGCTGACACTAATCTTCAAGAATATGATATAATTAAGAATATTAATTACCTGCATTGATAGATTGCCTGGATAGATTTACAATTCTACAAGTAGAATTGTAACATTCTATTTGATTGCTCTCAATATTTATCTTTTAGCATGTCATTGCATATAATAGATTAATTACTATGAAATGAAGTTTCTTAATTGCACAGTCAAATGAATTTTGAAATACGGACATTTCCTTAGCTCTTGCATTGAAGTCCAAAAAGAAAAAAAATAATCAAACCACTGCTGGAACTGTAGTTTGAGCTTGGAAAATATATCTATTGAAAATGTGTGTGGGCATGAAGATCTTACTTCTTGTTTTAATTTTTGACAGCACAAGAAATGTATAAAGCAACTTGACATTATTTGAAATTCAAAAAATGTTAGTTGTTGCTGAATTGACTTTAAGGTAGTATAAATTTTGCATGTAAGAATCATTTCACGTAGTAATTTTGAGCTAAAGTGATTAAGGAAAAAAATCAAATATGCAAGAAAAGTTCATTTCCAAAGAAATTCAGTGAAAGTTTGAAAATAGTAGTTTAGGGAGGTATTTTCTTGTTCAGAATATATATATACATAAATATATACATACATATATATAAAATTCAGAACAAGACAATCATTTTTGCTTGTTTTGATGCAACATACATATTAAAATACAAAAATAGTGTTATGGTACAGCAATATATGTGGCATTCTAAACACTGTCAAGTTAGAACTGAGTCACTATGATTTGTTTTAAAACAAGCAGCAATGAGAAATGATGAGAGTGTCATGTAAGGTTTCTGTCACAACTGTTCAACTTTGCAATTGTAATCTGAAAGCAGCTAGAAATGTTGTGTAAAAGAAGAAGCAGGACTGTATTATAATATAACTTTTTGCAAAAAATGTAAAGGCCATCATGGGTCCTCCAAAAAACAGAAAGCAGATCATAGTTCATCCATGGGACATTCTTTGCTGGCTCCTGGTCTAAGCAAATAAGAACAAAAACAATTTTATTTTCTAATAATCTCTAGCTTATTTCTATTTAATATTTTATTTTCCTGGATTACATGTAAAAACAATTTTTGACATTTTTTTGTTTAAAATTCTCTCCCTCCTTTACCTCCCCTCATATTTAGAAAGCCGGCAATTTGATACAGATTAAAAATGTGCAGCCATGCAAAACATATTTCTATATGTCATACTGTGAAAGAAAAATAAACTTTACACATACACACAAAGAAAAATAAACTTTAAAAAAAGTCTGATTCAATATGCATTCAGAGTTGTCTCTTTTGGGTAGATAGAATTTTTTTTCATCATAAGTCCTTCACAATTGTCTTGGATAGATCATTACATTTCTGAGAATAGCTAAATCATTCACAGTTGATCTTTATATAATATTTTTGTTACTATGTACAATATTCTCCTGGTTCTGCTCATTTCACTTGGCATCAGTTCAGGTAAGTCTTTCCAGGTCATTTCTTATAGCACAATAGCATTCCACCACAATTTTATATCAGAACGTGTTTAGCCATTGCTCAATTCATGGGTATCTTCTCAATTCCTCATTCTACCACCAGAAAAGAGCTGCTATAAATATTTTTGTACATATAGGTACTTTTCCTTTTTGTTTTTTACCTCTTTGGAATAAAGATCTAGTAGGAGTATTGGTGGGTTAAAGGATATGCATGTTTTTATAGCCCTTTGGGCATAGTTCTCATTTGCTCTCCAAAATGGTTGAATTAGTTCAACTCCACTAACAGAGAATGAGTATCTCAGTTTTCCCACATCCCCTCCAACACTGGTCATCATCCTTTTCTGTCATATTAGCCAATCTGTTCAGTGTAAAATGGTACCTCAAAATTGTTTTAATTTGCATTTCTCTCATCAATAATGATTTAGAAAGAAAATGATAGGTATTGGAGAATATATGGGAAAATTGGAACACTAATGCATTATTGGTGGAGTTGTAACTGATCCAACCATTCTGGAGACCAATTTGGAACTATTCTCAAAGAACTAATAAAATTTTGCATGCCCTTTGATCCAGCAGTACCACAGGTCTGTATTCCGAAGAGATCATCAAAAAGGGAAAATAACCCATATGTACAAAAATATGTATAGTAATACTTTTTGTGGTGGCAAAGAATTGGAAATTGAAGGGATGCCCATCAATTGGGAAATTGCTGAGCAAGTTGTGTCATATGAATGTAAAGGAATACTATTGTGCTATAAGAAATGATGAATGGGAAAAACCTGGACTTACATGAACTGATGCTGAGTGAAGTGAGCAGAACATTTTAAACAGTAACAGCAACATAGCAGATGATCAACTCTGATAGACTTGACTCTTCTTGTAAATACAGTGATCTGAGACAATTCCAAAAGACTCATGATGAAAAATACTACCCACATCCAGATAAATAACTATAGAGTCTGAATGTAGATCAAAGCATACTACTTTCACATTTTGTTTTCTTTTTCTTTCTCTTGGTTTTTCCATTTTGTTCTGATTATTTTTTCACAATGTGAATAATGTGGAAATAAATATGTTTCATATGATTGTACCTGTATAACCTATACCAGATTCCTTGCTATCTTGGAGATGCAGGAGGGAAAGAAGGGAGAAGAGGAGGCGAGAGTAAAAAGTTTGGAACTCAAAATTTTATCAAAGTGCATGTTGAAAACTTTCTTTGCATGTAATTGGAAAAAAATAAAATACCTTTAAAAAGAAAAAGAAATAGAAATAATGATTTAGAGCATTTTTTTCATTTGACTATGGATAGCTAACTAAATCAATTTACAAAAACTTTTTGGAGAAGTAGTGAAACAAACAAAGTCAAACAAAATGTTTTAGGAGACAGTCATAATTTAACTTGAACATAAAATTCAATAGAATGCTCTATCTCTAGTCCATTCAACCTTAAATACACATATATAAAAGTAGAAAATCAGAGGAATCAACTTTTCTATGGCTCTTTTACCTGCTTTTCTAGAATATTGATTAAGAATACTTTTAGAAATGGATATGCAGGTGAATCAATATAGAAAAGGGTATATTCTATAACTGGATGTGGACAATGGCAGAAATTTCAGAAATTGGAAACCACTCGTGATGAAGAGAAATATTCTCTATTGGTCATAGAAAGGCATCCCTGCACATGTGTTTTACTCTGCTATAAGTCTGACCCAATTCTGTACAGGAATGTTAGTTGTGCAGTAGAACACGTGGCCTGATTAGGGGAGAGTTTTTTGGCCAATTGTTCTAGCTATATCTTCTCAGTGAATTCCATTTGTTAAAACTAATGGAGTTCAACAGATTGATAATAGGAAAGACATTAGCATAAGTGACAATGCTAGAAACTTGATTTTCTCAGGTTACTCCACAGAAATCTGAGAACAGTATTGGTTTGCCTCCTTCTGGAAACTATAACTGGCAGTAGGAGTGGGAATTGGAAAAGTGAACCCATTATCCTTTCTTGGTATCCCCAGTGCCTAGCAAAGTGCCTGGAACAAAGTAAGTGATTAATAAATATTTGTTGACTGACTGAAAACAGCTATGGAAATTGATTTATGCTGAACTATGCATCTTTACCCCATAGACATATCCACATGAATTTCTTGAAGTTTTCTCAGAAACATAACTAAACTAGAACTTATTTTCACCATATCTGATCCTTCTCCATATTGCATTGTCTTTTTTTTTTAGGGTAGCACCATCCTTTCAGTCAATCAGATCTCAGAGTTATTTAGGATCACTACTCGTTGCTCCCAAACACCTGATACTCAATCATTTTCCATGTTTTGCTTTTTTTTTTATCTTCATGATCTAGTTAGCATTCATCAGCATTCTCTCCCTGTTAATAAAGTAGTCAACACTCTAACTGTGACCCTCATCTATTAATGAGATTTTGGTAAAAGCCTCCTAATTATTTTTTTTTTCTTCCAGACACTTCTACTTCCTATATATCTTTCATTCCAAAATAATTTCTTTAAATCTTATCTATCAACAAGATAGTGACTTAGGCTAACTCAAAATTATCAGCAACTAACTTTACTATTATGTAGATAAATGGCTGCCAACATTTTTGTCCCTGTGACATCCCATCACCAGCTGCTTTTACTAACTTTGACCTCCTGTTTGTTCTCCCATTTTCCCCTTGAAAGTAGCATACTTCATCTATGTCTTTTTAAGACTTTAATATTATTTTTGTCTAAGAAAATAACAAAGATAATTTCTTATCATTTATTGTACCTGGAGCCCTCTTAAATCATCACAAAAGCTAAGATGGTAGGTAGAAGAGTAGGAGACACATTCTTGATATGAAATGTAAATGAGCAATGCAGCCCATCAGACAACTGGCCATCTGGAAATTAATCATCCCTTTACTCTTGGCTGAAGTTAGGTCACTGTGAATTCAAGTTCAGATGTGTGTTGAAAGGTGTTGGAATCCTCCCTAGAGAAAGTGTTTCTTTTTCAGACAGATTTATTCCATTCCCATGGAAAGCCTTCCAAGTAGGGAAAAATAGACAGAAGCAAAAACACAGTGGAATATGACCAGTATGCCATCCACAGTCATATGGAATGGAGCATTTCTTTGTTCAAGACCACAATCAGTGCGCTGGCCAACATATATGAGGTGATCATCCTCCCAGTTTCCTTTGAAGATAGTCGGCCTCTTGCATTTCTTTTGTAGTTTGTGACTCATGCATATTCAGCAACATGCCAGAACTAGATGCTGTGTGACTGGCTAAAATATGATTCCTTTCTGGAAGTACACTTGTTCAGGCTACATGGAAATGAATAGAATATTCTTAATATTTTATATGATATATAGATTTACTTATATAAATATTAATTTACCAGGACATTCCCAATACATTTTTTCCCTTCCTGTCCTCCATCCTACCTCTCTAGATAGAGAAAAACCTTTCTGAGAGAATCGTATCATTTTCTTATTGATATAGTCTCAGAACTTGAATCATGTTTCCCTCAAATTCTGCATCTAAAATCAAAAACAAAATCATGGATGATCATCAAGTTAGAGTATGTCTTCAGATAGTAAATGCTTGAAAATGACTGTTTGAATGCTAACTTCTAGTCAAGAAACAAATAGAAACAGGATAAATAAGCTCTTTCTTGGAAATAATTGATGATTTGATTGAATTAAAGCTTAATTT
This sequence comes from Notamacropus eugenii, assembly GCF_028372415.1. NCBI lineage: Eukaryota > Metazoa > Chordata > Mammalia > Diprotodontia > Macropodidae > Notamacropus > Notamacropus eugenii. The sequence goes on from NC_092876.1 coordinate 316,453,281, forward strand.
TCCCTTAAAAAAACCTAACCCAAAAGAAAACTATAACTATTTTAAAATTTTTCATTAAAACTAATTTTCACTCAATTTTGCTTTTTTAAAAGAGAGACAAAGCAAATATTAAATTCTATTATTTGTATATTACATTAGCATAACCTTGACGAGTATGGAGAAGGAAAATAAAAAACAAATATATTCTTAGCAGATCTGGTTCAGGTTGAATAAAAGTGCTCCGGTATCATGTGACTATGGTGAGAAATTGATGTAGCTATTTTTGTATTGATTGTGTGTTGAAATGCTCTTTCAGACAACTTAACACTTAGAAGTAGTGGTTAAAGTCAATTTTATGTGTCCAAGTGGTCTTAGGAAGGTAATCTCGACAGGGACATTGGGAATGATAGCACTTCCATCATCTGATTTTGCATTTTGAAAAAAAAAATCAAATAAATGTCACATGTGCAAAATGTGTGTGTGGGGGGGGGCAGGTAACTATACCACAGATTGACTGGGGGAAAAAAGCTGAGTACCTTGATGAATTCTAAGCTCAATAAATAAACAGTTTGTATGGCCACTAAAAAAAAAAAAATCACTTGATCTTAGGCTTAATTGAGAAAATGTTAGCAACTTTATAAGGTCAAATTATTATCCATAGTCTCAAATACATGAGTAATTTAGCAAAAAAGAACACTTCTTGGAATGGAAAGAATATTGTAGCCATAGGTATTGCATACTTTTGGATTATGAATTATCATTATATCTTTAAAGTGATATAAAATAGATGTAGAACCAAGCACTTGGTGGAATCAAAATGAACCAACAAGTATTGAGGAGTCCAGAAAAAGGATGTAAATTTCCCAAAATTATTCCTAGCACTTTGAAAAAAAACAGAATCAGTGTTGGATGAACCTACCTCATAGATTTGTTGTTTGATTATGGCTACATTTGGTCATAATTTGGATTCTCCGGCACCAAGAAAGTCAAAAGTTCCTGAAAAAAGTTATATTTTATGCTAACTGGTTCAAGAATAAATACTCAGAAAATAAATGTGGTTATTCACTGAAACATCCTCTAAATCATGATGCACAGATATGGTTTAGAGATCAAAACAGATATTGTTAGATATTGAAATGGGTTACCAATTCCAATAAGGTGACATCATGGGCAAAAAATAGACTAGAAAGATAAAAAAATGGCTAGATTAATTTAAATTGCCTCTATACAAGGGGGATAAATGATGAGGAGGGTCCCATGAAAATCTGGAAAGAAATACTTACATCTCTAGTATGTTCCATAGTGTCTGTGAATTGGAATGTAGGGCACCAATGAAGAGCAAAGATTTGTAGTCATTTATCCATTCCTTCAATAGGCGTCTGTTAGTTATTCTGGAAAGGCATTGTGGATAAAAGGATCAAAATGAAGCAATCCTTGACCATCAATGAGCCCTTAAGTCCAAACTGAAACACATCTAGTCAGCAGGGAAGGGTATCACAACTCATGTGGTCTTCAGAAATCCCCCAATCTGAAGGGGTACAGTTCCACATGGGACTTTTTAATTCATTAGATGACCTGCATCAAAGAAAGCAGGATTCACTCAAACCCCCCGTACACCTTTGTTGCCTTTCACTAATGGTAAAATGAAAATTGGTCCTACCTTGCTGACACAGGTATGATGTATCATTTCATTACCATGCTTTTTAAGTGTTATCTTCTGTAGCAAACCCAAAAGACAAAAATATGTAACTGCATAAAAGTTGAATTGAGGGAAGATTGATTTCTTAATAAAATGATTCATCATTTTACAGAAGGATGTCTTATAGGATTCTAGCAATATCAAGTTCTCCTTATGATTCAAAATAAATTTGGATAAATGAATCAAATTTGTATTTAACAATAAAATATGTTTACATTGCTCAAAGTAAAATTAAAAGCTATTTGGGTTTTTTCAGCCTAGGTTTCTAGAACCCAAGTGCAATGTCATTCTATCAGTAGATCTGCTAGACTTGAGATCAAATAAAGTGAGTAGCCAAACTGAAAGGGAAAGAAAATTATTAGTGCCCTAATTAGTGCCCTGGAAGCAACTCCATCACCCTTCCCCTTACTAGTGTATAGATTTGGTTTATATAGTTTTTCAAACACACTTTGACTATGCTGCCAATGAACATAATGGATTATACTTCTACCATACAAAGAACAATGACTATTTCTTGTAAAGGGAGTTTTATAACCAACTTGTCTAACCAGGCTGTAGTGTGGCTAGAAAATCTCATCCAGGAGAAAAGAAAAAGTTGCCACTGTAGTCATATGTTTAGTCATATGTTTCTAAAACAGTGGGTCTTTTCCTAAATAGTCAGGAAAACCTTGGTTCATGTCTTGGCTCTGACTTACTCTAGTTATATGACCATGGATGTGTCATTTCTCTCAACCCCTAAGTTACTCCCTCCATCTCTTTAAGAGTATTGAGTTCCTATGTGTTGTTAATTTGCATTGGAAAAGAGAATTCATAATCCAGGAATCCATAGTGCCTTGATGATATCACATCTAGAAAAAAAGCTATAAGAAGAAGGAAGAGGAAGAGGAGGAGGATCACATAATTAAAATGGGAGGATCAAAGAGAGCATGATTTCTGAAAGAGAGGAACCAGGACCTCATAGTCAGAATGGATCATTATATCATTGGAAAAAAAATACCAAACTAGGAATTAGTGGACCCAAGTACTAGTTCCAGTTCAGCCATTAACTACTTCTGTAGTCTTGAGAGAGTTATCTGATATAATTAAACCTTAGTTATTGCATCTACAAAAATAAAAAGTTGGATTAAATTATCAATATCTAAACATTTCATTAGTCACACCTATTAGAATGGCAAAGATTATAAAAAAGGAAAATGATAAATATACCAGCTTTAGAATAGCCACATTGATGCTGTTGATGGATCTGTCGATAGGTACAACCATTTTGGAAAGCTTTCTGGAATAACACGAAAGTTACTAAAATAGTGCATGCTCTTTGACTCAGCTATGCTAGCTCTAGGCCTATGGCCAAAAGAGATTTTAAAAAGAGGGGGAAAGTCCTATGCATACACACTATCTACAAACAGTTCTTATTTTCATGTCAAAAAGCTGAAAACTAAAGGAATGCTCATCAATTAGGAGTGACTGAACAATATGTTGTATATGAATAAAATGCAAAATTATTACATTGTAAGAAATGAAGAAATGGGTGATTTCATGGACATATGGAAAGACATATGTACAGGTGCAAAATGAAAAAAAGGACAAAAATTAGTTCTATCATGTCAATAACATAAGAAGTATCACTTTTGAGGACTTTTATAAGCAGATGAAAATGAAATTAGAAGAAACTGGAGAATAATTTATATAACAGTAAAAGTAATTTAAAGACAGCTAACTTTGAAAAATATAAAAACTATCATCAATGGTGCCATCTACCTCTTGATCAAAAAGTGATGGATTCAAGGTGCAGAATCACACACACACACACACACACACACACACACACACACACACACGTATACTGCCAAATAAGGAACTTTGCTTTACTTGACTATGCATATGTTACAAAGATTTCTTTTCTTTTCTTTTCCAATTAGAAGGAAATGGAAAAGAGATATCTGTAATTTAAAAATAATAATTCTATTAGTCTAAATCAAGCTAATTATAAGAATGAATTTTCCAGAATTGTGGAATCAACAAATCAGAATTCTAGCTACAGGGGATTAGAGTAATGTGTTGTCCAGATTGTCAATTAAAGAAAATACCCTTAAATGCTATTTAGTAAACAAATTACCAATCAATTAACAAATATTTGTTCAACAGTTACTTTGTCCAAGGCACTGTATGATTCTAGGTAATACATAAATGGTAGAAAGCAATGTGGACTAAGAAAGAGACCTTAGAAATCACCTAGTCAAATTCCATCCAATCTAGGAATTCCCTATATCCTTGACAAAGAATCAGTCAGATTCTAATTGGATACTTTTGCAAAGAGAAAACTTGCTACCTTATGAAGTAATCTAATCAATTAATGAAGAATATTAATTTTGTTTTTTAGCAAGTGTATTTTATTTTCCAAGTAACGATAAAAATATATAGTTTTAGTTTCAAATTATGTACCTCCTTTCCACCCCTGCCCATTCCTTGAGAAAATAACCAATTTCGTGTGTATTATATATGTGTAGTCATGCAAAACATACTTCCACATTGGTCATTTTGTGAAAAAAAACAGGAAAAAGAAATAAAAAAGTAAAAAAAAAAAGTACATTTTGACTTGCATTGCATTTTGACTCCAAGTGAATAGCACTTTTTTTTTTTAATCATAGGTCCTTCACAATTGTCTTGGATCACTTTATTGCCAAGAATACCTAAGTTATTTATGGTTGATAATCATACAATATTGCTGTTTCTGTGTACAATTTTCTCCTGGTGCAGCTCACTTCACTTTGTTTCACTTCAATTTTTCCACATCCCCTCCAACATTTGTTGTTTTTCTTTCTGTCATATTAGTCAGTCTGATAGGTGTGCAGTGGAACTTTAAAGTTGTTTTAATTTTCATTTCTCTAATCATTTGAGTCTTGGAGCATTTTTTTTTCATATGACTATAGATATCTTTGATTTCTTTATCTGAAAACCATATGTTCATATAGTTTGATCATTTATCAGTTGGAGAACGATTTGTATCCTTACAAAGTTGACTCCGTTTTCTATATAATTGAGAAATGAAGCCTTTATCAGAGAAAACTGCCATATTATTCCCTCCCTAGTTTTCTGTTTTTCTTCTAATTTTGATCATATTTGTTTTGTTTGTGCAAAAATGCGTTATTTTAATTCATATAATAATTAAAATGACCCTTTTTATTTTCTTGATGCTCTTGCTATTTTTAATCATAAACTCGTCCATTGTCTGTAGATCTAACAGGTATATTTTTTCCATGCTCCCCTAATTTGCTTATGATATCACCCTTTATGATCTCTACAAAGTTCTCAATGATTAAATTGCCAAATTCAATAGGCTGTTCTTGGTCCCTATGTTCCTTACTTCTCTGCAGTCTTTGATACCAATAATTAGTCTCTACTCTTAATGGTCTTGTCCTCCCCCACCTTTTTTCTATGCAACTCATGAATGAATTCATTGTGAGAATTTTAGCGCCTGAGTGAGATCAATGGGGGAGATACTTAAGGGAAGGCAGATCCTTTAAATAATTCTTGAGTATACTGCACAGGCAAATGCCCATTTTAACTAAGGTAAATCTGGCTGTAGTGATCATGGATACAATCACACCCCAGAGGGGCTCAAAGAACTCTTATTAATGTAAATAAAATACACTGTCCCCTCTCTCCTATCTGGAAATAATTTTTGATAGATCAGCAAGTATGTATTATGCTAGAAATGCATACCAACTGCCATGTTCTTTCAATTCCTCATCAAATACTCTTTCTAAGAAGCAGCAGTATTCAGTATGGGAGTCAAGAAGAACTGAGTGAGAGAGAAGCGCAGCACCCCAGGTAACAAGAACAATGACTCCTGAGATTATCTGCATGAAGATATAATGCTTATAAGACACTTACTTGAATTTCCAAAAGCCAAGATGGCAGAGTGATCTATAAATACTTTACTCCTCCCCTTGTTCATCTTCACAAACCCATAGAGTATTTCCCCATATTGTTCAATATGGGCAAACTGTTTACATCCCGATAAGGGAAGATGGTACTTGTAAATCTTAAGAACTGTATATTTATTATGATATTTAAAAGGGATATACATAGATAGAAGGAGTGGGTATAAATTAAAAGATGAGATGATAAAAAATGGGATATAAGAGTGCAAATCGATTGGAGTGGGAGATGTGAAAAGGAGGAGGCTGAAAAATGTAAATTACATCACAGGAAGAGGTACAAAATTATATTATAGGAGAGGGAAAGAGGGGAGGGAGATGAGCACTATTTGAGCTTTACTCCCATCTGACTTGGTTCAAGGAGGGAACAACAAACTCAGTTAAGTATAGAAATCTAACCAGCTCTATAGGCATAGAAAGGGAAAGGGGAAAGAAAAAGAAGGCTAAAGGGGATAGGAGAAGTAGTAAGGGAAAAGGAGAGTAAAAGGAAAGAGGGCTAAAAAAGAGAGGGAAGACTGAGGGAGGGGATGGTCAAAAATTAAAACTATTGTGGAGGGGAAGGAGAAGGGAGAACTAAAAGCATAAACAGGAGAAAAGAGAATGGAGGGAAAGACTCAGATAGTAATCATAACTGTGGATGTGAATGGGATGAACTCTCCCATAAAATGGAGACAGATAGCAGAATGGATTAAAAACTATAGTCCAAAAATATGTTATTTATAAAAACACATTTGAAAAAGGGAGATACATTTGGGGTAAATGTCAAAGGTTGGAGCAGAATATATTATGCTTCAACTGATGTAAAAAAAACCAGGGGTAGTGATCCTAAGCTCACACAAAGAAAAAGCATAAATAGATCTAATCAAAAGAAAGAAGGAAGTCAACTATATTCTGCTAAAAGGCACTATAGACAATGAAGCAATATCATTACTAAACATATATGCTCCAAGTGGTATAGTATCCAAATTCTGAGTGGAGAAGTTAAAGGAGTTACAGGAAGAAATAGACCACAAAACTATACTAGTGGGGGTACCTCAACCTTGTCCTCCCTGAACTTGATAAATCTAACCTCAAAATAAGGAAGAAAGAAGTTAAGGAGGTTAATAGAATTCTGGGTAAGGTAGATATGATAGATTTCTGGAGGAAACTGAATGAGGATAGAAAGGAATATACCATTTCCTCAGTGGTACATGGCACATATACAAAAATTGACCATGTACTTGGGCATAAAACCCACATAATCCAGTGCAGAAAGGCAGAGATAAGTCAAGGCATCCTTCTCAGATCATAATACAAAAAAAAATTATATGCTATAAAAGGCCATATAAAGATATACCAAAAATTAATTGGAAACTAAATAATCTAATCCTAAAAGAATTACTGGGTTAAACAATAAATCATAGAAAGAATCAACAAGCCCATTCAAGAGAAGGACAATAATGAAACAACCTACCAAAACTAATGGGATAGTAGAAAAGCAGTTCTTAGGGGAAGTTTTATATCATTGAATGCCTACATGAAGAATGAGAGAAAGAGGAGATCAGTGAACTGGGCATGCAACTGAAAAAGCTAGAAAAAGAACAAATGGAAAATTTCCAAGTAAATACCAAATTAGAAATACTGAAAAACAAAGGAGAGATTAATAAAATAGAAATTAAGAAAACTATTAAACTAATAAATAAAACTAAGAGTTGGTTTTATGAACAAACAAGAAAAATTATAAACTTTGGGTCAATTTGATTAAAATAAAGAAGAAAATGAAATTACAAATATCAAAAATGAAAAGGGTGAACTCACCTCCAAAAGAGGAAGAAATTAAAACGATAATTAGAAATTACTTTGCCCAACTACATGCTCATAATTTTGACAATATAAGTGATATGGATGAATATTTGGTGCAGTGGACAGAGTACCAGTGCAGAAGTCAGGAGGACCTGAGTTCAAATTTCACCTCAGACACTTGATACTTACTAGCTGTGTGACCTTGGGCAAGTCATTTAACCCCAATTGCCTCATCCTGGGTCATCTCCAGTCATCCTGATGAATATCTGATTATTGGGTTCAGATGGCTCTGGAGGAGAAGTGTGGCTGGTAACATGCACAGCCCTCCCTCACTCAAAACAAAAATCAAGTGTAAGTCTTGTCATTATTTCTCTGATGGCATGGTCTTCTTAGGCAACAAAGGACAAACACACGTTTAAAAAAGTATAAATTTCCCAGATTAACAGAAGAGGAAGTTGAATACTTAAATAACACCATCTCAGAAAAAGTAATTGAAAAAACCATCAACGAACTCACTAGGAAAAAATCTCCAGGGTTAAATGGATTTACAAGTGAATTTAAAGAACAGTTAATTCCAATACCGTATAGACTATTTGTGAATATTGGTGGAGTCCTACCAAATGCTTTTTATGATACAAATACAATATCTAAACCAGGAAGAGCCAAAATAAAGAAAGAAAATTACAGACCAATTTCTCTAATGAATATAGATGCTAAAATTTTTAATATGATATTAGCAAAAAGAATATAGCAACTTATCATGAGAGTATACAAAATAATCAGGTAAGATTTATACCAAGAATGCAGGGCTATTTCAATATTAGGAAAACTATCAGCATTATTGAACATATCAACAACAAAATTTCAGAAAACTTTAATATCTCAAGAGATGCAGAAAAAATTTTTTGACAAAATACATCACCCATTCCAATTGAAAACACTGGAGAGAATAGTAATAAATGGAGCCTTCCATAAAATAATAAGCACTATCTACCTAAAACCATCAGCAAGCATTATATGCAATGGAGAAAAGCTAGATGCATTTCCAGTAAGATCAAGCTTGAAACAAGTATGTCCATTATCACCACTGTTATTCAATATAGTACTAGAAATTTTAGCTTTACCAATAAAAGAAGAAAAAGAAATTGAAGGAATTAGAATAGGCAAAGGAGAAACTAAATTATCATTCTTTGTAGATAATATGATGTGATATACTTAAAGAATTCCAGAGAATCAAGAAGAAACTACTTTAAACAATAAACAACTTTGGCAAAGTTGCAGGTTACAAAATAAACCCACATAAATCATTTACATTTCTACATATTACTAACAAAGTTCAACACCAAAAGATAGAAGGAGAAATCCCATTTAAAGCTAAGGTAGACACTGTAAAATATCTGGGAGTATACCTGCCAAAATAAATCCAGGGACTGTATGAACTCCATTACAAAACGCTTTTTACACAAATAAAGTCAGATTTAAGTAAGTGGAAAAACATCATGGGTAGGTTGAGCTAATATAATAAAAAGGACAATTCTACCTCAATTAATTTACTTATTCAGTGCCATACCAATCAAATTTACAGGTAGAAAAAATAACAAAATTCATCTGGAAGAATAAAAAGTCCAAAATATGAAGGAAACTAATAAAAAGAAATGATAAGTAAGGTGACCTAGCCCTATAAGTAAGGTGACCTAGCCCTACGAGATGTCAAATTGTTTTTTAAAGCAGCAATCATCAAAGCCACTTAGTATTGGCTAAGAAATAGAGGGGTAGACCACTGGAATAGGTTAGGTACTCAAGAAACAGTAGTCAATGATTATGGCAATCTACTGTCTGATAAACTCAAGGACCCCTGCTTCTGGGATAAGAACTCACTGTTTGACAAAAACAGCCAGCAAAAACAGATAACAGTGTGGTGGAAACTGGACGTAGACCAATGCTTGACACTGTACGTAAGAATAAAGTCCAAATGGATACATGATCTTTGTGTAAAGGTTGTTACTATACACAAATTAGGGGAGCAAAGAGTAGTGTATTTGTCAGATTTATGGAGAATAGAGAAATTTTTGACCAAACGAGACAGACAACATTACGTAGTGCAAAATGGATAGTTTTGATAACATTAAATTGAAAAGCTTTTCCACAAACAAACTCAATGCAACCAAAATTAGGAAGGAAGCAAAAAACTGGAAAAGAACTTTTGCAATTAATTTCTGTGATAAAGGCCTCATTTCTAAAACATATGGGGAACTGAGTCAAATGTTCAAGAATGCAAGTCATTCCCCAATAGATGAATGGTCAAATGATATGAACAGGCAGTTTTCAGAGGAAAAAATTAAAGCTATCTGTAGTTATATGAAAAAATGCTCTAAATTGCTATCAATTAAAGAGATGCAAATCAAAGTAACTCTGAGCAACTACATCACACCTATCAGATTGACTAACATGACAAAATAGGAAGATGATAAATGTTGAAGATGTGGGAGAGTTAGAACACTGATTCACTGTTGGTGGAGCTGTGAGCTGATCCAACCATTCTGAAAAGCAATTTGGATCTATGCCCAAGGGGCTACAAAAATGTTCATGCCCTTTAACCTAGCAGTATGGGCTTCTAGGACTGTATTCCAAAGAGATCAGAGAAATGGTAAAGGGTCCCACATGTACAAAAATATTTATAGCAACTCTCTTTCTGATGGCCAAGAACTAGAAATCAAGGGGATACCCCTCAACTGGGGAATGGCTGAACAAGTTGAGGTATATGAATGTAATGGAATACTACTATGCTATAAGAAATGATGAACAGAAAGACTTCAGAGAGGCATGGAAAGACTTATATTTACTGATGCTGAGTGAAAGGAGCAGAACCTGGAGAACTTTGTACGCAGCAACAACCATAGTGTGCGAATAATTTTTCTGGTAGACTTAGCCCTTCACAGCAACACAAGGACCTAAAACATTCTCAAAGGACTCTTGAGACAAAATGACATCCACATCCAGAGAAAGAACTATGGAATTGGATTCCAGAATAAAGCAGACTGTTTTCTCTTATGTTTTGTTTTGTTTTTGTTTTCCTCATGGTTTCTCCCATTCATTTTAATTCTTCCAAGCAACATGACTAGGGTGAAAATGTATTTAGTAAGAATGTATGTGTAGAACCCATGTAAGATTGCATGCTGTCTCAGGGAGGGATGGGGGGAGGGAGGGGGAAGAAAGTCTAAGATTTATGGAAGTGATTGTAGAGAATTGAAAAAGTAATTATTAAAATATACTCTTTCTATATAAACTGTTGCAGAGGTAAAACCATTTTGTTGACAGAATATAATCTAATGTTCTATTGACCATTTATTCATATTGAAAGAAAAGGATATCTACTCAAATCTGAAATTCTTTTCTGGAACAATGTTCATAACACAGAAATCAGCATATGTGCTAGATGACAATTTAGAAATTTCTCCTCTGGAGAGCCAGAGGTCACTTTCAGTAAGAGTTCCACCTTGATAGAATTCCCTACCTGCCATTGTCTAAATAAACCTGGAGTTGCTGACCTTCACAGTCCAGTGAACTAAGTTAGATTTTGTGAAAGTATTTAATTGTTGGAATTTTCATATGTGTCAATGAGAGGTGCTTTTCTGATTTTATACATATTTCTGTAGATTCTTAATTCTTTGAACCTGTTCCCTGAATTGATTTCCACAGTGGGATATTATAATAAAATCAACAAATCCAGAATGATATTTAGAAAAACAATGCAAATGCCTTAGAGAGAAAACACACACGTACACATACGCATATGTATATGTAATTGTGTTTGTGTGTGTTTATCATAGTTGGAAAGGTAAGTAGTGGGACAGTCAGTTAGATGGCACAGTGAATACAGCAATGGGCTTGGAGTCAAGAAGTTCTGAATTCAAATCTGACATCAGATACTATCTAGCAGTGTAACTCTGGACAATTAATTTAACCTGTGTTCACCTTATCTTCCTCAACTGTGAAAAGGAAGATGATAAAAGCTCCTACCTCTCAGGATTATTGGAAGGATCAAATGAGATAATAAAGCACAAAGTCTGGTACATAATAGGTACTATAAACATGTTTATTCCTTTCAGGTCTAGCCATCAAGACATTTGAAGTGTCTTGAATGACACCTAGCATTGTGTTGGCCACATTCCAGTCTCTGAAAATTTTCCTACAAAAAATTGTCTTCTTCCCACCCCATTTGTTGTTGATATGGCTTCCTCACCTCCTCCTGTTAGCACAGCTAGGCTCAGTTCAGGTTTGCCTTCCTTTGTGGAAACTTTCTTAACTTCCTGCCCCACCATTCTCATATCCAGTTTTTCTTTCTCATCTCCAGTTTTTCTTTCTCACTCTTCAAATCATCTTTTATTTAGCTGCTTATGTGTTATTTTTCCCAGTGAAATGTGAGTTTTGAAGTTATTGATATTGTGTGTATGTGTGTGTGTGTATGTATGTATGTACCCAATCTAGTATGGCTCACAAAGTACATGCTTCAGAAGTTCCTCTTTCTGTCATGCTGTGGAATTCTTACCTCCCCTGTTCCAATCTATCTCCCACTCAGTTGCCAAAGTGATATTCCCAATGCATGGGTTTGACCTTGTCAGTCTCTTGCTCAAAAGGTTCCAGTTGCTCCCCATTTCCTGTAGGAGAAAACAGACAAGGCTTCTTTTTTTGGCATTTAAACCTGTGCAAATTCTAGCTCTGGCCTATATTTTCTGACATTTCACATTATTTCTCAATCATATACACTACGTTCCTGCCAAACTTCTTCATTTTATATTATCTGTTCCTCTGATGTAACTCTGTTCCTTCTCTAATATCCATGTCTTCTCACAGGTTGTTCATCTTAATGGAAATATAGTTCATCCTCACTACTGCATTTCAGAACCCCTAACTCTTGTCAATGCAAAGCTCAAGTGCCACTTTCTACATTAGGCCTTTCCGATTCTTCTTCATCCCTTTCCAACCTAACTGGTAATGTCTTTCCAAAACAAAAAAAAGACATATTTTTACATGGGATAAATCTTTTATTTACCCTCACAGTCAGTATCTGGGGTAGCAAATTCTGTAAAAAAGGGTCTAGTTATGCCCATGAAATGCCACATACAAGTCAATCAAGCCAGTCTAGTAGAAGCAGTAAAAGAGCCAAAGGGAGAGACAGAAGGCAGCTTGTACCAGGCAAGTCAAATCATCTCCACGACTTTGATCACCATCTCCCCTCAGACCTTGATGGACATAGCCCAGGGTTCTGAATCCAAGAGTCTTGGAAATAACTACTAGACCACTGTCCTTAGTCAGGGAAGCAATACTTATGAATATGCACTCTGACAAATGCTCTTGGAGGAGCTATAGCTAGAACACCATAAGACCAAAATAGGAAGGTTCTTGGCACTAAAGTCCTTGATGATGTCAAGCTGTTCAACATCAGAAAATAATATGAATTAATCAGAAGAAATGACATTAAAGAAGCATTGACATCTGCTTTACACCTGCACCATAATGATCATAAGACTTCCATCTAATTTGCAGCTTTGCATACAGTAATTACTAAATAAATGCTTCATTCATTCATTCCTTCTCATTCCTTGCCTCTTCTCTCCCCTCCCTCCAAGCTATCTTTGGCACAGTCTGGTGGGGATGGAGGGAACCAATGATCTGAAAGTGACAAGATAATCCATAAGACATTTGACTCTCCCTCAGGAGAAGAATAAAGGATGGGAAAATGGATGGGACAAAGAATGTCACTATTTCCTTTGAACAACAGTGTGGATTTCATTCAGTTCATAGTCAGCCTCAGATCATTCCTATCACACCTAACTCAGAAAACATGGAATCTTCATATCTACTCACATGGGCTTGACACCTGACAAGTGTCTATGGCTCTTCTTTTTCTCTTTTTACTTGCAATGGCTCCTATTTCCTCTCCTCTACATACACCCTTTAACTCTCAGTCAAGCAAAGAACTTTGGTATCTCGATAACCTTGCCCAATCTATATTCACTAGCTATTAGACCTAGGACAAATCACTTAGCCTGCCTGAGCATCACTTTCATCATCTGTAGAATAAGAATAAAAATAAAATGGAGGTTATTATGAAGAGCAATTAAAATGTTGGTAAAGCACCATGCAAACATCCTGGTACTTTATGACCATTGCAAATGATAAACCTAGAAGATTCCAAGAAATTTTTTCATTGAAAAATGGGCTTATGGATAATTAGCTAATACCAGCAGTGATGCAGCAATGAGGCTGTTTATTACTTTTTTCTCTTATTTTATAATGATGTCACTCAGCAAGGTCTGCTAGTCTTAACACATTCAGTGTAATAATGGCTGAACTTTAATTGAACTATTTCATCAGACAAGGTAAAATATATGGCATTATTTAATTAGGGCTAGAAGAATATAAAAGGGGTGAATCAAAGAGTGAAATTGTGGTATTGCTCACTCCTGAATTACCCTTTAGCTACCATATCTTGTACTTACTTCCTAATTTCTTTTCCGCCTTCCCTCCTCCTAGAGTGCTCATAAGTTTTAAAACACTAATAGAGGCCAGAGCCAGGGCTAGTGCCAGGAACTGAATATGGTTCATTAGACTAATTACTAGACTAGAATCATCTTACAAAAAGATAATCTAGGATTTGAAAACAACATAAATTGCCCAAACTGGAGTAACAATACCCTAAGGCAATATTGAAAAGCTGACATTGAATGTTGTTTCTGGTAGGTTCTACACTCAGCCTTCTATGTGTCTTTCTCCCTTCTGATGCTTTCACTTTCCCATATAGATACTAGTGACTTCATGGATGTTTGTTTGCATGGGTTATCTTACATTCCAGGAAAGTACTCCCTCTTTACTTCTGTTTACCATAATATCTAGTTCCCTTCAAGGATCAGTTAAAATACTATCTTCTACATGAGTACTTTACTGATCTATTGATTGTCTCAACTATTAACCCATCTTCTCTTCCAAATCATCTTTTTAAAATCTATTTTGTCCATCTTTTTATCCTGATTGTATACATATTGCCACCCCAGGGACTGTTCTAACTTGTATCTTCATAGTACATTCCATAAAAATGTCTATTGATTGTTCATTATAGAACCATAATCAGGCCTTACTACTCTCATTCAATTTTCCACACTGAAATGCTGTCTATACCTTCTCATCAAAACATCTATTTTTCTCAATCTCACTATGGAGAAATCTCAGCAGTTCATCAGGGAGGATGGTGATATGTCAATCTTCTTCTTGTGAAAGTCCCCATTTCTTTTTCTTTCTTTTTAAATTAATTTATTTATTTTAAGTTTTCAACATTCATTTCCAAAAAATTTTGAGTTTCAAATTTTCTCCCCATCTCTCCCCTCCCCCTGTTCCCAAACACTGAGTATTCTAATTACCTCTACCACCAATCTGCCCTCCCTTCTAACATCCCTCCCTTCCCTTATTCCCATCCTCTCTTTTGTCCTATAGGGCAAGATAAATTTCTATACTGCATCAAATGTATTTCTTATTTCCCAGTTGTATGCAAGAGCAATTCTCAGCAGTTGTTCCTCAAACTTTGAGTTCTAGCTTCTCTTCCTTCCTCTCTCTTCACCCATCCCCATTGGGAAGGCAAGCAATTCAATATAGGCTACATATGTGTAGTTTTGCAAATGACTTCCATGATGGTCATGTTGTATAAGACTAAATGTATTTCCTTCCATCCTGTCCTGCCCCCCATTTCTTTTATTGTCTCTTTTGACTTTGTCCCTCCCCCAGAGTGTTGACTTTTAATTACTCCCTCCTCCTATTGGCCTCCCTTCCATCATCCCCCACACCCTGCTTATCCTCTTCTCCTCCACTTTTCTGTATTGTAAGATAGGTTTTCATACCAAAATGAGTGTGCATGTTATTCCTTCCTTGAGTCAAATGTGATGAGAGTAAGCTTCATGTTTTCCCTCTTACCTCCCTCCTTTTTCCCTTGATTGAAAAGTCTTTTTTTGCTTCTTTTATGAGAGATAATTTGTCCCACTCCATTTCTCCCTTTCTCCTCCCAATATATTCCTTTCTCACCATTTAATTTTATTGTTTTAGATATAATCTCTTCCTATTCAACTCACCCTGTGCGCTCTCTCTCTCTCTCTCTCTCTCTCTCTCTCTCTCTCTCTCTCTCTCTCTGTGTATGTGTGTGTGTGTGTGTGTGTGTGTGTGTGTGTGTGTGTGGTGGGGGGTATAATCTCACCAACTACCCAGATACTGAAAAAAATTTCAAATATTGTCTTTCCATGTAGGAATGTAAACAGTAAAACTTTAGTCAATCTCTTATGATTTCTCTTTCTTGTTTACCTTTTCATGCTTCTCTTGATTCTTGTGTTTGAAAGTCAAATTTTCTTTTCAGCTCTGATCTTTTCATCAAGAATGCTTGAAAGTCCTCTATTTCATTGAAAGACCATTTTTCCCCCTGAAGTATTATACTCAATTTTGCTGGGTAGATGATTCTTGGTTTTAGTCCTAGTTCCTTTGACTTCTGGGATATCATATTCCATGCCCTTCAATCCCCTAATGTAGGTGATGCTAGATCTTGTGTTATCCTGATTGCACTTCCACAACATTGAAATTGTTTCTTTCTAGCTGCTTGCAATATTTTCTCCTTGACGTGGAAACTCTGGAATTTTGCTACAATATTCCTAGGAGTTTCTCTTTTTGGATCTCTTTCAAGGGGGGATTGGTAGATTCTTTCAATATTTATTTAGTCCTCTTGTTCTAGAATATCAGGGCAGTTTTCCTAGATAATTTCATGAAAGATGATGTCTAGGCTCTTTCTTTGATCATGGCTTTCAGGTAGGCCCATAATTTTTAAATTGTCTCTCCTGGATCTATTTTCCAGGTCAGTTGTTTTTCCAATGAAATATTTCACATTGTCTTCCATTTTTTCATTCTTTTGGTTTTGTTTTGTGATTTCTTGGTTTCTCATAAAGTCATTAGCCTCCACCTGTTCCATTCTAATTTTGAAAGAACTATTTTCTTCAGTGAGCTTTTGAACCACCTTTTCTATTTGGCTAATTCTGCTTTTGAAAGCATTCTTCTCCTCATTGGCTTTTTGAACCTCTTTTTCCAATTGAGTTAGCCTATTTTTAAACGTGTTATTTTCTTCAGCAAGTTTTGGGTCTCCTTTAGCAAATTGTTGACTCACTTGTCATGATTTTCTTGCATCTCTCTCATTTCTCTTCCCAGTTTTTCCTCCACCTCTTTTATTTGATTTTCAAAGTCCTTTTTGAGCTCTACCATGGCCTGAGACCACTGGATACTTATTTTGGATGTTTGGGATACAGAAACCTTGACTTTTATGTCTTTTCCTGATGACAAGCATTGTTCTTTCTCATCTGAAATGATGGGAGAAGATATCTGTTCACCAAGAAAGTAACTTTCTATAGTCTTATTTTTTTTTCCTTTTTTGGGCATTTCCCAAACCAGTTACTTGACTTTTGGGTCCTTTATCAAGAGTAGGGTATACTCTGGGGATCTGTAAGATCTCATTTCCTCTAAGGTGGTACAATCAAGCATGTACTCTGGTCTGGGAGCAACGAGAAACTTTTGTGCCTAGAATCTGTGAGTAGTAGTTTCCTCTCCACAACCACCTGGCCTCCAGTTGCACAAAGTCAGCACTGGGGGATGAGATTCAGATAAGCTACTCAATTCTCCCAGAGGATTTTGGCAGGAGCATAGCCATCACTCAGTGTGAGATAAAGATCAGCTGCTCCATTCCTCCTGGAGCATTAGGTGGGGACAGGGCTGCCACACATGACTGAGGTAGGGAATCAACTGCTCAGTGCCCCCGGGGGTTTTAAGATACAACAATGGATGTGGGCTGGTGTGGGAGCTGCTGTGGGAGCTGCTGCTGGCCAATGTGGCCGCTGCCATCACCTGAGGCCAGAGCTGTGGGAAGATCCAGCTCCCTTCTTATCCAGCTGAAAACACTCTCTTACTGACCTTTGGCACCTGTGGGTTGAGGGATCTGCAAACCCCAGCTGCTGTAGCTGGGAATTCTGCCCCTGAGGCCTGCTCAAGTCTTCTTCCCAGTGCCTGCCATGTGGCCAAGGATGGACTGGGCTCTGCTCTGCCTCAGGTGAGACAGACTTTCCTGTCAGCCTTTCAGGTCACCCTGGGCTGGAAATCTCCTCCACTCCTCCATTGTTCTGTGGATTCTGTTGTTCTACAATTTGTTGAGAGTCTTTCTTTACAGGTATTTTATGAGATGTGGGGGAAGAACCAGTATATGTACATCTTTCTACTAGGCCATCTTGGCTCTGCCCCCTGAAAGTCCCCATTTCTTCCAGGGATATTCCTATCCTCTTTTGAGGATTATTGAGGAAACAAGGCTTCATTTTAATGTGGTGGAGATATGTCTCTATATAGGGAGTGCTTTTTTCCTTCCATACACAATACATAAGTATACTCTCTAGACTTGTATGCTTAATTTGACTCCTCACCATGACACATCTCATATATTCAGGTCTTTGCTTTACATACCTTTTCTATAGCATTATCTATTTTGGGATCTCATCTTCATAAAATGTCATATAAATGTGAACAATTATGTTTTTAAAAAATAGTAGGAGGCAAGTAATAGATGCTTAACAAAAATGAGCCCCTTCCATTCTTTCCATTTTCCTTTCTCTTGGACCTGACATATTATTCTTTTGTTTCCTGCATCCCTCTAATTAGTTTGTCAAATATTACTCAAGTAATCAATCAACTGTTATTTATTAAGCACGTACATAAGCAAAACCCTAAGCTAGATGTTAATCATATAGGTTCAAAGAACTAAATGATCTCTACTTATAAGGAGCTTGCATCCCAATGGGGTGACTTTATTCAATCTCAATCAAATGAAATATTACAATTTCTGTGGCATTTAAGTAACTTTTGGGTACAGTGGGTCAGAATATTTCAACTCAATAAAGTTCTAGAATGAGGATTATGTGGCTGTTAAAACATTAGTTTCTCCCAATTGATATTTGTAATTAAAATTGGAATGTTAGAGCCATATGGATCCTTAGACATCATCTAGTCCACTTCCCTCACTTTATGGAGGCAGAAACAGATGCCTAAAAAAATCCAATGTTCACTCTCCCAAGGTCATGCCACCAATGAGTGACAGTAGCATCACTAAAACCCATATCTCCTCTCTGTATAGTGCTGTTTCTAAAGTGACCTTCAGATCTGTGGGCAAGGTTTCACCGAGGTGGTAAACTATCTTCAATTTTTAAAATAGAAGAAATTAGGAGATGCATTTGCTTGTTTCTGTATAGTAACACCTGAAAAAATAGGTTCATAAATTTAATGCCTGGGATTGGATTCAAAAGTATTAACCAGAGAGTTTGCAAACTCCATAAAAATCCCTGTGAGTTTGCCTCTGTGCCACCACAGCTTAGTGACCTTGAAAAGCAAAGAGAATGTGCCTCTGAATGTGCCTCTGAATGTGAAGAGAAAAAAAAGGCAATCTCTAATCTTTTTTTTTAAGTTTGTTTCATCAGCCCCCCTTTTGATTTTTATCTTTCAATATGGCCATGCTCTCTACACATTTTCAAAGGTCAAGGACTTCTGTTGCATTTGATCTTTAGCAAGCAAGTGGGAGGTGTCATTTTTTTTAAAGGCACTGGTTCCAGGATGGGAACAAAACAGTGAATCTAATGAAGTACTGGAGAGAGTGATTACAAAGTCAAACCTCAAAGGTTTGATTTACTTGCTAAAGAGTAGATAGATAATGGTTTGCGGAGAGACAACAAAAAAGAGTCATAAGACAGAGAACTGTGTGATTTTTTTAAAAGTGCCAAATAATTATCATATTTTTGAGACTTAATAGGAGTCAACCTGTAATCTCTCTGATTTATGTGGCTATCTCCTACTGTGATATTTCTTCTCCATCCATTCCAGGAGGCATTTTTCAATTCCTAACTTGTCATTTTTGTGGGATTTTTGTTGTTGTTTCCCCTGGAGGAAAGCAACATCAAGAATACAGTACACTTGTATTTAGTAAACATTTAAATAATAAATATTTAATCATTTGAGATAAAGAACTACATATCAAGTGGTTATGAATGGAGAAGTTTGGATGGTAACTAGCAGCTTCCAATGCCTTAAGGAGAAATAAGATATGCTACTGCTGCAGAGCCATTTGTAAATTTTCCCACAGAACAGAGATGCATAGGAAACAATTAGACCAAAGTGGTCAGAAGGGGAAAAATTCTCTCAAGTACAATAAGATAATTTCTAAGTATGCTGGGATTCTAGAAACCACTGAGGAGTAGACTTTATTTTTGCCCTTATTTGAGATGAAGTGATTCATTTTTCACATGTTTTCCAGTGTTTGCTCACTTTGAAGCTCAAATCATGAAGGAGTGATTTACAATGGCTGAAATACATGAATAGGAAAATAATTTGGGACTCAGACATTCTTTGTTGAAGCTGAAAAGTTTGGCAAAGAAGGAAAGAAAAAAGGAAGGCTGAAAGGAAGGCAAAGAGTGAGGAAAGCAGGAAAAGGAGGGGAAGGGAAAAGGAAAGAAGGAAAGGATGAAGGAAGGAATGGATGGAGGAAGAGAGAAAAGAGAAAGAGGAAAGAAAAGAAAGAGGGAGGTTAGAAAGGAAGAGAAGGATGGAAAGAGAGAGGAAAGGAGGAGAAGGAATGTATTGAGGGAGGGAGAGAAGGAGAGGAAGGAGAGAAGGAAATAGGAAGGGAAGAGGAAAGGAAAAAATGAGGAAGCCAGAGAGGAAGGATATTCATTCCACTGTTGGGCCAATTTGGAATAAAATGAAAGGAAAAGGCAAGCATCATTTAAGAAATGGTCCATTTCCAGTCATTCTGATTTATATCTGGCAACTGGAACCAGATGATTCTAGAGGAAAATGTGAGGCTGGTGACTTTGCACAGCCCTTCAATCCAATTCATTTGCAAGTCATGGCATTATCTTCATGACAAGTAACACCATTATTGATTGAAGCAATTCATTCCTCAGTTGAATATATCCCTGGCTTTCTCTCATGTTTGCTTTTATTTTGCAATTATTCAATATGTGTGTTCTCAGTATGTATTCTCTATATGTATATACATACATATGTATATATATGTATACATATATATACATATGTATGTATATATAGACATACAAGCCTATATGTAGATCTTATCTCCCCTAAATAAATAAAAGCTCTGTGGGAGAAGAATTTAAATCCACTGAGATATGATCCAACGGTTTTTAACAATTATAAGTAAGAGAATTCCACACCAAAGGATAGAGGTATAAAATTAAAACACATAGGCACAAACAAAACCAAGACAAACTAGATTAGAAAAAATAGTTTAATCAAATAACAGAAAATAAACAAAATAAAAAGCAGAAATTGATACAAAAATATGAGACTGGGGACCATTTCTGGCTCTAGCATTTCTAGTTCAAAAGATATGAACAAATGACCATCAGAATTAACAAATGTAATTTACAAACCAAATATTACAGGAAATCACTAGGAGAAATGAGCATTGTTAACAATATTGGTTTCACCTCACATTAAATTGCAATGAAAAACAAAAAGAAACCACAAACTAGCAATATTAAATGAGTTACAGAAGACAGGAACTCTTACTACATTATGGTGGTAGAGGTTTTCACTGATCCAGGGATTCCAACAATTTGGAACTTTTCTAGAAATCACTAACCTGTTTGAAACCTTTGACCCAGCTGTCTGCACATCACAAGGCATATAACAAAATGAGGTCAAAGAGGGATTAAGGTGAGGGAGAGCCCCATGTTACTAATAGTACATTTTGTGGAAGAAACAACAAAGTTGAGTTATTCAGAGAAAATAGGGAAGTTTTGTATAAACTTATATAGAGCGAAGAAAGCAGAGCCAAGGGATGTATTTCATGGAAAGAAAAATACTAAAAAATAAAAATTCAGGTTCAGGTAAACAAGTAATACTAATCAGAAGACTGATGAATATTTTCTCTCAGCAAAAGGTTCATTTGTGTGTTCGTGTGTGTGTATGTGGAATAGTGACAGTTTATGAGAAAAAATGTGTCAGTTTCACTAGCTAAACTGTTTTTGCTAGAAGGGAGTGGGGGACAAAGATAAATAAATAAATGCTGTTTTTTTTTTTTAAAGCAACAGATAAAAAAGTCAGAGCTGCATAATATATTTGTCTTTCGAATATAAGATTCAAGAGAAGTATACAAAGGTAAACATGAAAGAGAAATTATAAGGGACTCAAGAAGGCTAAATTGTTTACCTATTCATTTGGGAAGATGATCCCTATAAGTTCCAAGAACTTTATTATCATTAGGGCAGTTTTAAGGATGCTACCTTGGAAAAAGGTTCAGGAGTATATCGATTATGTTGGAATGATGTAAAAAGGGTGGGGTAGGCTAGAAAGAGGAATGCCTCAGGAGAAGGAAAAAAGAAAGAGGAATAAGGAAAATGAACTCACACAAAATAAGCACATAAGTAAGAACTCCTAGAGTGAAAGAGAAAATGGGAGTGGAGGGGCAAAGCTTGAACTTCACTCACATCTAACTTGGTTCGAAGAGGGAACATCCACACTCATACTCTCAACTGGTGACAAAATTCCATTTAACCAACAAGGAAGTAAGAGAAGAAGGGAGTGAGGAAAAAGGTGGGGAGGGTGATAAAAGGTAGGGCAGATAATGGAGGACAGTGTCAGAAGCAAAACAGACTTTAGATAGGATAAAAGAAAGAAAGAAGAAAATAGAATGGAGGGAAAAGAAAATAGGATGGAGGGAAATACACAGTTAGTAATCATAACTGAATACCAGTGAAATGAACTTATCCATAAAAGGGAAACAGATAGAAGGATGGTTTAGAAGCAGAATTCAAAAATCTGTTGTTTTAAAAAAAGGTACTTGAAACAAAGAGACACATAAAATGTTAAAATAAGATGCTGGAGCAGAATCTATCATCCTTCAGCTAAAATAAAAAAAAAAAAAGAAGGGGTAACAATCATTATCTTAGACGAAACAAAAGCAAAAGTAGAACTAATTAAAAAGGATAAGCAGGAAAACTACATTTGCCTTAAAGGAACCATAGACAATAGAATAATTTCAATTCTAAAATATAGGAACAAAATGGTATAGCATCCAGATTCTTAAAGAATTTAAATGAATTACAGGAGGAAATAGACAGTAAAATTATACTAATGGGGACCTTAGCTTTTCTTTATTCCCTCTCAGAGCTAGATAAATCTGGGAAACAATAAAAGTAAAGGGAGTAAAAGAAATGAATAGAAATTAGAAAAGTAAGATATGATAGACTTTTGGAGAAAAAATAAGTAGGCATAGAAGGGAGTATACTGTTTTCTCAGCTATACATGACACATATTAAACATTTATTAAAGCATAAAAACCTCAATGTCAAATGCAGAAAATTATATATATTAAATATATCTTTTTCATATCAGAAGGCAATAAACATTACATTAAATAAAGTATCACAGAAGCATAGATTAAAAGTAATCCAGAACTAAATAGTCTTAACTCTCAAGATTGACCAGGTCAAATAATAAATCATAGAAACAGTCAATAATTCAATAAAACAAAAGATAAGATATTACAAAATTTGTGGAATGTAATCAAAAGAATACTTTTATTAAAAATCATCTCTCTAAAGCTGTACATCAATAAAGGAGAGAAAAAAGCAGACCAATGAACTAGGAAGACAAAAACAAAATGAAAGCTAGAAAAAGAACAAATTAAAAATGTCTAATTAAATGCAAAAAAAAGAAATCCTGAAAATCAAAGTAGTGAGTAATACAATTTAAAGTAAAGAAAAATAACCTAATGAATAAAACAAACAGCTGATTTTGTTAAAAAATAAAAATAAATTGACCACTGGTTAATTTTATTTTTAAAAAGAAAAGAAAAAATATGATCAAAAATGAAATGGGTGAAAATACCACCAAGGTACATGAAATTATAACAGTTATTAAGAGTTATTTTACAAAATTGTATGCCAGTTAAATAGATATTCAAAGTGAAAGGAATGGATATTTGCATAAACATAAACTGTCCAAATTAACATAAGAAGAAATAGATTGTTTAATTAGCTTTATCTTAAAAACAGAAATTGTACAAACCATAAATGAGATATCTAGGAAAAATATCTCCAGGACCAGATTGATTTGCCAGTTAATGCTACCGAGCATTTAAAGAGCAATCAATTCTAACACTAGATAAACTATTTTTAAAAATAGTAAAGAAGGAGTCCTACCAAATTCTTTTTGTAAAACCAATATGGTTTTGATACCTAAACCGTAGAGAGCAAAAACAGAGAAAAAACCTTCAGCCAGATTTCCTTAATTCAAATCATTGTGAAAATAATAATAATAATAAAGTAAATGAGATACTAGCAAGGTGATTACAGCAATATGTCACAAAGATAGCACACTATGACCAGGTAGGATTTTTGCCAATTGGTCACTTTTACAATATTGCCATATCATTGAAACTATCGAAGACGTATTCCATAGAATTGGCTCAAAGAGGGAATAACATACACACTAAATTTGGTATAGAAATCTGTCTTACTTTACAGGAGAGTAGGAGTGAAAAGGGATAAGAGAAGGGTATATGGGGAGTGACAGAAGGGAGGGCAGATTGGGGGAAGGGGTAGTCAGTGCAAAACAAATTTGAGGAGGAAAAGACTGTAGAGAGAGAATAGAATGAATGGGGGTGGTGAATGTAGAATGGAGGAAAATACAGTTAGTAATACTAACTGTGAAAAAATAAAAAAAGTATCTTTAATGAAGGACTCATTTCTCAAACATATAGAGAACTGAGTCAAATGTATTAAAAAAAAGATCCATTGCTCACTTGGCAAATGATCAGAATTATCATTTATATTATCACTTTTCAAATGAAGTAATCAAAGTTATCTTTAGCATATGGGAAAAAATATTCTGACTCACTATTGATTGGGGAAATGTAAATTAAAACAATTCTAAGGTACCACTTCACACCTAATAGATTGACTAATAAGACAGAAAAGGTAAATGACAAATGTTGGAGGGATGTAGGAAAAATGAGGCTTTATTATATGTTGGTAGAGCCGTGAACTGATTCAACTATTCTTCAGAGCAGTTTCGAACTATGCCCAAAGGAATATAAAACCATGTGTACTCTTTGACCTAGCAGTACCACTACTAGGTCTGTATCCCAAAAGAAAGGAAGAAAAAAAGTAAATGAACCTATATGTACAAACATATATATAGGAGCTCTTTGTTGTAGGAAAAGAATTAGAAGTTGAGGGGAAGTACTTCAATTGAGGAATGACTGAATAAGCTGTGATATGTGATTATTATCAAATACTATGGTACTATAAGAAATGATGAGCAGGATACTCTCAGGAAAAACTTTAAAGACTTGCATGGGCTAATGCAAAGTGAAATGTACTGTGTACAAAGTAGTAGTGATATTGTAAAACGAACAGCCATTATTTACTAAGCTATTCTCAGAAATACAACAATCCAAGACAACCTTTAAGGACTTATGATGAAAAATGCTATACATTCCCAGAGAAACAACTGATGTTGTCTGAACACAGACTGAAGCACACTTTTTTTTGCTTTCTTTATTTTTCTTGAGTTTTTTTCTTTCTCTATATTATTTTTTCACAAGACTATTATGTTAATGTTTTGCATGACTACACATGTATAATTTATATCAAATTACTTGCCTTCTCAATGGTGGAGGGTGACTATGGGGAGGGAAGAAGGGAGAGAATTTGGAACTCAAAGTTTTGAAAATGAAAATGAATGCAAAAAGTTATTTTTTATGTAACTGGGAAAAAATAAAATACTAAATAAAACTGCAAAAAAATAAAATAAAAGCCATTACCTAGTTGATAAATATATAAATAGGCAGTTTTCAGAAGTAGAAGTGAAACTTATCTATAGTCAAATGGAAAAACATCTTGATTAGAGGAATGCAAATTAAAACAACTCTGAGATACCACCTTAGGCCTACCAGATTAGCTAAGATGATATAAAAAAATAACAAATGTTGGATGGAATGGGTGGAAATTGAGACACTAATACAATGTTGGTGGAGTTCTGAACTGTTCCAACCAGTGTGGAGAACAATTTGCAATTATGACCAAAGAACAATGCCAAACTGTGCATACCCTTTAAACTAGCAATAATACTGCTCGTTCTATATCCCAAAGAGATCAAAGAAAAGCGAAAAGATCCTATGTGTGCAAAAAAAACCTTATAATATTATGTTCTAATTATATAAATTAAATATTATATTTTATAAAATACATATATATGATTTATATTATATATTTATATGAACAAATAAATATAATGTAAATACATAATATAAATAATATAATATAAATTATAACTTATAATTACGTATAATATTATAAATTATAATGAAATAATATTCTTGTGGTGGTGAAGGATTAGAAATCAAAGCAATGCCCATCAGGGGGAATGAGTGAACCAGTTGTGATGAAATACTACTGCAGGGTTATAAGATATGATGAGCAAGGCAGTTCCAGAAAAACCTGGGAAAACTTATATGAATTCTTGTGAAGTGAATTGAGCAGAGTATATTGAACACGGTAATAGCAATAATGTAAAAGTGATTAATTAAACACTTAGCTGTTCTGATCTAACCAAAGATAAAAGTCAATTCCACAGGACTTATGATAAAATTTGTTCTGCACCTCAAGAAGGAACTGAGGAGCTCTGAATGCAGCTTGAGGCATACTTTTTCAAACTTTACTTTTCTTTTTATAGTTTGGTTATTGTCTTCTGTATCTTTTGAAACATGGCTAATATGCAGATATGTTTTAGACAACTTCATATGTATAATTAATTTCAAATTGTCTGCCTTCTCAAGGAAGGAGAGGATTGGGAAGGAGGGAGAGAATTGTGAACTCAAACTTATTTTTAAAAATATTAAAATGATTTTACATGTAATTGGAAAATATTTATTGAAATCAATAAAATAAATATTAATAATCTCTACAGTAATAAAAATATTGACCTGAATGTATTGATTGTTCAATAATTTTTTCATTAAATGAATGATAAAGATCTGAAGGGCCAGTTCTCAGGAACAGGTATTGGTCAAAGGGACAACACTTCTTTTCAACCACAATGGTAGACTATGTCATATCACATAATCATACCTTTTATTTTTGCCGCTGCAAAGCCAAATCTTATGGATGAAACAAGTGATAGAATCACTTGATCTACTGTGTCACACACACACACACACACACACACACACACACACACACTAAACTCCAGAAGTTTCCCATCATTTCTAGTATCAAATGCAAACTTCTTTTGTTACATTTAAAAATCTTCATTACCCAGACTAAGCACTTCCTTTCTTGTATTTTTACCCAGTTGCCCCTTTCGCATACTCTATAATCCAAGCTAAACAATCTTCTTACTGCTCCTTATGTGCAATATTTAATCTCCCGTCTCCATGCCTTTGCATTGGCTGGCCATTAGTAGAACATCTTTATCTTCACATCTTTGAAATATCAGATTTTTTGATGATTAAACTTTAGCACCAGCTTTTATGTGGGGATGTTACACTATAGCTACTTATTCTCCTCTCCCCTTATGCACAAAGAATATCATATTTATTTCTGGTACATTTGTTGTATATATTACTTCCCTTAATAAAATCCAAGCTTCCTGAGGGCAAGGGCTATTTCCACTTTTGCCTCTGTATCTTCATTGTCTCTCAAAGGGTCTGCCCAGAGCAAGTACTCAATGAATGTTTGTTTATTAATTAATTGGTTGATAACTTGGTATTTTCCCACATCATTTTTACCTCTCACATTCCAAAGAGATCATGAGCTCTGTTATAACAGAAACCATCCCTCAGTTATTTTCCTGTCTTTCACAGTACCTGGTATAGGAACCATGTATGTAGTAGGTACTTTGCAAAATACTTGATTAATAGAATATCTGAAAGCAAATCTATGTAAAATCTTTTCAACTCTACCTATCCAACAATTTACCCATCTGTCTTCTTCCTTCTACTCAATTGGCCAGTAACTCTTCTGAAAATCTCCTCAACATTAGGTATTTGGGGGGGGGGGGTGATAGTGGTGGTATGTCTCTTATCATTGGAGGGAAAAATCACTGAAATTGGTGTTTTACTTCCATAACCATAGAAGATAGGTGAATAAAGGGAAAATGCTTCTCCACATGCGTTATTGATATTATTTCTTCCTTTCCTTTTCTTCCCCACCTTTCTCTCTCCCTCCCTTGCTCTCTTTCTCTTTCTTCCCCTTATTCCTTTCCTGTTTCTTCTTTCTGTCATTCTTTCCTTCCTTCTCATCCTCACTACCTTCCCTTC
This sequence comes from Notamacropus eugenii, assembly GCF_028372415.1. Classification (NCBI taxonomy): domain Eukaryota; kingdom Metazoa; phylum Chordata; class Mammalia; order Diprotodontia; family Macropodidae; genus Notamacropus; species Notamacropus eugenii. The sequence continues at coordinate 316,481,083 of NC_092876.1, forward strand.
CCTTTCTCCCTTCCTTCCACCCTTCTTTTTTCCCCTTTTGTCTCTGTCTCTCTATATCTGTCTCTTTGTGTCTCTGTCTCTCTCTCTTCTTTCCTTCCTTCCAATCAGTCTTTCACTATAAATGTGCTGAATGAAAAGGACTAGGCACTGAAATATTCAAACCAAAAATATCTAGAAGAAAAGTTTGGGGATTAGCTTTAAAAACACTGAGCAAATCATTTGACTGCCTTTGAAAAGGTCAGATAGAGTGCCAAAATGAAATGAAATGGTAGAATGCTCTATATGGTATTTGGAAATTGTAAAAAAAGACACTAGAAGGATATTAACATACCTAGATGACAAGCCCTAGGTAAGGCATAGACAGTTTTAGACACCATATATTAGGGAACATCCGAAATTGACTAGAATATGCTTTGGTTTCACTTGCTATTTAGACTTAATTGATCTCTTACATGTGTATACAAAATTTTTATATTTTCTAAGCTTTTCATGTATATTCATATTTGACCCTTTTCTGAGAGTTTGATATAAAACATTGCACTATCCCTATTGTACAAAGGAAACTAAACCTCGGAGATGTCAAGTGACTTAGTCAATTCCCCACTGTTTGAAGAATTAGAATAAAACCCAAGGCTTTGATTTTCTTTCCATTAGTCCCATGCTCAGCAAGTTGAAGAGTATAGTATTATTTGCAGATAAAAATAAAATAAAATAAATACATAAAAGTAAAAATATTTCCTATTATGCCCTAGACAATGGTGAGTATGTTATTTCCCCTTCTAAGATGTTTATGAATTGCTGAATTCCAAAGGATGAATTCCAAATAGTTTGTTGTGGACAATAGATGACTGATGTTAGCATCAATAAAGAGGATTAAGTTATTTTTTTCCTAAGATTCACAAAGATTTCTAGATCATTTTGCCTGGTAGTAAGTATTACTTTTTCACCTCGGCAGGGATGTCATTGGCATACTAGGTGTAAAAGTAATAAACAAATCCTTGGGCTGAGAATATTAATTACTAGAAAATATTGGAGCTTCATTTATGTAGTGATGCAATATTTGGACTGAGAGCACTGACTCATATTGCTATCATCTGTATTCTTAGCTAAGAATATGCAAAAAGGACAGTTTCTGAAAGCATAACTGAGAGTATGGTTGTGGGGGTAAAGTGATGAATTTGAAATTATTATTAAAGTAATTAAATATAATAATTAAATTTCTAATCATTATTGTTTGCAAATTCATCTTTGTGAATGGCAGAAATCTCTACTCTCAAGACACCCAGGGGTTTATTTTATCATAATGAACTTCCATGCAATACAGTGAAACCCAAGGCCGCTGATGTATAGTAATTCACAATGGGCTACATTTTCAAGTCTTGCCCATGGCCAACCAATCTATAAAAAAATCTATCGTTGTATTAGAACTCTGAATGGAAACTTCCATGCCACTGTCATGCCACTTTTGCTGAGAAAAAAATTTCCATTTTCTGGCAATTCTGATATTAATTATTATACAAAGTTATTATACAAAGTTAAATAAATTATTATGCAAAGTTATTTCAACTTATTTTTTAATTTTTATTTATTTTATTTTTAATTTATAGAATAAAACAAATATTTCCATAATATAGTATAATAGTAAAAGATGATTGTACATATAACTGGAAATCTGCTTTGTACAACTTGCTTTTATCTTTAAATATAGAATAAAGTTAGCATGTTAATGTCCTTTCCCCTCATCTGCCCCTGTTATGGAGATGGCAAACATTAGACAGAAATATGTATATATCTATATCTATATGTCTACCATATATAGTAGATATGTCTGTATCTACACTATATAATGGTAAATCATTCTATACTTACTTCTATTTATCAGTTCCTCCTCTGGATGCAGATAGCATCTTCCATCCTTTGTAGCCAGTTTAGGTATTTATGATACTCAAAATGAATTATTCATTTAAAGTTGTTCTTAAAACAATATTGCTATTATTGAATCGATGTTCTCTTGGTTCTTCTCCTCTCACTCAATTATTTCTTATATTATTATATTTTTTCATTTCTTATTCTCACATCGTTTTAATATATCATGTCACTACTTTTACAATATGCATTGGAGGAAGTCCTTAAGGTCCAACTTTACTCTGCCAAATTACAGGTTTCATCAGCACCTCATAAAAACAGGGAGAAAGAACATTCCAGTCATGGGCATACAAAGGCATGGCATATCTTGTGTGAGGAATAGGAAATATAACAGTATGGCTAGATCAGAGTATGTCAAGAAGAATAAAGTATAAGAAGACTGAAAAGGTAGGCAGAGACCAAACAGTCAAGTATTTTAGAAGCCAAACAAAATGTGATATCTGACAGAGGCAGTTAAGTAGCATAGTTGAGAGAGTGTCAAACCTAGAGTTAAATTCTGGACTCTTAAATTTACTAAATGCATGTCCTTGGAGAAGTCACCGAACTGCTGTTTGTCACAAGCTCTATATTGGTAAAATGAGAATAACAATAACAAAGTGGTTGTGAGGATCAAATGAGAAAATAACTTTAAGTCTCTTAGCCCAATACTTGTTACTTAGCAAGTGCTTTTTAGATGTTAGATGTTATTATTATTTGACCCTGAAGGTTATAGGAACCAATCTAGTTTACTGAGTAGGAGGTGAAATGTTCAGACATATCTTTATGGAAAATAATTTTGACTACTGAGTGAAGAATACATTGGAGTGTTTAAAAAGTGGAGTCACTGAAGACTACTTTGAAGTTTATTGACATAGTACATGTGAGATGTCATGAGAGCCTATACAAGGGTGGTGACTGTGTGAGGAGACAGGAAAAAAGAAAGAAAGAAAGAAAGAAAGAAAGAAAGAAAGAAAGAAAGAAAGAAAGAAAGAAAGAAAGAAAGAAAGAAAGAAAGAAAGAAAGAAAGAAAGAAAGAAAGAAAGAAAGAAACTAAGGAAGGAAAGAAGGAAGGAAGGAAGGAAGGAAGGAAGGAAGAAAGAAAGAAAGAAAGAAAGAAAGAAAGAAAGAAAGAAAGAAAGAAAGAAAGAAAGAAGGAAAGAAAGAAAGAAAAGAAAAGAAAGAGAGAGAAAGAAAGAAAAGGAAAGAAAGAAAGAGAGAGAGAGAGGAAGAAAGAAAGAAAGGAAAAAAGAAAGTAGACACATACATATATGCACACATATACATACATACATACACACATATGTGTATAGATACATATACTCATGTGAGCTATATTAAACGTATGTGTCTGTATATATGATACACATGTATATATGTATATGTATGTCTGTGTGTATATTATACAGACATGCATATATATATGTACATGTGTATGTGTATATATATGTATGTATGTATACAAACACACATACACATAATAACATCAAAGTATAAATGACAAGGTTTGGCAGCAAATTGAATATCCAATGTGACTGTGATTGTGGGATTCTGGATGATCCTGAGATTACAAGCCTGAGTGACAAGGCCAGTGGTGATTTCCTCAACAGTAAGAAGAAAGTTGGGAAGTGGGGAGGGCTGTGGGGGCAGGATAATAAGTTCTTTTTTGGATATGTTGAATTTGAGATGGATAAGGAACATCTAGTATGAGAGGTTCAAAAGTAGTTGCCAAGGTGGGACTATAGTTCAGAAATGAGACTAGGTCTCTACTTAGATCAGGGAATCTTGTGTATAGAAATTATAATTATATCTAAGAAAGTTGATTAAATCATCAGCAGAGATAGAATAGAGAGAGATGAGGACCATGGACAGAGGCTTAAGGTAATCATGTGGTATATGGATATGATATGCAAAATGTTTCAAGAAGGGAGACTAATGAAGAAGAGGAAAGCAGGAAAACATCCAGGAGAAGGTGATATTCAACAGTGTCAAAGTCTGGAGAAGACAAGGATGAGAATTGAGAAAAGGTCATTATATTTGGTAACTTTGGAGATGTCAGTTTCATTTGGATCATGAGGTCAGAAACCAGATTTCAGAGGGTTTAGAAGGAAATAAGAGGAGATAAAGGTGACTCTAGATGTGAGATGGTTTCCTCAAGTTAATTAGTTGAGAAGCGTAAGAAAAATATCAGACACCAGAAATGGTAAGATTGAAGAAGTGTTTTTAAGAATAGGAGAGTGGGTAAGGAGTAGTAAGGAAGGGAAAGATTGAAGGTTAACTAGTGAGCTAGCAGAATGCAGTTAATCTACTGGATGGGATGGGAGATAGCATGAGGCAAGATAATGAGTACACTTAGAGGGTAATCTTGTTCCTACTAAACTGTTGTCTGTTCTAGAATATTATTTAGGAAAATCTATCATTTCCCTTGTTGTATCTTCATCAAGTATACCCTCAAAACATTCCATAAAATTTCAGAGAATTAAGAGGAAGCATACCAAGATTCTTTCTAAACATCTGGAATCCTCTCATCTTTCCCAGACTTTAGAATTGTTCTTTCAATAAATTCAAAATTGAGTCCAGCATTGTCTTTCTCTGCTTATATTGATTTGCTCTCATTTTTTCCCTTTCCATTTTCTTTCCTTAGTATCATTGCCACTGTGTAATTGTAGGAACCCAAATGTGTTGAAGAAGGAAATTACAGGAATTTTTTTCAGTATAGTTTATTGATTTTGTTTTTTAAATCACCTGGATTTCCTTCTGTATCCCTTTTCCTTCCCCCTCCCTGAGACCTATTCCTGATAGCAAAGATTTTTTTTTATATTTTTTACTATTATTGTTAAAATTTATTTATATAACTTTTAACATTCATTTTCACAAAATTTTGGGTTCCAAATGTTCTCCCCATTTGTCCCCTCCCCTCACCCCAAAACACCAAGCATTCTAATTGTCACTATCATCAATCTGCCCTCTCTTCTAACATACCTCCCTTCCCTTGTCCCCATCTTCTCTTTTGTCCTGTAGGGCCAGATAATTTTCTATACCCCATTTCCTGTATTTCTTATTTCCTAGTAGCAAGAACAGTACTCGACAGCTGTTCCTAAAACTTTAAGTTCCATCTTCTCTTCATTCCTCCCTCCCCACCCATTCCCTTTGGGAAGGTAAGCAATTCAATACAGGCCATATCTGTGTAGTTTTGCAAATGACTTCCATAATAGTCGTGTTGTGCAAGACTAACTATATTTCCCTCCATCCTATCCTGCCCCCATTGCTTCTATTCTCTCTTTTGATCCTGTCCCTCCCCAAGAGTGTTGACTTCAAATTGCTCCCTCCTCCCATTACCTTCCCTTCCATCATCCCTCCCACCCTGCCTATCCCCTTCTACCTCACTTTCCTGTATTGTAAGATAGGTTTTCATACCAAAATGAGTGTGTATTTTATTCCTTCCTTTAGTCGAATGTGATGAGAGTAAGCTTCATGTTCTTCTCTCACCTCGCCTCTTTTTCCTTCCACTAAAAAGTCTTTTGCTTGCCTCTTTTATGAGAGATAATTTGCTCCATTCAATTTCTCCCTTTCTCCTCCCAATATATTTCTCTCTCACCACTTCATCTCATTTTGTTAAGATATGATCCCATCCTATTCAATTCACTCTGTGCTCTCTGTCTCTGTGTGTGCATGTGTGTGTGTGTGAGTGTGTGTGTGTGTGTGTGTGTGTGTGTGTGTGTGTGTGTGTAATCCCAACCACCCAGATACTGAAAAGTTTCAAGAATTACAAATATTGTCTTTCCATGCAGGAATGTAAACAGTTCAACTTTAGTAAGTCCCTTATAACTTTTCTTTCCTCTATATCTTTTCATGCTTCTCTTCATTCTTATGTTTAAAGGTCAAATTTTCTTTTCAGCTATGGTCTTTTCATCAAGAATGCTTGAAAGTGGGGTGGAGCCAAGATGGCGGAGTAGAAAGACTCAAATACACATAGCTCCGAACCCACAACCCATAGAACATCTGTATAAAGTAACTCACGGCGAATTCTGGAGCAGTGAGGGCACAGAACAGTGGAGCGAAGGAGATTTCTGTTCCAGAGGGACCTGCAAACCCCTTGCAAAAGGTCCATCGCGCTGCAGATGCGGAGCCCAGCCGAGACCTGACATGGCCGCAGCACCGAGAGGAACAGATCCGAGCAGGCTTCAGGGACAGGATCTCCAGCGGCCACACAAGTCCCTCTACCCACAGGTGAAGGGGGTCAGTGAGAGAGTCTCTTTGGTGGGTCGAGAGGGGAGTGGGGTGCCCCCATAACTCAGGCCCCCTCGGGAAGCAGAAGCTGAGAGGCAGCAGCAGACCAGGGCTCCCCAAGCAGGAAGTAGCCTGGATCCATTGTTTAATGTCTGGGCATAAACCCCCTGAGGGAACTGAGCCTGAGAGGCAGCCCTGCCCCGACCTCAGCACCTGAACATAATCTCACACTGAATAGCAGCCCTGCCTGTGCCAAAAGCCCTGAGGCTGGAAGAAGCATTTGAATCTCAGACCCCAAACGCTGGCTGGGAGGATCAGGAGGCGAGGTGGGTGTGAGGAGAATATTCAGAGGTCAAGTCACTGGCTGGGAAAATGCCTAGAAAAGGGAAAAGAAATAAGACCATAGAAGGTTACTTTCTTGGTGAACAGGCATTTCCTCCCTTCCTTTCTGATGAGGAAGAACAGTGCTTACCATCAGGCAAAGACACAGAAGTCAAGGCTTCTGTGTCCCAGCCCACCCAATGGGCTCAGGCCACAGAAGAGTTCAAAAAGAAATTTGAAAATCAAGTTAGAGAGGTGGAGGAAAAGCTGGGAAGAGAAATGAGAGACATGAAGTCAAAGCATGAACAGCAAGTCAGCACCCTGCTAAAGGAGACCGAAAAAAACGTTGAAGAAAATAACACCTTGAAAAATAGGCTAACTCAACTGGCAAAAGAGGTTCAAGAAGCCAAAGAGGAGAAGAATGCTTTCAAAAGCAGAATTAGCCAAATGGAAAAGGAGATTTAAAAGCTCACTGAAGAAAATAGTTCTTTCAAAATTAGAATGGAACAGATAGAGGCCAATGACTTTATGAGAAACCAAGAAATCACAAAACAAAACCAAAAGAATGAAAAAATGGAAGACAATGTGAAATATCTCATTGGAAAAACAACAGACCTGGAGAATAGATCCAGGAGAGACAATTTAAAAATTATGGGCCTACCTGAAAGCCAGGATCAAAAGAAGAGCCTAGACATCATCTTTCATGAAATTATCAAGGAAAACTGCCCTGAGATTCTAGAACCAGAGGGCAAAATAAATATTGAAGGAATCCACAGAACACCACCTGAAAGAGATCCAAAAAGAGAAACTCCTAGGAACATTGTGGCCAAATTCCGGAGTTCCCAGGTCAAGAAGAAAATATTTCAAGCAGCTAAAAAGAAACAATTCAAGTATTGTGGAAATACAATCAGGATAACACAAGATCTAGTAGCCTCTACATTAAGGGATCAAAGGGCATGGAATAGGATATTCCAGAAGTCAAAGGAACTAGGACTAAAACCAAGAATCACCTACCCAGCAAAACTGAGTATAATACTTCAGGGGAAAAATTGGTCTTTCAATGAAATCAAGGATTTTCAAGCATTCTTGATGAAAAGACCAGAGCTGAAAAGAAAATTTGACTTTCAAACACAAGAATGAAGAGAACCACGAAAAGGTGAACAGCAAAGAGAAGTCATAAGGGACTTACTAAAGTTGAACTGTTTACATTCCTACATGGAAACACAATATTTGTAACTCTTGAAACTTTTCAGTATCTGGGTACTGGGTGGGATTACACACACACACATGCACACGCACACGCACACACACATAGAGACAGAGTGCACAGAGTGAATTGAAGTGGATGGGATCATATCGTAAAAAAAAAAAATGAAATCAAGCAGTGAGAGAGAAATATATTTGGAAGAGAAAGGGAGAAATTGAATGGGGCAAATTATGTCTCATAAAAGAGGCAAGCAAAAGACTCATTAGTGGAGGGATAAAGAGGGGAGGTGAGAGAAAAACATGAAGTCTACTCTCATCACATTCCACTAAAGGAAAGAATAAAATGCACACTCATTTTGGTATGAAAACCTATCTTACAATACAGGAAAGTGGGGGATAAGGGGATAAGCTGGGTGGGGGGGAGAATAGAAGGGAGGGCATGGGGAGGAGGGTGCAATTTGAGGTCAACACTCATGGGGAGGGATAGGATCAAAAGAGAATAGAAGTAATGGGGGACAGGACAGGATGGAGGGAAATATACTTAGTCTTATACAACACAACTATTTGTGTTGTATAAGTCATTTGCAAAACTACACAGATTTGGCCTATATTGAATTGCTTGCCTTCCAAAGGAAAGGGGTGGAGAGGGAGGGAGGTAAAGAAGTTGGAACTCAAAGTGTTAGGATCAACTGTCGAGTAATGTTCTTGCCACTAGGAAATAAGAAATACAGGTAAAGGGGTATAGAAACCTATCTGGCTCTACAGGACAAAAGAGAAGATGGAGAGAAAGGCAGAGAGGGATGATAGAAGAGAGAGCAGATTGGTCATAGGGGCAATTACAATGCTTGGTGTTTGGGGGGGGATAAAAGGGGAGAAAATTTGTAACTCAAAATTTTGTGAAAATGAATGTTAAAAGTTAAATAAATAAATTTAATTAATAAAAAAAATAAAAATGGTAAAAATACAAAAAAAAATTTGGCAAATATGAATTGCCATTTATAAAAAAAAAAAAAAAAAGAATTCTTGAAAGTCCTCTATTTCATTGAAAGACCGTTTTTTCCCCTGAAGTATTATACTCAGTTTTGCTGGGTAGGTGATTCTTGGTTTTAGTCCTAGTTCCTTTGACTTCTGAAATACCATATTCCATGCCCTTTGATCCCTCAAGGTAGAAGCTGCTAGATCTTGTGTTATCCTGATTGTATTTCCACAATATTAGAATTGTTTCTTTCTAGCTGCTTGCAATATTTTCTCCTTGACCAGGGAACTCTGGAATTTGGCCACAATGTTCCTAGGAGTTTCTCTTTTTGGATCTCTTTCAGGCAGTGATCTGTGGATTCCTTGAATACTTATTTTGCCCTCTGGTTCTAGAATCTCAGGGCAGTTTTCCTTGATAATTTCATGAAAGATGATGTCTAGGCTCTTTCTTTGATCATGGCTTTCAGGTAGTCCCATAATTTTTAAATGGTCTCTCCTGGATCTATTTTCCAGGTCAGTTGTTTTTCCAATGAGATATTTCACATTATCTTCCATTTTTTCATTCTTTTGGTTTTGTTTTGTGATTTCTTGGTTTCTCATAAAGTCATTGGCCTCCATCTGTTCCATTCTAATTTTGAAAGAACTATTTTCTTCAGTGAGCTTTTGAACCTCCTTTTCCATTTGGCTAATTCTGCTTTTTAAAGCATTCTTCTCCTCATTGGCTTTTTGAACCTCTTTTTCCAATTGAGTTAGCCTATTTTTCAAGGTGTTATTTTCTTCAGCATTTTTTGGGGTTTCTTTTAGCGAGGTGTTGACCTGCTTTTCATGCTTTTCTTGCATCTCTCTCATTTCTCTTCCCAGTTTTTCCTCCACCTCTCTAACTTGATTTTCAAAATCCTTTTTGAGCTCTTCCAAGGCCTGAGTTCATTGAATATTTATTTTGCATGTTTGGGATACAGAAGCCTTGATGTTTATATCTTTCCCTGATGGTAAGCATTGTTCTTCCTCATCTGAAAGGATGGACGGAGATATCTGTTCACCAAGAAAGTAATCTGTAGTCTTATTTTTTTCCCCTTTTCTGAGCATTTTCCCACCCAGTTACTCCACTTCTGAGTAACTGCTACTATTCAGTGTGAGATTAAGTTCAGGTGCTCAGGTGGGGGCAGGGCTACCACATGGGGCTCAGTTCCCTCCAGGGCTTTATGCGGAGACCTTCAACAATGGATCTGAGCTCCTGCCTGATTTGGAGCCCTTGTCCACTGCTGCCTCCGCTGCTGCCTCCCAAGGGGGCCTGAGTTATGGGGACACCCTGCTCCCCTCTCAGCACACTGAAAAGACCCTCTCACTTACCTTTGGCACCTGTGGGTTGAGGGACCCACACTGCTCCTGGAGATTCTGTCCCTGAAGCCTGCTTGGATCTGCTCCCCTCAGTGCCACGTGGCCAAGGCAGGACTGGGCTCTGCTCCAGGTCTGGTGCATGAAGGACCTTTCATGTCAGTTTTTCAGGTCTCTCTGGAACAGAAATCTCCTCCACTCTGTTGTTCTGTGGCTTCTGCTGCTCCAGAATTTGTTGGGAGTTCTTCTTTAATGGTATTTTATGGGCTGTGGGATAGGAGCTAGCATATGTGTATCTTTCTACTCTGCCATCTTCTCTCCTCCTCAGGAATTTTTGAAGGTCTTTTTTTTTTACAATTTTTATCTATTTGTTTTCATTGAAACTTTTACTATTTATTCTTAAATGTTCTTGGGACAATCAGGCTTAATGGGATCTCAGGCTAAACTACTTAGGACCTGTTTTGTCCTCTTCTGCATTTTGCTGTTTGATGAGGTGATACTACTTATAAACCTATAAGTTCACCTTACTCCTCCCAAAGATTTTACAAGTCAGTTTATATTTTAAAATGGTGTTGCTCCTAGCTGCTACATCCCTCCATTTCAAAAAGAGATAAAACATTTGCTAAGTATGCTAGTGTCTCTTTTGTTATCCTTGATGTGGTACTTGATTTTCATTGATGAAACATCTTAGGAAATGGCAATAGTCTATATGGCCGTCTATTCTTTTATCTATTTACCATTTTTTTTCTTGTGTAACAGTTTGTTCAAATTAGTCTGTTTAGAATTCCCTTGATTGAAAGTCATTATCTCCTCATTTTTATCCTTTATTTTAGTTTGTTATTGATTTTGTTCTTGGATCTAATAGTAAATGATCTAACTATGCACAGACATCTTATTGAAAGATTTTTTCCCTTTCATTTTCTTTCTAATGTGATTAATTTCATTTTGCCTTGCCCATGATCCAATGTTTTCCACCTCTCTTCTTAAAGAAGATGTGCGTGTGTGCGTGTGTGTGTATGCACGCATAAGACTTTCCTACAATTTATAAAGTGTTTACCTCTCATTTTTTTTTACTCCCAAGTTATGTTTTTCACCATTTTCTCATATGCTCACCTTAACATCTAGTTCACTAGTTTTTTAAGTTTATATTGATTTAAGTTGAATGACCTTAATGAAATATTCTATTTTTTTTTCAGAAGGTGATAGTGATTATGGGATAGCCTTATCTACCTTGTTGTCAAGAACAGATTACTTGAAGAATTTTCTTGATGGTCTTTTCACAAATGTTTATTTTAAGCACAGTAATATTATAGAATCAAATATGGCACAAAATATATTTCTTGTTTTCTTTGAACTCACAATAAAAACAACTGTGTCAACTTCTTGATTTGTGTCTCCAAAGAGAACTTGTAGGTCATACTTCCATTTAGTTACTACTTCCATTACTTTGGTGATTTCATTTGTAGCAGGCATATTGAGATTGATATGATTGTGTTTCTTGGAACAGTATAAACCCATTTAGTTACTGAGTATGTGCATGTGTGTGTGTGTGCGTGTGTGTGTGTTCATTCACGAGACACCGCTTCCAACCATTAGAGGGTAATAGATTTAAAGGTGGAAGAAACCTCAGAGGCCATTAAGAATTACCCCATTATTTGGCAGATGAGAAAAATAAGAATCCTAAAGGTTCAATTACTTGTGGGAGAACAAGAATCTGGATGCATATCTTTTATCTTCAAAGCTGGTATCCTTTTTCTGATACCATCTTGCCTATGGGCTACATATTTTTTAGTTGCTTTTGTAGTTATGGAATTTATTACATTGACCCCTTTCCCAAATGACCAGTGGTCACCATTGATAAGTTAGTGAGGTCTAAGGATTCTTTCTGTGCTTATAGAAAATAGTGAGAAAATCTCAATTCACGAGAACAAGATTGAGCCTTCTGATTTATATAGCTCAACTTGTGCACTCTATAGCCAAGCTGACCCTCCTAACCTCATGGTTACTGAACACACTTAGGGCAACACTAGTCATTCAGATTGTTTTCTGTAATCTAAGTCCCCTCCACCTCTACCCTCTCCACAGGTCTGCCTTGGAGGAAAAAAGGTGAAGCAATTTGACATGACTGAGCCAGTTAGTCTGACTCCCTTGATCTAATTCCCTAGGTAATATCTCAATTCTCCTTCCCTCTGCTTGTTTAATGAAGGTTGAGTGGATTTATTTGTTCCTTTCTGTTTGTTTTTTAGCAGTATTTTTTAACCTTCTGTGTTTTCATGGACATGCTTCAGAGTAATTAACTAGGGAAAAAATAAAACACTATCATTTTTGGAACTTGAAGGGAAAATAAATGCTTTAGAGATGCAGGCTATAGATGTTAGTTTTTACCAAGAGCTTAAAGTTAGTGCATGTTCATTTATTTGAGATTCTCTGAAGGTTGATTAATCGAAGCATTATATGGCAGGAGATAGAGATTCAACCTTGGAAGCAAGATGCCTGATATTCACACCCAGCTCACCATGAAATGCAATGTGACCTTGGCAAAGTCATTTAATCTTTTGAGGTTTAAATTTCTCAAATCTATGAAATTCAAATAAGGGAATGAACTCAGCTGTCTCAAAATCCTAGCTAGGTCTGATCCTCTTTGTTTCAGATACTTTTCTGAAGATGGATACCATAAAGGTGGTCTTCTCTGTGGGAGTGGTGGGTCTGAACGACATCCACTCGTAACAACTATGAGACTTTGGTCAGTTTGCTTTTCTTATGGCTTATCAATATGGCCTAACAGAATGCCTTATTAATTCAGGGTGTGTCATTACTTTAATTCATTTTATATCTTTCCTTACTCAGGCCAAATACTTTACTAATAATCACATGTGTTTCACAGACTGAGGCAGGCATATGTTATTATACTTGATGGCTTTCCCATTAATCCAGATATTGCTGCCGAGCATGCACTTTGCTGATGAAATTTTACATTTTATGGATCTGTCTTTGAATTTTGATGATTTGGTTCAATATTTTAGCGAGGCAGTTGCTTTCTTTGGGAATGTATTGCCCATTAAAAGCACCATGCTAGGGTTATCAGGATGTGTTGTGATTTAACAATTGGGCTGATAATTGTATACACTTCACTAATCACGAAGCTTTCTTTACTGTCAGGGACTGAACCTCCTGAGTGTCAAGGCATTGAGAAAAGACCTGCCTAAATGGCCAAATGAATAATGGTTATAGAAAATCTTGAACACTCTCTCTCCTCCATCACTACTTTTTAAATTTGAAAATGGTGTTTGCAGTTTGGACACTGAAAAACTGAGTTAAAACTCATGATTCTCAGAGGGAAAAGAAAGGTACAGAAATAGAGAGAGAGAGAGAGAGAGAGAGAGAGAGAGAGAGAGAGAGAGAGAGAGAGAGAGAGAGAGAGACTGAGAACTCTTTCAGTACCTATGCAGGGTATAAACGTTCTGTTTTATTTTGTACTTGTGCAAGGTTCACAGTTCAATAATTTTGAATAGATGAATGCTCAAACATACAAATAAAGGGATTCCCTAATTTATTCTGGACTAAAATAGCATTTTTATTTTAAATTTATAGCATTCCCTCAATGCATTTGAATTCAATAAAAAATTCATTTCGCAATTACTATATACAAGGTTCTGGTATAACAAAGAAAAAACCAAAAGCCAATCCTATCTATAAGAAGTTCACATTATTTTGGGTAGCGGTGGGATATGAGAACAAATAAAGAAATATAAATTAATTTTGGTCAAAGGACAGTGCTAAATCATGGGTGAGTGTGTGGGGAGCAGGTAAGGATAGCAAAAGAACCCATGAAGAAAGTTAGGACTTTGATAAGACAGAAATCAGGAAGACTCCTCCTAGACCTGAGGAAATCCCTTGTCTTTTCCAGTTTTAACAATCATTCAAAAATTCTATTTGTTAATTGGACTTCACATTTATCTGAAGGCTAAATTAATATGGTCTTGAAATTTGTAAGTGAAACTATAAGCAGTCAATGTGACTCTCAGAAGAGAGATTAAAATGACTAGTTTTGGTTAGTTCAGTAAAACAACAGGTGTTTCTACATATTTTGCATTTTTAATTGAAATTATCAGTTGCTAGAATGAATCAGTATAGGTATAGACTTAAACTGAACATGGACAATAACTCAAAGGATATCTTTCATGATTTGTATAATCAATCAGCACACCTACTATGAATTAGGCATTGGAAATGAAACAAAAGATATAAGGCATGGTCTTCACCAACTCCTACCCAAAAAGTCTACTTGGGAAAATAAAACCAAAATATCATTTAGAAGGCAAGAAAAATTACAATAGGTTATGATAAGCTTGTTTTGTAGGGTTTGGGACTAGGGTTCAGTCTTGAATTTGGAGGTAAAAGGAGGAAGAGGAAGGATACTTTAGGTGAGGAAAATCAGCATCCTGTGGTGTATATGATCCTAGAAAAAGTTGTCTACTTTTGGCATATCTATGTTCTCTTCTTTTATTTACTTCCCTGTCCTCAGCACTCAACTGAAACTAGTCTCTAATTTTTTCAGGGATTTCTTAACTGAAAAATTTGATTACCTTTCTTAATAATCACCCTTTTCAACCTTTCTCTAGCATTGTTGTTATACATTATTGATTCCTCCTGGTTACTCTCTCCTCTCTAAGTTTTTGTGTTTTGATTTTGGTTTCACTTATCTTACGTTTATTTATTCTCTTAACTATCAGATGATTGCTCCTTGTCAACCTTCCCTTCTGGCTCATCTTCAATGCCATCCTTTAACTATGTGTGTAAACCAGGGTTCTGTTCTGGGCCCTCTTTTCTTCTCCGTCCTTCAATCTTATTTGTTGATGCCATTCAACCCTAACGGACTTACTTCTCATTTCTGATCAGATGACTTCCAGATCTCCATGACCAGACCTTGTATCTCACTTGAGTATCTATTCTGTGTCACAAGGCATCTTTTAACCATCTCAATTTGGATGTCAAATACAACAAATCTAAAAGAGAACTATTTTCACCTTAAAACTCAGCCATCTTTCAAATTTCCCTTTTTCTCATGAGGACAATATTTTCCATCTAGTTAACTAGGTTCACAACCTGAGAGTTTTCTTCAAATTGTCACTTTCCTATATCCCACATATCCAGTCACTTGTCAAGTCTTTTTGATTCAACTCAGCTTATCTCAAAAAGTCTCCTACTCTCCTGTCTCATGATCACAAATCTATTTCAAATCCATCTTTCACCTGTAATATTCAAATAATGTACTAGTCAGCCTCACTGCTTCAAGTGTTTCTACTTCAATCCATCCTCCACACAGCCACCAAAGTGTTCTTCCTAAAGCACATATTTGAACATTTCTACTATCCTCAATAAACACTAGTAGTTCCCTATGATCTCTAGGTAAAAAAAAAATCCTTTATCAAGCACAACCTGTGCCTTAACCTACCTTTCCAACTTGATTATATATTACTCCCCTGCACACATTTTGAAGTCCAATAAACCAGCCTTCTTGTTGTTCCTTACATAGAATACTCCCTCTACTTTCCTTTCCTTTTTCAGTAGTCATCTCCCAGGCCTGGAATATAGTCCATCCTTACCTTAACCTTTTAGAATTCTTGATTTCTTTCCAAAATTCATTTCAGCTCAAGTACTGCTTTCTACATGAAGTCTTTTCTATTACCCTCAAATGTTAGTGTCTTCCCATACCCCAGTTACCTTGAGTACACACACACACACACACACACACACACACACACACACACACACACACACACACACACACACACTTTATATATCCCCAGTGCCTAACACAGAGACTGGTACTTAGTATATCCTTTAAAAACTACTTGATTGCTACAATTCCAGAATCAAGAAGATATGAATTCAAATCCCACTCATAAATAATTTTGCTGTGTGACAATGCCAAGTTAAATTAATCTCTTTGACCCTAAATTTCCTCAACTGGAAACTATATCAGTGTTTATATTATCAGGCTCATGGAATTATTGTAAAACTCAATTGAGACAAAATATTTAAACAATGCATGCACTTTAAAATGCTATACAAATGGCATACGTGCGTGTGTGTGTGTATGTGTGTGTGGGTGAACAAAGACTGGGTGTAGAAATGCCCAAGGTATTTTGTTGTTGCTGTTTTATTTATTTATTATTGTGGGGAAGTTGGAAAGGGAGCAGTTAAGATCAGATTAGATTACAGGAAATATATAAGGGAATAGTAATATATAAGAGAGTAGTAGGGATAAGTTGAAAAAGGCTAGGCCCAGACTGTGAAATGTAAATGAATTTGTATTTTTATTATTTTTAATATTGTGTTGACAACAAGGAGTCATGACAAGTAGATCTCTTTGTATTTTAATCAGGAGAGATGACAAATTTCTATTCCTAAAATTCATGTCTTGCATCATCACTATGTTGCTTAAGAAGTTTTAGGAACTCCCTATTGTCCCTGGGATAAAAATGAATGTTATATTTGGCAGTTAAAATATTGTACAATCACAGCTGATTCTATCTCTGCAGGATATAATACTTCAAATTTCAGCCAGATCTGCGTGCTTCATATTTCTCATTC
The DNA here is from genome assembly GCF_028372415.1 of Notamacropus eugenii. Taxonomy (NCBI): domain Eukaryota; kingdom Metazoa; phylum Chordata; class Mammalia; order Diprotodontia; family Macropodidae; genus Notamacropus; species Notamacropus eugenii. Next base: position 316,497,649 of record NC_092876.1, read on the forward strand.
ACAACATTTCCTCTCTTACCTCTCTGCCTTTGTGGACCTCTGTATTGATAAATCATTTTTGCTTATTGTTAATGCAATTTTGCATCTTAATGGGAAGATCATTCCCATCCATAATAGGTCCATGTGACCTGCCTAAGTCACATGGAAGTCTGAGTCACATGAGTCCAATTGCATTGAACCGGAAGGAGGAGAGCAGGAAGAGATGGAGTGAGAACAGAGAGGAGAGGAAATTAGCGAGAGAGCGATCAGAGCTGGAAAAGGCAGCCACAAGGCTTGGGGATGGTGCTGTCTGCTGCACTGTTATTGTATATAGATTTCTTTGTTGCTCTGATGGATTTGGCTTTCTGGTGTTGGGAGTTGGCCTTCTGATGTTTGAATAAATGTTTTGGTTCTCTCTTCCATTTGAAGAGTCTGTTATATTTCACAATTCAGAATTTTGCCAGCATATTAATAGCTGCCATAGGTGCTGTGAATATTGTGTTGGAGCTACGACCTTGTCTCCTACAACTTGAATGTTTGCCCTCTCCATGTCTTACTCCGATGCCTCTTTTAACTGTGTTTAAAGATCAGATTAACTGCTAAATTTTATAAAACTCTCTTGACTCCTCCAGGTGCTAGCTCCCCCTTCCCAACCCTGTATCTACTGTGTAACATATACACATATATGTACATACACACCTATGTATACACACATATATACATGTTTTATGTATATGTGTGTGCATGTATACATATATATGTATACACACACATAGAATGTATTTGTGTTTCTATACTCTCTTGATTTGCTTCAGTTTTGTTTCACCTGCATTTTACATAGCACCTACATACTTGCTTGTTCTTGAGAACTACTTGTTGAGTTGAATTTAATTCAAGAATTAATTCAAATGGCGCGATGAGATCTTCATAACCCTAGCTAAAAAGGAATAAAACACTATAATGTCTACGAAACTTTTAGGACTTCTTTAGAAGATCTTTATTAGTAACAACACAGAGAAAGACCCTATTATACTACTGGCAGAACTTCAAATTGGTCCAAGTATCATGGAAAGTAATTTGTAATTAAGCTAAGAGAGTGATTAAAATGTCTCTGTCTGTCTTTTTCTTTACGTTTTTATACTCAGTGTTTGCACAGTACCTGGCACATAATAAGTGAATAATAAATGTTCGGTACTTATCTACCTACCTCCCCATACTTTGACTTGAATGTCACTGTTAGGTCAGAACATGCCACAGTATTTACAGCAGCACATTAAATAATAATAATAACTAATACCTGGAAACAAGCTAGATGTCCATCAATTAAGAGGTGGTTAAACAAATTGAGGTACATAATATAATGGTATAATATTATGTTGTGAGAAACAATCTGAAGAATATAGAGAAGTATAACAAGAGCTATATGAACTGTGTAGAAGTAACAGGAGAAAAATGCGTATAATGACTTCACCATTATAAATGGCAAGAATGTAAAAACAAAAATAGACCTGAATATTCTAAATATTAAGGTTGCATCTGGTCCCTAAGAAGAAAGAATTCAGATATTTAGGGTCAAATTTTGGGAAAAATTAGAATTTGAGGGAACTTTATCCTTGGTGTCTATGAGTTTCTTCCTCTATTTTTGCCAATTTTTCTAGCTTCCCACTCAGGTGTGTAGGGCCTTAGGCCCTTAACACAAGAGGGACAAAGTCTACTTAAAACAAGATCAGAGATTCAGAGCTGAAAGGAAACACAAAGGTCATTTACTCCAGCCCCCCCATTTTCAAAAATGAAGAAATTGAAACTGAGTGACATTAAGTGGCTTGGTGACGTAAGTGTTAAAGCTCATATTTCAAACAAGGTCTTTCTGAATCCAAGTCAAGTATACACACACACACACACACACACACACACACAGAGAAAACACTACATATTTGTGTGTGTGTGTGTATATATATATACATACACATTATATATATATATATATACATACACATTATATATATATACATGCATCCATACACACACACACACACACACACACACACACACACACACACATGTATTTTCCCTTTGACTGTTCCCCATGCCTGGAATACATTCCCTCCTCATTTTTGCTTTCTTGGTTCCCTGGATTCCTTAGAGTTTCAGATAAAATTCCATCTTTTATAAGAAGCCTCTCTTGATCTACCTAAACATTAATGTCTTCACTCTGTATTTTATTTCCAGTAGTTATTGGAAGGTAGCACAGTGGATAAAGCATCAGCCCTGGAGTCAGCAAGACAAGGGTTCAAGTCGGGCCTCTGACACTAACTAGCTATGTGACCATGGACAAGTCACTTAACACTGTTTACGTCAAGTTCCTCTTCTGTAAAATGAGCTGGAGATGGGAAAAAGGCAAACCGATCTAGTATCTTGCCAAGAAACCCTCCCAATAAAGGGTCACAGTCAGAGGTAACTGAAAATGATTGAACAAGAAACATTCAATATTTATCTAGTACATAGCTTGTTTATACATAGATGCTTGCGTGTTCTCTACCCTCTTAGACTGTGAGCCCATTGAGAGCAAGAATCTTCAAGAAAGCAATATCATATTTGTCTTTCTTTGTATCCCATAGGCTTAGCACAATGCTTTGCAAATAGTAGGCATTTAATAAATATTTATTGGCTGATGTTTAAGGAATTTAAACTATGAAGACTACTCTTAAAATGGCTCAGACAATTTTTTTCTTTCTCTAAATTCCTATGCTCTTCTTGCCTTTCAAAGACATAATATTTTATGTCTATTTGGCTTAAAAATTTAAAGTACTAGTTTCCATTTCACCCATGTCAGATGACTAGCAAATGTAATGAAAATATGAAAACCTGAAAAGTTGTTGAAGAAATAAAATGAGGTTGGCAAAAGTAATTCAACTCCTTCTCTCCTGTCTGCCTCCTCCTCCCCTACCTTTTCCTCTCTAAAGGAAGGTATATTTGTATGGTCAAAAGATGCCCAGTTGACTTGGCTTTTACTGGCCCTTTTTTCCCTTTCCTATCCCTGTCCTGCCCTGCCCCTGCCTAAAGACTTTTCTGGACCCTCCTAGCTTTAGAGTGATTATCAATAGTAACTGTTGCTGTTTCCCTCCCACTCTGATGTCTTTCTTTTCCTCAGTCTTATTAAAGGGACATGACCTGACTACTTCTTAAACAGGCCTATTCAATGAATGTGCTTTGCCTTGCCCTAAATGAGTAAGTACCTGCAATGACCTTGGTCTAAAAGGCCTAAGGTCTCCCAGTGCATCCAAGGTCATCTTCAGTCATCCTGCTGAATATCTGGTCACTGGATTCAGATGGCTCTGGAGGAGAAGAGAGGCTGGTGATCTGCACAGCCCTCCCTCACTCAAAACCAGGTCAAGTGCAAGTCATGTCATCATTTCTCTGATGGCATGGTCTTCTTTGGCAACAAAGGATGAACACAATTGTCTGATGACTGATTAGTGCCAGATTCCCTGTCATTTATCTAGTCTATTACATTGAGTTTCCTTTATTCATCACAATCCTTTTATCTTTTATTATGAACACAAAGGAAGGCAAAATTTTCTTGTCTTTAAAACCTATCCCAAGTGCTTTACAGCTGTGTTATTACTATGTGGCTACTTAATAAATCCTTGTTTACCAGTTGTTGAGCGTCAAGCCTCAACAGAGTTGTCAATGTGAAAATAAACCTGGATTGTGTCATGAGACCTGGATTTAAGTCCTAGTTCTCCCAAAAAATAGCTGTGTAGCCTTGAGTAACTCAACTTTATTGCCTTGGGTCATATTTTGCTCAGCTTAAAAATGAAGAAGTCCTTTCAGCTCTAAAATGTTATTATTTTATGAAACCTGGGGATAAGGAGACAGGGTAAAACATGCTACAAACCTCCTTGTATCTCTGATACTGCCCTCTGTTTCCATGTCCCCAATATATACATGAAATCAGGTTGTGAGTATCAACAGAGCTGGCTACAGAGTATAAAAGAAGTAATAATATTGTTTTTTATTAAGGAGGTTCCCAAAGGACATGCATGGTAAAACCAGGAGGGGAACTTTCACCTTCTTTGCTTTGGTGATATTGGGGTAGAGAGAATTACAGTCTTGTTATACATCTCTTTTTTTTCTGTACATTTCCTTTTCACTCTAACCCCTCAGTCACTTTCTACAACCCCTAGAATATGTTGAATGCAAAGAGATTAATGGGAAGGCTGATGCAATAGTCCAGTCAAAATATCGTAAAACTTGAATTATGTTCATGTATGTGCAAGTGGAGAGAAACAGATAGAAATAAGAAATTCTATGGATATAACCTCAATGACACTTAGCAAACGATTGGGCAGTAGTATCCAATTCCAAGAACAACTCCAATTATCTGATTTAAGTGACTATCATTTGAATTGAACATTGATGGCAACCAACCTAGATAAATCTGGCCAAATTAAATCCCCTGTCTTAATTATCAGGATAAATGTTTCAACTCAACATTCTATTTAGCCCATGTAGCTGAAAACAAATCATTTTCTCTCCAGATAGTTTGGAATTTCAAACAACTGATTTAATTTCATTTCACATGAAAGATTATTTGAACTTACTGTTCAGAATATATGGCTGTCTAAATTTAATAACACACTTGATAGAATTTTGGGGGCTATAATATGTTTTGCTCTTTCAAAAAAGTGTCTGTACTCCTTTACTATTTGGATCATTTTATATTTTACTGTTAAGAAGTGGGCTAAAATTTCCATCTGTGAGAAATTATTCTAAGAGTTTCATAATCATGAACTTGTAGATGAATGGGAATGTTTCCAAAATAGCAATGTGATAATAACAGGCATATGGAATTTGACTACCTGGAGAAAAAGTCAAGTATGACATTTGCATGATGAGGTCAAGAGGAACACGAAGAGCTTATTAGTTTCAGGAAGAAAATAATATTATCTAAGGAGAGAACTCCTAGAAATGGGGAAATAATACAATATTTAATTGTACCTTACTTGGAAAGTTAGGATGATGCCAAGAACTTTTACTAACTATGGATTTGATTATGAAAATAGTGATGTTTTTAAGCCCTAGAAGTTATTAAAAATCTCATACTGAATAAAATAGGGATATTAACAATGAAAATAAATTACCTGATATTTCCTCTTTTTTGTTTACCACTATATTTCCCTTGCAATTCTGTTTCTAATCTTAAGCAAAAAGTTTTGAAAAGTCCCAGTAGCCAAGATGGAAGTGCGTTTCCTAGTTTAAAGATATAATGTTGACATAAAATGATAGGTCAGTTTCCCTCTGAAGCTTAAATCTTGTATGCCCTCTGAAAGAGTTGATTGGGCTACCCCTAAAACAGAAGAGATGACTTAGAAGATAGGAGAGTCAAAGAAATAACACCAAATGTTTCAAGGAAGGAGTGAGAAGTTTCTCCTTGTAATCACACTGGCAGTTTCAAACACTGAGGGTCATATCCAAGCCCCCAAAGAAGCAGAATCGGTTAACTGAAAGATTCTCCATCAGAATTTATTATTAAATGTTATTTTCTAGGTTTTGTTTGTTCATTTGTAAAGTTTTAAGGTGATGAATCAAAAGTGAAATGAAGGAAAAAAGAGAGGAAGGAAGGAAAGAAGGAAAGAAAAAGGAAGGAAAGGAGGGAAGAAAGAAGGAAGGAAAGGAGGGAAGAAAGAAGGAAGGAAAGGAGGGAAGAAAGAAGGAAGGAAGAAAGGAAGGAAAGAAGGAAGGAAGGAAGGAAAGAAGGAAGGAAGGAAGGAAGGAAGGAAGGAAGGAAGGAAGGAAGGAAGGAAGGAAGGAAGGAAGGAATTTCTGCCCTTAAGTAATTTATATTCTATTGTTCTTTAGCTATACTATGCTTTAGAAATTCTGATTTGCCAGCTATCTAGAAAATGGATTATACAGAGGAGAGGCTAGATCAAGCAAATACAAATGAAAGGTTATTACAGTATCCCAGAAGGCAGGCCTGAATTAAGATGGTAGCTTGTCAATCAGAAAGAAAGACATGTACGTGAGAGATTTTATTGAGGTATAACCAATAAAATTGGTAGCTGATTGGATGATAGCCACTGTAGATTTTACATCATTTGTTTGCAAGATCAGGAGAATATGCAAGTCGAATCAAGTCTTCCCCTTAGATCTTTTTTTATACAATAGTTCTTAGAACATTCTTACCTTAACCCAGGATCATAGAGCAGAGTTTGCCTTACCCATGGGTAAAGCATGAGAAAGAAGTGACTGTTCCTTCCTTTTCACCTCCAAAATACACATCTGTAAATTGTATAAAACCATGGCAAATTATTACCAGTTCATAAGACTGGTATTACCAAAAAGAGTTATTCACAAAAGCCTATGAAATTAATTTCCTCCTTATTTTCCTCTGTGTCTCCCAGTCCCCATTCTCTGGACTTCCTAGACTAGTCACACTGATGTTGCAGAGGCAATGCAGTAGAAGGTAAGCTACTGGGATGTTTTTCTAACCTGCAGTATAGTTTGAAGTGATAAACAATGGCCTACAAGGAAGGACATAGCATCATCAGCCCTAACTCCTCCCTCATGTTCAATTATATTTGAAAGTCTGCAGTTAAAGTCTAATAAACTTGGCTGAAAGTTTTGATCCTTGTTTAATTCTGGACCCCTCAGAGAAGAGTCACACTTTAAGGTAAGGTCATCGTAAGTATATTACAACACATTGGGAAGGAATGATCTCAGAACAGTTTTGCTTAGAGAAAGATGACAGATTATGATGGTATTGGACACCTGAGTGAAAAGTTTGACAAATTTCAAAGCACCTAATTCATCTGTTCTCTCATCAAGCTACCAAGAAACATTAAGTCATTCGAACAACACATATTTATTGAAGGTCTACTCTATGAAGGGTTCTGGAAGATTCAATGACAAAGTCTCCCTCTCCTTCACTACCTAAAAGTCTAGCTCGGAATACAAGACTTGAAATTAAAAATATAATAAACAATTAACATGGTTCATGTTAATTGTCAAGTGAAAGGTATGGATAATAAATACTTCAGGCACCAGGGAACAATGAGATCATATTGGGCAGAAGTGATCAGGTGTAGCACCAATGCAATATTCACAGTGCCTGTGATGGCCATGAATATCCCCGTGCAATTCTGAATTGCAAAATACAATAGACTCTCCACATGGAAGACAAACCCAAAACATTTATTCAGACACCAGAAAGCCAAGTCTATCATAATAACAAAAATCTGTACATAATAACAATGCAGAGGACAACACCAGCCCTAAACCTTCCCCCTGCTAGACTTCTCACAAACCAGCTCTATTAAACAAAACATAAGTAGGACTTTTAAACACAATCACAAACAAGCTCTCTCACTCATACTAGTCATCTGCCTGCTTGCCTACATCCTTCCTAGCTCTGACTGCTCTCATGACAGTCTTCCTCTCAGTTCTGCTCTAGCCCTGCCTTTTCCTATTCCACCCATTCAGCAAACTCCATCCACTACAGACTTCATGTGACTCAGAATCCTGTCACTTAGGCTTCCCTGTGACCCAGGCAGACCACATGGGCCTATTTATGAATATGAAATATTTTTCCATTTAAATTACTGTTACATCAGGCAAGAATTATAGATTTGAAATTTAGAGATTATTTTAACACCACTATTTTGAAGATGAAGAAATTAAATAAATGTTAACTTAATAAAATAAATAAGTGTTATGTGATTTGCCCTAGGTAAGAAGGGTAGTGAAGTCACAATTCCAGTCCAAAACAAAACAACAGACTAGCCCAGTAAGTGGGAGAACCAAGATTCAAATCCAGGTCTTTTTAATCCAAATCTGGTACTCTTTTTTTTAAAAAATCATATCACAAAAGTTCCATTGGGGTAATGGAACTTGAGCTGATGTTCAAAGAATGGATGGATGGATGGATAAGAGAGAATTGAGTGCATCAGTGCAATACCTCAAAACTTCCATACTTATGTATCATAGAATTTCATCTGCCAAAATAAAGTGCCCAGTACACATCAATGTCTCTTTTATGGATTAGCATGATAGATCACTGAGGCTCAGAAAGGGACCTGAATAGTAAATGTGTCACCAATATGCTTATGGATGTCCTCAGCTGAAGTATGACATGATGCAGTCTATCAAAGGTTTGGTGGGTAATGTCTCCTCAGTGCAGAGTGACAATGAACATTTTATGATGTAGTATATCTTGCAAGGAGCCTTTGGAGACTCCTGAGGGTTTTAGAGGTGATTCTCCTGCCTGAAAGTAGAAATCACAGCAAAAAAAACCAAAACAAAACCGTATAGTTTTGTTTGTCTAGAAAGCTACCCTTTTTATAAACACCCCACTCCTCTGTTCCCTTTGAATTAGACATTATCTATGTAGAAGTTTTCCTTTGTTTTTCACTTCTCATATCTAGACAAGCTCCTGTAGCCTCATACACTTACCTAGGCACTAATGTAATGGCATTTTAAAATATTTGTGTTCCCATAGTGGGAAGAATAGGGTACTAATTTTGAAAGTCATAACTACCAAGGGATGAAGAGAAATTTGTCCTAGTTTTCCGACATCCAAGAGGATGTGCTTGAGGTTGGTGGTGTCAGGTTTCCTCACTAATAGAACTGACATTTCACCTCAAAATCCTCTGGCACATTTTTTTAAACTTCAACCATAGACTTTCAAACGTAGTTGAAGGTGAGGGAGGTATGGAGGAGAGAGGGGAGCAGAGAGAGGTTATGGTTTTCCTAAGAACCCTGAAGTTACATGTTTATCAACTCACATTATACTGTAGGTTAGTAAAGCTTCTTTTACTCTGTACTGCTTAGCTCTCCTCTCTGGATCCTGCACTCCCCTCTTTTCCTGGTTGTAGCATTGTGAGACTGTGCTCTGTGTCACTATATTCTCTCCCATTATAACGGCAAGGAGCCTTTATTAAGTGCTTCCTATATGTTAAATACTATGCTAAGTCCAGAGAATACAAAGAAAAGCAATTGCAGTCCCTGTCTTCAAAAAAGCTCCCAATTTAAAGGGAAAATAACCTATGAGAACTACGGACAAACAGTTAACTATAAACAGATTTAACTGGAGGTAATTTCAGAGGGAAAACACTAGCATTAAGCAGTTAGGGATTCTAGCTTTTCTTTTTTTAAGAAGCCTTCACCATTATAATGCACCCCCTAACTGACTTACCCCAAGAGCAGTTTTAACTAGTTTAGGGTTCTCTCAATTTATTTAATTAAATTTTATGTTTGTTTCTTATGATCTCTCCTTATATTGCTTAGCTACCAAGTTTTGCATCAGGGTCAAGTTATAGATCAGAGTTAGGGAAAACTTTTCCCCTGACCCCCTAGCCCAGTATGGATGTGAAATGAAGCCATTAAAACCACAAGGGTAACTGTGAGTTTTAAATGATAATTCAATCCTAGTTATTTGTTTATTGAGAATCCACTAAGTGCAAGGAATGGTACTGAACACAGTGTGGGATAGTACAAGGATGATTATAAAAGAAGCCTTTGTTAATGTACTTAAATCTAGACAGACACACATGTGAGTAACTATAATGCCCAGAAGAAAGTGAGAGTGGGACAAAACAAATACAATGGACTTTGAGAGCTTGGAGGAGGGAAGAAGTTGATTGTTCCCATACAATTACTTAATGTGTAGCTCTAGAACTTTCATAACCAAAAAAAAAAAAAAAAGATGAGAAAGCTCATTTCTCCATCTATTGAAATTATCATTATTATCATCACTCATATCAATTGCTACTTTAAGATTTTATGAAGTTTTTTTTTTTCTTTAACATCTCTGGGAAATAGATACTGATAGTATTATTTTTCCCCATTTTACTTATGAGGAAATTTAGGTACAAAGAGGATGCAATTTCCCATGATCAGACAGATTAATCTGTGAATCTTGAACTTTGACTCAAGTATTCTCAGGTTCAGTTCAGTGGTTTTTTTCACTCTAATTACCAGACTGAAACTCCTAAGAGACTGATCAAGTTTTCTATCGTTATTGTTCTTTTCCCACTTTTCTCTTTTCTCAGACATCCACCTTTTGAAAATTTGGAACAAGAGACATATCTTTGAAGCAGACTATGGAGTTAGATATCTAAGATGCCATTTCCCCACTTCTTCCTTAGAAAGATAGGGTGTGTATTGATCAGTGAATTCTGTTTTCCACTGAAAATTAACTATTTCAACAAATGCTTGCTAAGCTCCTATTGTGTACAGAGCACAATGTTATAGTCTGGGGAAAATCTAAATTGACAAAGAATCAATTTTGCCGTCATGAAAATCATAAACTAGTAGTTCCAAAGAAATTCAAATCACGCAAATATATCACAGTATCCAGAACTTGGTAGCTCCCTTCGAATGGTCTTTCACTCTTCTTTCCCAAGGAGTTTAATACCTGGATCTCACTTTACTTTCCCACCAAAACAACTCCACTATTATTCCTGAGAACTTTGATTTTTATTTTAATGTCTCCTCAAATATCCTTCTTAGTTTACAATCTCCTGAATTTTCATGATGAGCACTTTCACTCTATTTCTGCCACACACTAGGATAAAATTGATCTCCTCATCAAACTCATGGTCCATTTCTAGAATTCGTAATTCGAAATTCCACTATCTAATCATAACACTTGCTTTTTCCCTGTGCTTCATCCATCCTAAAATGTTTTCGCCCCATTCTCATGAAAACTCACTCCATCTCTTCCTTTTTTCTCATGCATTATTCCTTTTCTGGTTGACTTTCTTCCCTTCATATCTGTATGCTAGAGTTCACCAATACAGCTTTGTATTATACTCTGTACTGCACTCTCCTTACCTTTTGTCCTTTCATTGCTCATTTTCCCTAAAATTTCTATCTAATATCATTCTCTGCTTCTGGTAATGTGTGACTGAACATTGCTACAAAAGTTGAACAATCATTCCAATGGAATGATCCACAAATTCATATTATTTAATCTAAACGAGACTCTCACTGATGCACACTGATACTTTTACTAATCCTTATTTTATTCTCTATTACACTCAGCATTATGTCTTTTCTGAAATTTCTCTTCTCTCCTTAAATCAGCTACAGTGCCACCCCAACCACCCTGACTATCAGAGATCTACTTTATAATTCTCTGAATATACGTGTGTGTGTGTACATATATATATATATATATATATATATATATATATATATATATATATACACATATATATATATGTGTATATATATATATATGCCATCTGTCAAGATGTCAGGATAAATGCTATTTTTTATTTTATTATAAGGTTATAGTACTATAGAATTTTAAACTGAGAGAGTACTTAGTTACATTCATCACTTTTTTTCATGAAGAATTACTTGATCAACCATTCCCCAAATTCCCTTGGATTTACTTTGCATTTACTCTCTATATTCTCATATAAGTACAAAGTGTCTCCTCCAATATAATGTAAGCTCCTTAAGGTCAAGAACCAGTCAGTTTTTATTGTCTTTGTATACCTAAAATGTTGTAGGTTCTTGATGAATAATAATTGATTGAATGATAATCTATCCTTTGCACACACCAGAATTTAATGATAAAGCTCCATTATGGTGAAAGGATCTCCATGTGCACCAAGTTCCCACAGGTAACATAATGGGCAATCAGGTTTTGAATCTAGGTCCTCTGAATTCAAAACCACTAGCTAATAATAAGACACTAAGATTAAAATTTTTAAAAAGTGGGTAAGCAGTCACTTTGCTTCAGTCCCATCAGATGATCTTCAAAAAGATGTGTAAGCAATAGATACCTTTTTTAACCCTTACAAGGTGAAAGCAGTCAGTTATCTTTTGCTACTCTGTGGAGTATATGTCAGGATAGGATTTGTCCTGACGTAATTAAAGTGATTGAGAGTTTGCCTATGAATCAACCAAGAGATCCCAAAGAAGATTGCTAACTGTATTTTCAGACCAAATATGCTCTATTAAGAGACTCTGAAGATTCCTAAAATAGGATTGATCCTTCTCTACAAAGTGATGTAATATAGGAGCAAAGGAGAAAAGCTTTGAAAGAATTTCTCTATGTTGCTGTTAGGTTTTCTTTGTCCAGTTTGGTCCCTTGTCTTCATCTGCATAGGGCTTTTACAGTGACAGGACTGCAGTATTAATACAGATAAGTATACAGAACTGGGTCTATTTATCTGTTTAATGATTATGTATGAGGAAAAATTGGTGCCTTCCTTCCAAAGCTGATGAGCTCTTCAACATGTTATTACTAGAATAAATGTGAAAAGTAAAATAAGAATTTTGAATAGGGAGAGTGATTAAACAACCTTTCCACTGAATTTTAATTAGGAATGCAAGGGCTATTTGATTGTGAAGTACAAAATGGGCTTGTGATAAAATAGCAATATTCTAGAACAACTTCCATAAAGCTTCTTTGTAAAGAAATCCAAAAATATACATTAGTGGGCATACAGAGCTCAGTCCCTCAATCACCCTTTGGCTTCCAATGGAGATTTTGGAATCAGGCTCCAGATTTGGAAGAACAATGTGAATTACATTACCCTTGGTTTCAGCATTGTCCCATCTTCCCTATTTGTGTCCTATTCCCCCAAGGGAGTATTATTCCCTTATTCTGCTCACTATAATGCTCCTTCCCAAGTACTCAGCTCCAAAATCATCTCTTCCTTTTCCCATCAAAATATTCCCCATTAGAATATAATTTCCTAGAAATGCAAGGGAAGGTGACCTAGCCATTCCAGACTTAAAATTGTATTATAAAGCAACAGTCTTCAAAAATACTTATTACTGCCTAAGAAATAGAGTAGTGGATCAGTGGAATATGTTAAGTACACAAGACATAGTAGTCAATGACCATAGTAATCTATTTTTTGATAAACTTAAAGACTCGTTCTTCGGGGATAAGAACTCACTATTTGACAAAAACTGCTGGGAAAACTGAAAATGACATGACAGTAACTAGGCATAGACAAACATCTTGTACTGTATACTAAGATAAAGTCAAAACAGATACACCATTTGGACATAATGGTTGATATAAACAAATTAGGAGGGCAACAATATTTTACCTGTCAGATTTATAGAGAACAGAAGAATTTATGAGCAAACATGAGATAGAGAACATAATGAAATGAAAAAATGGCTAATTTTAATTACATTAAATTAGATTTATTTTTCCACAAAGGAAGTCAATGTAACCAAGATTAGGAAGGAAGTAGAAATCTAGGAAAGAATTTTTACAGCTAGTGTCTCTGATAAAAGCCTCATTTCCAAAATATATGGAGAACTGAGTCAAAATTATAAAAATAGAAGTCATTCCCTGACTGATAAATGATCAAAGGATATGAACAGGCAGTTTTCAGATGAAAAAATTAAAATCTCTGATTAATTAATCAAAAATGTTCCAAATCACTATTGATTAGGGAAATGTAAATTAAAACAATTCTGAGGTACCACATGCAACAGCAATTTAAATGTGAAGATATTTCCCATTTATTAATAGGCCCATGTGACCTGGAAAGTCACATGGAAATCTGAGTCACATGAGTGATGAGAGGAGCTTGCTGAATGGGTGGAGTAGGAAGGGTGGAACAGGAAGAGGTGGAGCTATAACAGAGCTGAGAGGAGGTTAGTAAGAGAGAAATCAGATCTGGGAAAGACCCAGGTAAGCAAGCAGCTGGTTATCACAAGTGAGAGATACTGTTTATGATTTTACTTAGGGAAGCCTGTTTGTGTGAAGACTTGATACAGAATTTTTGGTTACTATGATGGATTTCTTTGTTACTGTGAAGGATTTGGCTTTCTGGTGTTTGAATAAGTGTTTTAGTTCTGTCTTCCATGTAGAGAGTCTGTTGTATTTTGCAATTCAGAACTGCACTGGCATGTACATGGCTTCCACAGACACTGAATATCATGTTAGCTCTATACTGCATCTACCTATCAGAGTGGCTAACATGACAAAACAGGAAAATGATGACTATTGGAGAAGATGAGGGAAAATTCTAATACAATCGCATTGTTTGGTGGAGTTGTGAAGTGATCCAACCATTCTGGAGAGCAATTTGGAACTATGCTCAAAGGTGCATCACTTCTAGGTCCATATCCTCTCAAAAATCATAAAAATGGGGAAAAGTACCCACATATATAAAAATATATTTATGGTAGCTGTTTTCGTTGTGGCAAAGAATTGGAAATTCAGGGGATGCCCATCAATTAAAGAATGGCTGAATAAGTTGTAATATATGAATGTAATGGAATACTATTGTTCCAAAAGAAATGATGAGCAAGGGTACTTCAGAAAAATTTGGAAAGACTTGCATGAACTGATGATGACTTAAAGTGTGAGCAGAATCAGGAAAACATTGTACACAGTAACAACAACATTGTGTGATGACCTGTGTTGATAGACTTAGCTCTTCTCAGCAATACAATGAACTAAGACAATTCCAAAAGACTCATGATGGAAAATGCCACATCCACATCCAGAGAAAGAAATATGGAGTCTAAATGCAGATCAAAGCATACTCTTTTCTCTTTTTTTACTCTTTTCTTTTTTTCTTTCTCATGTTTTTCCCCTCTTTGGTTTCAATTCTTCTTTACAATATGACAAATATAGAAATATGTTTAATATGATTGTACATGTATAGTCTATATCAGATTGAATGGTCTTGGGGAGAGGGAAGGAGAACATTGGGAAGAAAATATAAAACTCAAAATCTTCTAAAGTGAATGTTGGAAACTATAAATAAATAAATACTTTAAAAAAAGAAAATTATTTCCTTGAATTGCAGAAACTATTTCATTGTTTCATATAGTGAAATGCTTTACATATAAGGTGGAATTTAATAAACGCTTTTAATTTATTGAATGATTGATTTTTTAAAATTAATTTTCCCTATGAAAACTCATATTAATCTTCAAAATCTTGAGTGGTTCTCTATTACTTATCAAAGAAAGTCAAGCTCCTTTTCTTAATATTCAAGACTCTCCATATTTTGGAACTAGTAAAAGGCCAACATTTGCTTTTTGTAGCTACCTCATAATACCACTGACTTATATTGATCTTACAATCTACCAAGAAACATTCCCTTCAGTTCCTTTTCATGATAATAATCCTGCCATCTGACAGCTCTCTTTTATGTATTATATTGCTGTGTTTTTGTACCTAAAGGTAAGACTCTACATTTATCCCTGTTAAATTTCATATTATTAAATTTGGCCTAAATGTTGCATTTAGTGGGATGCATAATAGATCCTTTCAAATCCTGTCATCCACTGTGATAACTACCACTCATAACTTGGTGCCATTTGCAAATTTAATAAGTATCCCTTTAATAATCTCTTCTAAAATTTTTCCATCAGAATCAAGCTAGTAAGTTTGCCAATTTTATCTTCTACTTTTCAGAAAGAAAAATGTTTGCCCTTATCTCATTTTGTGTTGCCCCTCCCACTTTTCATTATGCTCCAAATATCAAAGACAGTGGTTCAGAAATCATATATGTCCATTCCTCAATAATTAGAGATGTCATTTATTCAGGCCAGGTGACTTGAATTCATGAAAGGCAGCAAGACTGATTCCATATCCTTATTGTTCTTAAGCAACAATCCTGTTAGTCATTTTTATTCTGTTGTTACTTGTGTAAAAGTCATTCTTTGTTTTGCAAATAAAATGAAGGAGGAGGAGAGAAGGAAGAAGAGAAGTAACTAGTGTTACCTTCTTTTTGTTAGTTATCGTTATTCAATCCACTCTCAATAAAAGGTCTTATCATTTCTTTGAACTTATTTTTTTCAATGAAACTTTTTAAAGGCCTTTTCTGTTATGTGGTATTTTAATAAACAACTTTTATGAAGATGTTCATTGAATATTCTTCAAATTTTTAATAGTCATAGAATTTTCAAGATGAAAGGGTCTCAGTAGCCAATTTATCCACTCTTTACATGAAACACATATGACACTTACTAGCTGTGTGACCCAGGGCAAGTTATTTAACCCAAATTGCCTCTCCTCTCCCCCCAAAAAAGAAAAACCTCCAGTCCCACTATTTCTTGTTTAAATTTTTGTTATCTGTATAGACTGTTGGTCATGGGCTTAACTACTGGCTCCTTTCTTTTATATTGGCTCCTTTCCTGGGTTTTGTCTCCTCTGAATTTATAGATATCATAGCCGTTTTTCTCCTTGTTTGTGTATCTATCTATTTTGAGTATTATACGTAGATAAAATTCTGACTCCTATCTTTCTTAATTTTTAAAAATTGATTTATTTTCAGTTTTCAACATTCACTTCCACATAATTTTGAATTCCAAATTTTTTCCCCATCTCCCCACTTCCTCCCACCCCAGGACAGTGTGCATTTTGCTTACCCTTTCCTCCATTCTTCCCTCCCTTTTGTCACCCCACCTCCTTATTCCATTCCCCTCTATTTTTGCTTAGGGCAAGATAGATTTCTATATCCCATTGCCTATATATTTTATTTCCTAGTTGCACATAGAAACAATTTTTTACATTCATTTTTAAAGTTTTGAGTTCCACATTCTCTCCCTTCCCCCTTCCCCACCCACCCTCATTGAGAAGGCAAGCAATTCAATATTGGTCATACATATGTAGTCATGTAAAACACTTTCATAACAGTCATGTTATGAAAGACTAGCTATATTTCCCTCTATCCTGTCCCACCTTTTATTTATTGTGTTTTTTCCTTCAATCTCTCCCTGTTCCAAAGTGCTTGTTTCCAACTACCTCTTCTCCCAAAATTTCATCCCTTCTATTATCCCCCTCTTTTAACCCCTCTCACCTTTCTTTATTATAGGGTAAGATAAACTTCCATATGCAATTGAGTGTGTATATTCTTCCCTCCTGAAGCCAAATCTGATGAAAGGAAGGTTCGCTTTTTCCCTCTCACCATCCCCTTCTTACCCTACATTGTAAAAACCCTTTTTTACCTCTTTTGTGTGAGATGATTTACTACATTCTACTGCTTCATTTCTCTTTCTCCCACTACATTCCTCTCAACACTTAATTTTCGTTTTTAGATATCTTCCCTTCATTTCCAGCTTACCTTGTTCTCTCTCTCTCTCTCTCTCTCTCTCTCTCTCTCTCTCTCTCTCTCTCTCTCTCTCTCTCTCTCTCTCTTTCTCTCTCTCTCTCTATGTATATATATCTATATGTATAGATATATAGATATTTTATAGATAGATATATATATTGCCTCCAACTATCCCAATACTGAGAAAGTTCTCATGAATTACAAATATCATTTATTCATGTAGGAATATAAACAGTTCAACTTCTATTTTCTGTTTACCTTTTCATGCTTCTCTTGTTTCTTGTGTTTGGAAGCCAAATTTTCTGTTCAGCTCTGTTCTTTTCAACAAGAACACTTGGAAGTCCTCTATTTCATTGAAGTTCCATTTTCCCCCCTGAAGTATTATACTGTTTTGCTGAATAGGTGATTCTTGGGTTTAATTTTAGCTCCTTTGACCCCTGGAATATCATATCCCAAGCCTTCCATTCCCGTAGCATAGAAACTGCTAAATCCTGTGTTAAACTGATTGTGTTTCCACAATACTTGAATTGTTTCTTTCTGGCTGCTTACAATATTTTCTCTTTGACCTGGGAACTCTGGAATTTGGCTACAATATTCCTAGGAATTTTTTTTGGGGGGGGATTTCTTTCAGGAAATGATTAGTGAAGTGAGTTCTTTCCATTTCTATTTTACCCTCTTGTCCTAGAATATCAGAGCAGTTATCCTTAATAATTTCTTGAATGATGATGTTTAGGCTCTTTTTCTGATCACGGCTTTCAAGTAGTCCAGTCATTTCTAAATTCTCTCCTGGATCCCTTTTCCAAGTCAGTTGTTTTTTCCAATGAGATACTTCACATTGTCTTCTTTTTTTTTTTTATTCTTTTGGTTTTGTTTTACAATTTCTTGATTTCCATCTGCTCCATTCTCATTTTTAAAGAATTATTTTCTTTAGTGAGCTTTTAGACCTTTTTTTCCATCTGGTCTATTCTGCTTCTTAAGGCATTCTTCTCCTCATTGGCTGATTGGACCTTGGTTGCTATTTCGGTTAGTCTAATTTTAAATGCTTTATTTCCTTATTTTTGGGGGTTTCCTCCATTTAACAAGCTGATGACTCATTTTTTCATGATTTACTTGCATCAGTCTCATTTTGCTTCTCAATTTTTTGTTTTCTCTCCTTCTCATACTAGATTTCTAGAATCTTTTTTTCAGCCCTTCCATTACCTGAAACCAATTTATATTTTTTCATGGAGGCTTTGTGTGCAGGAACTTTGGCTTTGTTGTTTTCTTCTGGTTGTATGTTTTGATCTTTCTTGTCACCAATGACATAAGACAATTCCTCTTCACTGAGAAAGTAAGAATCTATATTTCGTTTCTTTTTTCCCTTGTTTGCCCATTTACTGAGTCAGTTACTTAACTTTTGAGCTCTTTGTTATGTGAGACACTTCAGAAGCAGCCTTCTATTCAGCAGTGGCTGCCACTGTCCAGGGGTTGGGGCCTGGCCTGAAGTCAGGGCTTGTCCTGGGGCTGGGACTCCCTGTCAGCCAGGTAGCTATCTGGTGTTTGTTGGTTGAGAAGTCTGGAAACTACAGTAGCCACCAGCAATTCAGTCCTCTAAGGCCTACTCCAGCTCTGTGTGAGCTGACATGGCCCATGCCAAACTGTTCTCCACTCTCGGCCTTTTGTGATAGACTCATCTTGTTGACTTTCCATATTGCTTTAGCCTGGAAATTTGCTTTAGTCTGTCACTTTGTGACTTCTACTATTCTAGAATTTGTGTAGAGTCATTTTTTACAGGTTTTTTGAAGGGTTTGTGGGAGATCTCTAGTAGGTCCCCACTTCTACTCCATTATCTTGGCTCTGCTTCCCCTTAAATTTAAATTCAGCAATTTTAAAACCTTTTGATTAAACTAGCCAGATATCTACATTCTTACAGACCTTTATTAGGTGTTCTTCATTTCTGACCAACTCTTTACTATATTCTGTCAATGAGAGCCCAAATTTCATTCTGAAACACACATTCTTAACCAGCTATTTATTTCCTAAACTATTTTTTTTCTTTTCTTGATCCTTTGACTTAAAAAAAAAAAACAAGGGAGGGAAAAACAGGCTGTGACACGATTATGTTCTTCATTTTTTTTGTCTATGTCTTCATAACCATTGATAATTCTTTTAAGATTACTTCTGCAAATGTATTGATAATGCATTTTTGCTTATTGTTAATATGATTTTGCTTCTTAATGAGATTAAAGATCTTCCCTACCCATTAATGGACCTGCCCATTAAGGGGAGTTTGATTAGGGAAGAGTTGTAGGTGGTCCCATACCTTTTGTTAATGAGGCACTGGTTTTCAAAGGTTGTGATGCCCTCTGGCTCTGAAAAATGCGTAAATACTCTGAGGTGAGGTTTTACTTTGGGGCTTACTCATTGGAAGTATTTGTCTGGCCAGATGAGACTCTGGGCAGCAGCTAAGGAGCCCCCCAGCTTTGGTAACTATGTATGTATGGTCAGACATTTATCTGTTGATCTATGATGTATGTCAGACAGTTGGAACTCTGTCTGTTGACTTTCCTTTCTCTGTATTTTCTCTGAAGTTCAGGGTGCTGACTTTTCCCCCTGAACTAACTGAATGATACATGTACTTGATTAAAGTGATTGTTGACCCATCAAAAGTTGCTTTCCTTTTAGAAAAGGAGATCTAAGAACCTGTCAGGATGATTTCTGTTACAGCAATCATTTGTGCCCAAATAATTTCACTAAAAGTGGATAGTTGTTCTCCATTTTGATAAGCCTTGGGAGGTTCCCTCTTATGATTTGAAAACATTCCCCAACAAGACAATAGGCCTACCCTCTATTGTTTTCAGAGGAACAAATAGCTGCTTCAGTATACCTAAACAGTGTATCACTAACCTATGTTAATTTTTCCAATAATACGTTTCCTTGACAATATCTTTTCTGTCGCTTCTTGCAAGCAAGTCTTTGTTGAGAATAATTGTGCCCAGCATCCAACATCCATATCTCTATTGCCCTGTGAGTCACTTCTAGATGCAAATCATTGGAGATTCTTTGAAAAAATGCATGGTTATTGTTACTATCTTTCTCATTATCCTTCCTTGTGAATAAATAAACTGTTGATAATACTACATCCTGAATTTCCTTAATTCATTTTTTAACAGTTAACAAGCATGGGTAAAGTCTGTTATGCATAGCTGTCTTTCTCGAATTAACTATCTGTTATGAACAATTTACATATATGTTAGACTCCCACCTGGATCTCTGAAAACATTTCTTTTCCCTGTTGTCAGCTGAAGAAAAACAAATATTTTACATTGCTGAATTTGGGAGGGTTGCTAGATAACTCACATGAATGTGTTGAAAGTTTGGATTGTCGAAAAAATGGAAATTAACTCAACCCTCTAGTCACCTAAATAAATACCTATATAGGATGCTTTTCCTCAGATAACAATCAATCCCTTGATGATTTTTTTAGCTTCTTAAAGACAATGAAATATAACATCAAGAGTATTAGACCTATATTCACAAAGACACTGATTCAGATCTTGCCTTTGACACTTCCTGTGTCACCATAGGAATATCATCAAACTTTTTTCAGAATATTCACTAGTAAAATAAGAATGACAATGTTTAAAAGTGAAAATTTTATAAATATTAAATATTAAATGCCACATTAGGCATGCTTAGTCTCTCAATTTGACTTCATCATAGATACCAGAGGTATTAAGAGGGAAAAAAATCAAGAAAGGTGTATGAGGAGTATTGTATTCCATTAAAGAATAGACATTAACAAAATGAAGAACATCAGAAGGAGGAAAAAAAAGGGCCTTAAGTACAGTAATATAAAAATTGATTAAGGGATATCAGCATATTTAACATGAAGAAGATTTGAGGCAGGGTGTGAGGACATTGTAATTGTTTTGACCCAGAGATCAGAACTGAAAAAAAAGGGCAAAAAATGTAAATATGAATATCTAGGCTTCCTACAAGGAAAAACTTTCTAAGAATTGAAGATATCACAAAGTCTAATGGGTCCCTTAAAAAGGAAGTTGTCTTTCCTCATTGGAATTCTTCAAGTAAATGCTAGAGGTTTTTTTGTCCAGTGTATGATAATAATAGTGAGGACTCTCATTTAGTTATAAGTGACAATATATATGAAGAAATAGTCTCTGAAGTCCCTTTCACCTTTAATTTCTGGGTTCTTGATAGTTCCTGACTATTCTTCTACTGGAGACAAGTTGGACATCTAACTGCTTCACCTCCAAAGGTGCATTGGTTGCCACCCTGATTTGCTCACTTAAAGAGGCAAAGCTCATACAAATTCCCTTTCCACATCACACAGATTGACACAAGGTAGGATGGACTAATCTCTGGGTCTGTGAGAGAGTATACAATGAATGATTGGAAAGGGGGAGGCTAGGCACAGATCTTCTTAACCACCTAATTCTTTAGAAAAGAGAGTTAAAGCAAGGAAACCGAACCAGTTTTTAGAGAAATTCTGAAGCCCACAGGAACTTATACAGAACATCCACTATTCTGTAAGAATTCTGTCTTTCTATTAGCATAGTAATTTATAGGGCACTGAATTCTTCCCTCACTTCCAACACTTTTTTCATAAAATCATAAATAGAATTGGATTAGAAGGGAACACAGAATAGAAAACAACAACAAAAAACAATCCACTCCTACTTACAGATGAGAAAAGTGAGGAACATAGGGAAAGACCAATGGAATTATGAATTTGATTGTTGTGACTTTGGGGTAGTTCAAACAATTATGAATGCTTTTCAAATCTGAGTATATTTTAAATAAAAGTAAAAAAAATGTGGGGGAAAAAAGTGTTTCAAGTGTAATACTCAATTCAAAGACCATGGAAGGTGAGCTGTAATTTGATCAAAACAAGTGCTTCGGTTTGGAATTTTCTTCTATAAAGAAGCTCCTAATAGGATATAGAAGCCTAAATTAATAACATTCATCGTGATTACATTGAGATGCCAGGACTAATTGGAAAATGTGTTTGATCACAAAAATAACTATCAATTTTTCCCCTATTTTCCATAATGAATTTAAATGTGCACTCAAAAGAGGAGAGCAATAAAGGTGAAGAAAATTATGCATGCCATTTTGTGTGTTACAAGGACAGGTGTAATTAACTGCACATTTATTAAGCTATCCTTTATATTCTCTCCTTTCCTTCTGTAGGGCCAATCTGGCTTTGTGTTTGTAAAACAAAATCATTGCTAAAGTTACATAATTGAATAAGAGCACATGGGTGCTATTTACAAAATAAGTGGAGATGTGATTAATTTGGAATTCAAAGTGCATCATCAACCTCAAGGTCAATTAGTTTCAGTAGTACTGGGGTGAGAGGGTGGAAATGACTGGGATTCTATACCACTTTTGTTCTGCTGCCTTTATCAGTGAGGGAGACCTTAATGATCAGAGCATCTGCCATGGTATTCTGAAAACCCAGGGCCACATCCCAATAGTTAAGAGAGCCAGATTGAAACTTTGGTAGAGGTAGTGGAGCCAATTGTCATTTTGAACTTGGATTGTTGCTTCAATGACATCTTTCTTGAAATAGATGTTTTTAATTCACAAGTCAGCATTGTTCTTCCACAGAGTCAGGTTGCCTCTGAGGCAACACTTATCAAATGCACACATAAATTTGATATGGCTACTAAACATAGTCAAAAAGAAAGAAACATAGGATCATAAATTTAGAGACAGAATACACCATAGAGGTCAGTTCCAAAATGTAAAGTGACTTGCTCAGTGTTACTCAGATACAAAATTCAGACCCATGACTTTGTGACTGTGAATCTACTGCTCTAACAATTATATTCCATTATCTCCCGTCATCCAGATGGTTTTGCCCCTGTCATATTAAGGGGCTATTCTAACTGAATTTTTGACAAAGGTCTCTAAATTGTCAAAATGCTTTAGTACTACAAAAATCAAATCAATCAATGTACAATCAACAAATGTTTACATAGGGCCTTATAGGTATTAGACACAGTGCTAGATTTAAGTATAACAGCAAGTTATTTTTTAAGTCCCACTCATCATCCAGGACTATGTAATTTAGTTAAGAAAATCAGAAACAATAAACATGAAAATATAATAGTAATAAATCCCAAATGAACTTGCCACAGCAAATTGTTGTAAAACTTCAGTCTGTATGATTCAAACTACACATTGAAAGATGGTCAAAATTTTGATAGATGAACATAAGGCAATAGAAATGGAGGTATGGGGTGGGGTGGGGTGAGAGATGATGAAAACAAATGAACAGAGTTAAAAAATTCAGGGCATATTTGAGGAATGGTAAACAGATTAATCAAGGTGGAACAGAGATTATGTATTTGGAAACAGTAAGAGATATGATCAGAAAGACAAGTGACCATCAGTCATTGAATATCAGAATGAGGAATTTGGATTTTATTTTATAAGTAATGGGAAACCATACAAATTTTTGAGTAAGGGAAGACCTCGACCAAGAAAAACAATATTTTAAGTAGATTCATCTTGTAGCATTACACAAAACTGTTTGGAAGAGATTAGAGGCAAAAAACAATTGACTACAATAGTTGAGGCCAGAGATGATTATGACTTGAATTAGTCTGGCAACAATAGGAATGGAAAAGATGAGATAAATGAAAGAAAGATTCTGAAGGAATACTCAATCAGAATTTTTTTGACTGATAAGGAAAGAAGAGAAGGGTGAAGAGTAGGTGAAGTCTAAGAGAGTTCTGAATTTTAGAACTTGACTAATGTTTAGAACTTAACAGAAGTCATGAAGAGAAAGTGGCTATGTAAACAAGATCAATTTTAGATCAGCTTTAGATAAATTGTATTCAGTATGGCCCCAAAAATGGGGAATTGGAGTTTAGAAGAGTGGTACAATCTGACTTATGTCAGAACACTGACATAGTAACTTTCTCAATTAAATCATAGGAATTTTGAATGAGTGAATGTTCTGCCTCTATCACAATGAAACCTAAGTTTCATTAGAAGGGAGGCTCTTCTTGCTCCTAATTTTATCATATCACTGAAGAATACTTTGATTTTTCAACTGAAGAACTCTAAGTCCTGATAATTTAGGCATACTATCCCAGTATACACAAATATCTGCCCCAGTAAACACAAACAGTTATTACTGATGCTCATCTGACCCTATCTAACTGACCTTTTATTCAATAACTTCTTATTATACACCCTTGGCTCCTATTACAGTCCTCTGTTCAGCATTTCACATACATAGATTATATTCATCCCATTCTATACCTTCCCCTAGTTTCCACTATCTGAAATGCCTTTAGCTGTTTTTATGGTTTTTAAGGTCACTATTTGTCTCATTTCCTCAATGATATGACCACTTTACTAACGATGAATTCTCCCTTCTCTGAAGCAAAATACAGTGATTAGTAATTTTTAGTAAGTTTAGCAGAAAAAAAATTAGTAATTAATTGTTCTCTCATTTTACATGTCCATTGATATTGCTTCCTCAATGAGATTGTAAGTTTCTTGAAGGCAAGGATGATGTCTTACAAATCTTCATTTATACCAAATTCCAAAGTTCCTAGTGCATTTTCAAGTATGCTCAATCAAATACATATGGAGGAAGTTAACACACTGGGTTGAATTATTTTCTTTGCTTCCTTTGAAATTGCTCAAATTCACTTAAAGAAAATTCTATTACTTGGTTTTCAACTTGTCTACATCAAAGATAGGATGAAGAGAGTTTGGATTTTAGGTATGTTAATTTAGATTCAAAATTTCCCAGCTCCAAAAAAATAAAAGTAGATTTCTGTCCAGGCTTGTTTGCTTTTCTATAATGATAAAATGACTTTGTCTCTACATAGACAGTTTTAAAAACAATACATCTTCAACTGGAGAGACTACGTATGCATTCTTGGATAATCTCCTACATGTTGGAAGAATGTAGTAAATTACGGATGCTGGGAAAGAGTCCTTGACCCTAAATGTCTATTTAAAATGGATGTCAAATCTCAGCACTAGTTTATGTCTGCAATTAAAAAAATGCAATGACTTCAATGATTTAAATGGAAAGCTTAACAACAACAAAACAAATGAAACTGAGTGTTATGAATATATAATGACCAAAACTGACCTCAAAGAGGAGATATAAAAATAAACCTGAATACCACACTGACAGAAGAATTGTGAGAGAAGTTGTGGGGGTGGGATGGAGCGGTATGTGGAAAACCCTGTATGTAATGTTGGTCTTCATTGATGTGATGGTCAGTTTTGATGAACTCTTGTTACACTTTGTTATTTTAAAAAATGTCTGAGAGGCAGAGACAGATTGCCAAGTGTAAATTATGTAACAACAAAAGATTATATAGATATAGATACAGACATATAGCTATATAAAACATAAATATACTTATACACAAGAGAGTCACACTTTAAACTGGGGGCAGCTAGGTGGTGCAGTGGATAGAGTACCAGTGCAGAAGTCAGGAGGACTTGAGTTCACATCTCACCTTAGACATTTGATACTCACTAGCTGTGTGACCTTGGGCAAGTTACTTAACCCCAATTACCTCATCCTGGGTCATCTCCAGTCATCCTGATTTGGTCACTGGATTCAGATGGCTCTGGAGAAGAAGTGAGGCAAGTGATCTGCACAGCCCTCCCTCAATCAAAACAAAGTCAAGTGCAAGTCATATCATTTCTCTGATGACATGGTCTTCTTCGGAAACGAAGGACGAACACACACACACACTTTAAACTACTTTCATATGATAACTTGGGAAGTGTCATTTGAAAGATGGTGAAAGCAAGTCCTTGAGGGAATGGATCTAGTTTAGGTGCCTAGGCCAATGAGATTCTTGATAACATAATAAGAGAGGAAAGGAAAGTTGAAATGCAGAGACAAACTACATATTTTTTTCCAAGAGTTGTCACTACATTTTCACTTTATATACACATGCACAAACATATGTGTGTATATCTACATATGCATATATACACATATATATGTATATGTGTATAAGAAAATATACATACACATGTATTTTTTTCTTTTTCCCAAGTGCTACTAAAATTGAGTATTTTTTTAAGTAGGATGACATGATAATCCCCTAAACTCCCCTCATATTTCTCTTCTCAGAAGACTAGCCTATAATCTTGACATAATTTCTCTTTTAATTAAAAATATAAAGAAGAAAGCATTATCATTTAAGACATTTAATGATCTACTTTTAAAAATATATATGTTAATATGACCTGAGGTCTAAAGACATAAGATATTTTTTTTTCTGGAGATACAATCAGGGAGAACAACTTAAATAACTCACCCACACTCCACAGAGATGATAACTTAGCTTTCTTAGATAATTATGCCAATCAAATGATGAGATTTTCATCAGATGGGGTCATATCCATATTGTCCAAAACAATAAATGATACTCTCTTAAACTGGCTCACTAATTGAAAGTCTGCAGAGAAATAAAGAATCTTATATTCTACATTTGGCCAGGCTTCTCTTCCAGGTGGAAAAAAAAAATTAGCAAATTAAGCTCCATGGTAGCCATGATGCAGAAGAAAAGAGGACTAGAATGGGAGATAGAAGACTTGGGTTCTAGTCCTTGTTCTGCTCCCCCCCCAAAAAAAATTGTGTGAATAGAGGTAAATCATTTCATCTCTATAGCAGTTTCATATGGTAACATTTTTCAGAATGGACTGGAAGAGACCAGAGAGAAATCAATGAATTACAATAGTTGAGGTCAGAAGCGATGGTTCGTATTAGTCTGGCAACAGTAGGAATGTAAAGAGTGAAGCAAATGAAAGAAGCATGATGCAGGAATACCCATGGGGGATGGGAAAAGGAAGAAAAGTAAGAGGAGATAAAAATGGCTCCAAATTTTAGAACTTGGGTAATTACAACCAAAAATATTTTCCTGTACTTCCTATACTTTCCTATACTTCAAGTGTCTCTTGAAAACTGCATGAGGGCAAACTGGCACTAACCAGTCATTGGCAAAATTGTAAATTTCAGTAGTGTATTATTGGTACTTGTAACAGTAAGCACCCCAGCATACACAGGTTCTTAGATCTGTATTCACTAAAGAAAAACAACTTTCAAGGGATTGACAATCACTTTAATCAAACACATGTATCATGCCTTTAATCAAGCACATATATCATTCACCTAGTTCAGGGGGTCAGCACTCTGAACTTCAAAAAAAATACAGAGAAATCAAAAAGTCAACAGACATGACTTCCTCTGCCTGACCATAATTCAACAGACAGACAGACCAACTGTCTGACCACAGTTACCAGGGAGGGAAGCAAATGCAGGGGGGGAGCGGGTTCCTTAAAGCAGCTTCTCAGAGTCAAATCTTACCTTCAAATCTTACTAATCCCCAATGTAAAATCTCACCCTGAGTATTTATATCTTTTTTAGAGCCAGAGGGCATAACCTTCTGACCCAGTGCCTCAATAGAAAAAAAAGGGTGCTTGGACCCTCCTACAAAACAACTACCCTAATCAAGCTTCCCACAATGCATTTGGTGGGAAAGATCCTCCTTAATCACATTATTCAGAGGCATTATACTTCTTGGTATAAACAAAAACAGGAAGAAGATCCTAATTTGATTGCTATCCCCGTATCCCAAAAGCCTATACTTAGGCCATATTTTTCTTACCATGGTAGTTCTATTGCACTTATCTCTTCATATAGTTATAGTCTACTTCTACCTTCATGAAGTCAGTGTGGTCAAGTTGAAAGGAGGCTGAATTTGGAATCAGACTATCTGGGGTCAAATCTTAGTTCTACTTCTAAATACCTGTATGAAGATGGACAAGTCACTCTACCTCTCTAGGTGTCAATTTGTGGATGTATAAAGTAAAAGTGTTGAAGTAGAAAGCCTCTACAATCCCATGTCCCCAAGGTCCTATGACTCTCTCCCACTCAATAGATGTTGTTTCAGGCTGAGCACTGGGTCTGGAATCAGAAAGACCTCAGTTTAATCATAGGCTCAGATACTTACAAACTCTGTGGCTTTGGGAAATTCACTGTTTGCATCAATTTCCTCACTGTAAAATGGAGTTCATAAGAACCCCACTTCCCAGGGTTGTGTGGATCAAATGACATATCTGGAAAGTATTTGGTACAGTATTTGGCATATAATAAGCACTTAACAGTTTATATTATTCCTTCACATTTCTCTTTCTTTCCCTTTTCTCCAACCATCCACCCTTTCCTTCCTTCCTTCCTTCCTTCCTTCCTTCCTTCCTTCCTTCCTTCCTTCCTTCCTTCCTTCCTTCCTTCCTTCTTTCCTTCCTTCCTTTATTCTTATTAATGTAAGACACTGAGTTTTCTTTCCTAGGAGGGATCTGTATTCTAAACTACATCTCTGACTGGGAAATAAAAAATCTGAACTTTGTGGGGGAAAAAAAAAAGACATTCACAAGGTTGGGGAGGAAAGGTACAGTTTTGAGAGCATCATAGAATCATAGATTTAGAGTAGGAAGGGATATCAGAAGTCATCCAGTCGAACCCCCTCTTTTAATAAGAGAGGAGAAAGAGATATCAGGTTCCCCAAAGTCAGATAAGTAAGTTCCAAAGTTGTAATGGAACCCAGGTCTTACAAATTCAAAACTAGTGGGTGCATAAAACTATGCATCAAAACAACCCCTAGAAATGTTTCATCTCTCTGAACATGGTAATACTTTGAACCTAGTACCTGTTTTTTCCTTGGAGATTCAGAAAGGGCTCAGTGTCAAACGTTTTATGAGTGACCTGACAAAGAATTCAGAATATAGCATCAGGATCTTTCTACTGACAGAGGCAGAATAAGAAATTTTATTGCTTTAACTCAAAATTTGAAAATCATGAGACCAGTGTATTACTATGAATCTGAAGTCTAAATTATAACATACATGACAACTTTTCACTGATAACCAAATCCATATTACAATGATGCATACATTTTTTACAGTGCTAAATATGCATGTGTGTATGTATACATATATATGTATGTGTGTGTGCGTGTATATGTTTTAAAGTAGTATTCAGATTTTCAAATACTCAAATTCAAATGTTAGCAGCTAGCTAACATGCTTGCCAATTCTCCTATTATTATTGTTTTGTTCTGTTTTGTTTTTGTTTTCCTGGCAGCAAAGAGGGACAATTGTATGAGGACTGAGGATCAAGAGAAAGGATTCATTTCTACAAAGACCAAAAAGAATCAACTACAGTCTGGAATTCAATGTCAGAAGAACTAGAGTACTGTACTTGAGTTCAAATATCAAGAGAGGAATATAATTATTTCAACTCTGATAAGAGCCTTTTTAAAAAGTCAACTACTGAAGCATGGTACAAGATCAGAGCAGGCCTAGCATCTGGGACAACTTTATGTTGAATTGTTTGAGGTATAGATACTATTTGGTGAAAAAATGAATCACAAAAATTCAGTAATAGGATTAACATCTTCAATATGAGAATCAATATTACTTCTTCTTAAAATATATTTTATTTTTCACAATTACATGTTAAAACAATTTTTAACATTTAGTTTTTTTTAAGGTTTGAGTTCCAAATTCTGTCCCTTCTTCTTTCCCCTCCCTACTCCTTGAGACAGTATGCAATCAGATATAGGTTACACATGTGAAATCATCTAAAATATTTTCATATTCATTATTTTGTACAAGAAGCCTGAGTAAAAGAAAAAAATGAAAGAAAGTGAAAATAACATGCTTCAGTCTGTATTCAAACAATATCCATTCCTTCTCTGCCGGTGCATACTATGCTTCATCATTAGTCCTTTGAGATTGTCTTGAATCAACACATTGCTGAAAACAGCTAGGGCATTCAAAATTGATCATACAATATTGCTGTCACTGTGTACAATGTCCTCCTGATTGTGCTCACTTCACTTTGCTTCAGTTCATGTAAATCTTTCTGGGTTTTTCTGAAATTCTGTTTGTCATTTCTTATAGTAAATATTCCATAATAATAATATACCACAACTTATTTAACCATTCCCCAATTGATGAGCATCCTTTCAATTTCTAATTCTTAGCTACCACAAAAAGAGCTACTATAAATATTTTTCTATAAATAGGTCCCTTCCCCTCACCTTTTTAAAAAAAAATACATATCTTTGGGATATAGATATAGCAGTGGTATCACTGGATCGAGGTATGTGTAATTTTACAGCTCTTTGGTCAGAGTTCCAAATTGCTCTCCAGAACAGTTGGATCAGTTCAAAACTCCACCAACAGTGCGTTAGTGTCCCAATTTTCCCAAATCTTTTCCAACATCTGTCATTTTGCATTTTCCTCCCATCGTATTAGCCAATCTGATATGTATGATGTGGTACCTCAGAGTTGTTTTAATCTGCCTTTTTCTTATTACAGCATTTTTCTTATAACTCTAATTAGCTTTGATTTCTTTGTCTGAAAACTGCCTGTTCATATCCTTTGACCACTTATCAATTGGGAAATGACTTGCATTTTTTTCTTGTATAATTTTGACTCAGTTCTCTATATATTTGAGAAATGAGACCTTTATCAGAGATACTTGTTGCAATATTTCTTTCCAGTTTTCAGCTTTACTTTTCATTTGGTTGCATTGATTTTGTATATGCAAAAATAAGTCAATTTTATATAATCAAAATTATCTATTTCACATTTTATAATGCTCTCTATATTTTCTTTGGCCTAAATTCTTCCCTTATTCATAGAGCTATGAGAAAAAATAACTATTGCATGCTTATAGTATCACTCTTTATGTGTAAATGATATACCCATTTTTTACTTTATCTTGGTATATGGTATAAGATATTCTATAACAAGTTTCTGTTATATCGTTTTCCAATTTACTCTCTAATTTTTGTCAAATTGTGAATTCCTGTTCCAAAAGCTTGGATCTTTGGGTTTATCATATGCTAGATTATTATGGTCATTTACTACTATGTCTGGTCTTCCTAATCTATTCCACTGATCCATCTTCCTATTTCTCAATCAGTATCAGATTGCTTTGGCAATTACCATTTTATAATACAACGAGATTTGGTATGCCTAGACCATTTTACTTCACATTTTTTTCTCCATTGATTTTCTTGATACCCTTGACCTTTTCTTCTTCCAGATGAATTTTACTTTTTTCCTAGCTCCATGAAATAATTTTTGATAGTTTGATTGGTATGGCCTTAAATAAATAGATTAATTTAGGTAAAATTGTCATTTTCATTACATTGGCTTGGCCTATCCATGAGCAATTAATATTTTTCCAGATGTTACATATGACTTTATTTGTGTGAAAAATGTTTGTGTCCATTTAGTACCTGGGTTTGTCTTGGTAGGTAGACTCCCAAGTATTTTATATTGCTGCAGTTATTTTAAATGAAATTTCTCTTTCTATCTCTTGTTGTTGAACTTTGTTACTAATATATATATATATATATATATATATATATATATATATATATATATATATATATATATATATATATATATATATATATATATATATAAATGCTGATGATTTATTTGCATTTATTTTGTATACTGAAACTTTGTTAAAGTTGTTAATTGTTTCAAGTAGTTTTTTAGTTGATTCTCCAAGATTCTTTAAGTATTATATCATATCGTCTGTCAAGAGTGATAGTTTTGTTTCCTCATTACTATTCTAATTCCTTCAATTTCTTTTTCTTCTCTTTTTGCTATAGCTAACAGTTCTAGTGCAATATTAAATAATACTGGTGATAATGAGCATTCTTGCTTCACCCCTGATTATATTGAGAAGGCTTCTAACTTATTCCCATTGTATATAATGCTTCTGATAGTTTTAGATAAATATTACTTATCATTTTATGCTGGTTTCCATTTACTGCTGTGCTCTCTAGTGTGTTGAATAGGAGTGGATGCTGTATTTTGTCAAAAACATTTTCTGCATCTGTTGAGATAACCATATGATTTCTGTTGCTTTTGTGATTGAAACGGTCAATTATGTTGATAGCTTTCCTAATACTGAAACAACCCTACGTGCCTGGTATAAATCCCACATAGTCATAGTGTATGATTCTTGTGATACATTGTTCTTATCTCTTTTTAATGTCTTATTTCTAACAAGGCAAAACTAAATATTTTGGGAATGTCTCCCCTGCCAGTGGGATTTGTTGGTGCTAGAAACTATAATGCCAATAATTAAGATTGCCAGTATTTCACTTTTCACTTCCCTGCCCTGTTCCTGGCTCCTAAACTTCAAAATCATTCCGTCTTATAGTGGATTTTTCCTCTGTACCTGAGACCTCCTCATTCTTGAATGCACAACAATGCCTAACATGCCGTCTCAACCTGAAATATCCCTCTTAAAATCCTAGCCCATTCTCTTATTGATAAGTTCCTGCTGTTGTCTCTATTTTGTGCAAGAACACAGGCCAGTATTTATTTGCCTCTAAACTTCAAAGCCATGCCTGTGAACTAAGTACTTCCTTCCTCCCACCACCCAGACTTAGTTTTCAGCTGTTCTTTATATCTTCTTTTTCCCCATTAGAATATAAACTCCTTGAAGACATGGATTGTCATTCCTTTTCCTATAATTTTTATCAACACTTACCAAAGTGTCTGGCAAATGGCATATCAATTTTTTTCCCTCCTTCTTTCCTTCCTCTGTTCTTCCTCCCCTCCCTTTTTTGCCTTCCATCTTCTCTTTCTTTCTCCCTCTCTCCTTCCCTCGTTTCCTCCTTCCCTCCCCTTTTTATCTTTTATCCTGCCTTCTTTCCTTCTTCCTTTTCTTCCTTCCTTCCTGGAAAAGAGAAAGGAATAATGTATATATGATGAATTTCTTCAAGTATCTGAAGGAATAGTACCTGTAAGAGGAAATTGTTTTGTTGAACGTGAGAAGACAGGATTTAGAGTAATCCAATTTGATTAACAAAACATTTATTTAGGGCCTACTCACATAATTAAGAAATTTGGGAGCCAAAAGAGAACTCAGTACTCACATAGTATTTGTAGATGTGCTAAACCATGTTGAGGGTAACCAACAAGTCTCAAAATCATTGATGAATTAGTGTGGTGGTGTCTATCCCAAGCATGAAGAAAACTTCCCCCAGTAGAATAGGCAGGTGAGAACAATATATTCCACAGTAGTTAAAGCAGATGCTGTGAAGCATTTAGAACTTGGGCAGATATTGAAGGTGTCAAGGTTATCCAGTACACCTTGGTCTTGGTACTAGACTTTGAACACTCTAGAAGTGGGAGGCAGAAGACTTAGTACAACTCTGCCTCACTTAAATCCAATTCATACACAAGTCAAGACCAACTTGTGGTACCATTGGTCCTCTTCAAAAACAAGGACAAACAACAACAATCAGTCCAACCCATATGTGAATGAAACCCACACTATGTTCCTTACACTTCAGCTTGAAGACCTCTGAAGTCAACCTATTCACTTTGGGACAGTTATAATGCTATTACTTCCATTTACTGCTTGAAGCCAAGTAAAATAAGTTTAATCTTCATTGAAAACTGTCTTGCAAATACTCAAAGATAGAGAACATACCCCATAATTATTCCATTCTCCATCAACTTAATACATCTCAAGCTTGCTTTAGTTTTTTAGATGCTACAACATACTGTTAACTCATATTGGTCTTGCCTTCCAATAAAACACCTAGAATATTTTTCTTGAAAAAAAAACCTGTTATCTAACTATGTCTTCCCAACATATAGCTATGATATATACTTGTTCATTTGTTTGCTTGATATTTGTTTATTTTTCATTGAGTTGGAAAAATTTACATTTATTTCTTTGAGATTTCATCTTGTTAGTTTTGGTACAATGCTCTATCCTATAAAGATCATTTTGTATCTTGACTATCATCTGGCATGTTAGATATCTGTTCCAGCTTTTTACCATTTGCAAGTCTGATAAGCATGCCACCTGTACTGCTATCCAAGTCACTGATAAGATGTCAAACGACCTAGAGCCAAACAACAGTTACTGGGAAACTTCACTCCAAATCTCTTGCCATGTTGACAGTGAACCATTAAAGATATACTCTTAATCAGGCCATTCACTCAATTTTGAATTGTAAGTATCATTATCCTCTAATCTATATTTTTCCAGAATATTTACAAAAATATTATGAATGATGCTAGTAAAATTTTGCTAAAAACCTAGATGAATTATGTCCATAATATTCTTTCCATCTGTTTAGTAATACTGTCAGAAAAGGAAGTCAGTTTAGCTTGTAATGATCTTTCTCGAAAAAATTTTTATCATTCTCTCTCTTTCTAGAGGCACACCAGCAACTGCCTAAAGGACAAACACTTTAGAATTTTGCCAGGAATTTCAGTAAAGCTCAATAATCAGTCTTTTAGAAGCTTTATACTATTCTTACCCCCCCCCTTTTTAAAATGAGGACAAAATTTGCCCATTTCTAATTTTTTTGATATTTTTTTTTCTATGATCTTTCACAAAGTCATGTTATTTCATTACCCAAGGATGTAGTTTTTTCCAGGTCAAATGGCAAATTCATTAAGGTCATTCAGATACTCTTTTATATCCTAAGCAGTTGTGCATAAGTCATCAGGAAAATTAGAAGAAAGGAAGATTACAAACAGAAATAGTTTGTACACACAAAAGAAGAAAATAAAATGCATACATAGATAAGTAAAGATAGATAAATGATAGGTGATCATTTATATAGAAATTTAAATAGAGATTCCATACAGACAAACACACACATACACACATATACATACAAATGGAGAGAGTAAATGCAAATATAGCTATACACACATACATACATACATATATGTTCATATAAAAATATATTGATGTAGATGTAGCTGTAGATATAAAAATAGATATATAGCTATATATGTGCATATAGATAGAGAAATAGATAGATAGATAGACAGATAGATAGATAGATAGATAGATAGATAGATAGATAGATATAGATATAGATATAGATACATAGATATGGTAGCTATAGATGTAGGTCAGGGGTGGGGAACCTGCAGTCTTGAAGCCACCTGAGACCCTCTAGGTCCTCAAGCGTGGCCCTCTGACTGAATCCAAACTTCAGAGAACAAATTCCATTAATAAAAGGATTTGTTCTGTAAAACTTGGACTCAGTCAAAAGGCTACATCCAAGGGCCTAGAAAGCTAAGTGTGACTTGGAGGCTGCAGGTTCTCCAGCCCTGAGTGAAGATACAGTTTTAGGTGTAGGCATAGGTATAGAGGCATAGCTATAGATAATGAGGATCCCCCTAGAAACACTTTCCTACTACCAGTTACATTGGTAGGTTAAATTCCCAGAAGTTTGCTATTTACTTCTGTCAGGTTTCTAGGAGCAATCCTTCAGAATTTACAACATTTCTAATCTGGTCTTCATGAGCCCCCATGTAGTGTGATCCCCACTGATTACTAGACAGATTTAAATAACTTTTAAAAAGAAATAATTCATTCAATGGAAATTTGAGAACCAATCATCTAAAAACAGTTCCTCCCCCTCCCAACATGTAGGAGTTGGAACAAAAAAAAAAAAACAATCAGATGCATTTTCACCTGATAAAACTATCAAAGCAAAGAACATCTTGTTCTTTACATTATTTGGGGTTCAGAGTGTGACACAGCTCCTCTTTAACATGAAAAGAAGTTTTGATAGCCCCCCCATTGCCTTTAGGATTGAGTACCAAAGGGGGGCAGAGCCAAGAAAGATGGACCTGAAGAATTTCCCCCACGTAGCCCATAAAATACCTGTAATAAATGAGTCTAAACAAATCCTGGAGCAGCAGAAGTCACAGAACAACAGAGTGAAAGAGATTTCCAGCCCAGGACAGCCTAGAGGGCCTAGAGGAAGGCTCTATTGTACCAGTGCAGAGCACAGCACAGCCCAAACTGTACCACATGGCCCAGAGGGGGCAAAACCCAGAGAGGGTTTCAGGGAGCCACTGGGGGGCAGCAGTTCCCAGACTGATCAGCCCACAGATGCCACAGACAGCTTCAAAGGTCAGTGAGAAAGCTCCTTCGCCCAGAACGGATCATGGTCTGCATTATGAATTGCTAATTAAAAGCACTTTCAAGAGAGAGAGAGAGAGATCACTAACAGAAGAGAGGATGAAAGTGATGATTAGGAAGGGCTACAGGAAGTTGAAGTTGAGCTATATTTTTAAAGAAAGCTAGATATTCTAAGATGTAGAGATAAAGACTGATTACAAGCCAAATATAGGGTTAGTCTGTAAATGTGTAGACAGGACATTGAGTAACAAGTATGTAAAACAACTTAGAGGCCACTTTTATTGGAATATAGCATATAGGAAGGACATAAATATCCAATAATATTGGAATTAGGTTAGAGAGAGTGAGTAGATGGCTTTAATACCAAGTGTTATTTTGGAGACATTGAAGATTTTTGAGTACATGAGTGATATTTTTTATCACGTACTTCAGGAATCTCAATCTGGCAGTTTTCTGAAGGATGGATTAGTTAAGAAAAGGAACTGAAGATAAAGAAGACTAATTCTAAGCTTACTTCAGTTGATGTAGGCCAGACCTGGACAATTTGGAAGTAGGGAGGGGCCAAAATTAAAATAGACTAAACGTTTTTGGGCCACAGATTGGTTAGACCAGAGACAGATTGATGATGGTTGGTTGCTGGAGGTCACATGACAAACAGGAGAGATTGTACAGTGGCAGTCCTACATTTTTGGCTGGCCTCCTGAAATGATTTGGTGGGCCAAAACTGGCCCAACCACCTTATGTTGTGTAGGCATGCTCTACAGCCAACTCTAATAAGAACTTGATCAAATCTGTGTGAGTAAAGAGAAGGGGATGAAGGTGAGAGATATTGTAGACATACAATCACTAAAATTGTTGACATCTTAGATTTTGGAATACTAAGGGAAAGGAAAATGCCTAGACATTGATGACTAGAGCAATGGTGATCTAAACATAAATAAGAAAGTTTGATGGAGATACGAATCTGGGAAAAGTGCAATGAATTAGTCACATTTTGGAATATCAACATGGGGATAGCAGCTAAGTGTTACACTGTAAAAAATGATGGATTTAAAATCAGGAAGAATTGGGTTCCAATCCTTCCTTAGACATTTAGTCTTGTGACCTTGAGCAAGTCACTTAATCTATCTCAGTCTCAGATTCTTCAACTATAAAATGGAGATAATATAGCATCTACCTCTCAGGATTCTTATGAGGATCAAATGGCATAATATTAGTAAAGTACTTTACAATCCTAAAAGTGCTATAGAAATTCTAGCTAGTCTTATTTTAATTCTTATTCTTATTTTGTTCTTGAAGTTAGTTGGTAATGTGGCACTAGAATTTTGTAGCAATATTAGAGCTGTGTATGTAGGATGGTGAAAAATTTACATTAAGAAGATAATTGAACCCATGGATACCACCAAGTTCACAGAGGGGGAGAATATGGAAAGAGAGGAAAAGGAGTCCATGCTTTGTGAGATGTATTTAATTATTGAATATGAGAAGGATGATAATCTAGCAAAGGATATTGAGAAACAGAAGTCAGAGAAGTAGAAGGAAAATCAAAAGAACTGTGTCACTTAGCTGCCGAAAGTTCAGATAGATGACCTCTTAATTATCAGACCTGATGGTCTTCATCATGCTCAATGTATTTGATACCTTCATCATTACTGACTCCTCCCTTGATATCTCTCTCTCTCTCTCTGTCTATATGTGTGTGTTTGTGTGTAAGACACTGTGCTCTTGCCTTTACTACTGCCATGGCATTCCTCTCAGCTGACCTCTTATCTTTCTTTAAAAGGACCACTATAGTCAGGGCTCTCATCATTTCTTCTTTAGATTATTGCTAGGGTCTCCTAATTGGATTCCCTGCTTAAAGGCTATCTCTACTGCAGACCACTGCTAAAATGATTTTTCTTGAGTGCTTATCTGACCATTTTACATCCTTTCTAAAAGCCTCTATTGCATTTTAGACAAAGTAAAATATACTGTTAAACTTTTAAAGCCTTTTCACAACCCAGCCCTAAACTGTCTTTGGAATCTCATTTTATATTACTCCCCCTCCTATACTCTGACACAGACAAAATGACTTTCTCTATGTTACTCACATACGATACTTCATCGAACTTCACTGTATCTTTGCACTACCTGTACCTCATTCCATGAATGCACTCCCTTCTTACATCTACCCCAAGGAATCCCTCTCTTCCTTCAACATATGGTTCAAGCACCACCCACCAATAACCAGAATTAATAGTTTTCTTCTTCCCAATCAGTTTTATTTAAAAAAATTATATTTATTTTGATTTATTCTCTTTATATTTTTCTGTGCATATTAATATAGTTTTTTTCCCTCCCCATAAAGAATATAAGTTCCTCAAGATAAGAAGTTGTTTCATTCTTTTGCTTTATACACCCAGTGCCTAAGACAGTACCCAGCACTTAACAGATATTGGGTGATTGATTACTACATTACAGAGAATATTCTTGTTTAGATAGAAGTTGGCAGGAAGGGGACAGGTATGGGAAATAAAGTTGCATTTTCTAATGTTAGAAACAAGACTATTTGAGTTCCTGTTAGAGATAGTGTACTACACACGTGAAGCATTGTATATGGCATCAGTTTGAGTTGCTAGGACATGGCACAATTGAAAAGGCAATGGCTTAGAAGTAAGAAGTTCTAGGTTTAAATCCTACCTCTGATACTATGTGAGTAGCCTATTCTGTTAAATGAGAAGGTTAAACTAGTGGACTCTAAAATCTTTTGCAGCTCTATTCTGTGGTCCTGTGTACTAGTTTCAAAAAAAATGTTGTTGTTTTGTTCATCTGTTATTAGTAGTGGTGGTTTTCGGAAGGGTGGGGACAATAATATATTTAGAAATTAATGTGATACAAAAACAAAAGATATCCTTAAAAAATAAATGGAAGAGTAGTTGGATGATACCTCTGAGACACCTTCCAATTCTAAAATTCAGTGATTCTTTATAATCTGCAAGTGATGGAGTGAGTGAGGGGTCAGTAGAGGAGGGGAGCTAAAGTAATAAGAGACAAAGACCTGAGCAATTAGCAATCTGTGTAGCATTATTAAATAGAATATTATTCTTCCCATGTTCCAAAAGTATTTTATTGGTTTAATGCCATGACTCTCTCACCAACCATATGTGTGAACCTCTCAGTACAGGAGTGTGTCAATCACGCTGACCTGACAAAACTACATGGCAGTTTTAGAGAGGAGAAACAATGAATAAATTCCCCAATTAAAATTGTATGGGGAGCTTGGTTCTTCACAGAATGTAATTACCTAGGTTGGACCAGGGCCAAGATATCAAGGTTAACAATACTGATCTCAAAAAAAGAAAAGTGACTTGGAATATTTTTAATGGTTATTAACAGTCAAGATATCAACACTCTTCCTTGGAACACTATAGTCCCATGGTTACTGCGTACAGGCTGAGAAGACATTCATTTAGAAACAGCTTGGTGGGATACCAGAAGGGAGACTAATGGGCATCTTTATTTCAATGAAATGTTTCAAGGACAACCAAAAGTTGCATCTAAGGCTCCATGACCTTATGAGCAGAAGTGGGAGGGGGGAGTAAAATTACATATCTGATTGCTGAAAGAAGAAACTTTAGCTTTCTGTTGTGGGGTAGCAGGCTATGGAGATTTGCATATGTGACAGTGTGGTCAGAAGATCAGAATGTGCTGTCTATTCAGCTGTTCCCTTGGGTTAGCTGGGGAATGGCCAGGCACCAGAGCTTTGTAGGACATCTGTGTATATACAGGAGTGTTCTTCCCATTGTACCATGTCACCTTATCACTGAGGCCAGGGCTCTAGTGCTTTAAAAGGTCCCCTGGCAAGGGGACAGGTGTTATGAGGTGAGGGCGATGGTCCATGACTGCCAAAGAACTGCTTAAAGATTATTTCTGACACCATTGGGCAGCACTTAGAGTAATAATTGGTCATCAAGGGGATTAATGTCTTCATGTCAGCTAGGGAATTACAGTCTACAAGCTGGAAATTATGTTTTGTGTAAGGCAATGGATTGCTGAAAATTGACTTCAGGAGAATTTAAGGACAAAGAGAAGAAAAGAAATAAGTGAAGCTCTCTGTTAGTTCCCTCAAAAGGAGCCTAATGTCTTCATTGATGGACATGGATCAGTTTTGAAAGAATGAGCTGTTTCACATTGGAGAACATAAATTCTGTGAATCTGATTCTACTTTTCCACACTTCTCCACCATACCCCATCACAGGTACCTTTTGGACCTTTACGGTACTCTTCAGGTCTTTGTCAACTGTTCTTATCTGTCATTAGAATATATACTCCTTTAGGGAAGAGACTGAGTTTCTTTTTCCATGTATGTGTGCGTGTGTGTGTGTATGTGTGTGTACATATGGGGCAGCCAGGTGGTGCAGTGGATAGGGCACCAGTGCAGGAGTCAGGAGGACCTGAGTTCAAATCTCACCTCAGACACTTGACACTCACTAGCTGTATGACCTTGGGCAAGTCACTTAACCCCAACTGCCTCATCCTGGGTCATCTCCAGTCATCCTGATGAATATGTGGTCACTGGATTCAGATAGCTCTGGCAGAGAAGTGAGGCTTGTGACCTGTACAGCCCCCCTTCTCTCAAAAAACAAACTCAAGTGCAGATCATGTCATTATTTCTCTGATGGCATGGTCTTCTTTGGCAACGAAGGATGAACACACATATACATATATACATTCACATAATATACACACAAATATATAATATACACACATGCATGTGTTATATATATATACATATACACACATATATACATACATATATACACATACAAACATATTCAATATACACAATAATTCCTAATTTATAGTAAGAAATGAACAAATCTTTCCTGCTATTGTCTATCAGATGCATCAGTTTATAGGCATATTCTGTTTGAATCCAGAAAGCAGAACCAAGAACGATGGTTAAAGTTTCAGAGATAAAAAAATAGGCTTGACATTAAAGGAAAACTTCCTAACCTTTAGAAGAGTCAAGAAATGGAATTGCCCCTCCTTGAGGGCTTTGAGCAGAGCCTGGATGAACACTTCCATAGTTTTGATTAAAATCATAGTGAGAAGTCAGATAAGAATTGGATTATATGGCCAAGAGGCCTTCCTTTCAACTCTTAAATTCTTTAATACTGCAATAATAAGAGAGTGCATTTATATAGCACTTGAAGGTTAATAAAGCATTTCGCCTCTAGGTTATACATCCATTTCACCAACATGCATGGTTTGTTCTAGAGATACCTGATATCTCTGTTGACGTGAGAGGCTCCATACAAAATCTCCATTGTAAGAATTCCTTTTATTGGCAATTCAGATGGGGCATTTTACCTGATATTTAGAACTATGCAGTCGTATAAAAGTTTTACAAGTAACATTCATGTCACTGTGTTATCTCAGGCAAGTAATTTAAAATATCTGGAGCTATGATATGAAGGAGTTGGACTAAGAAATCCTCAACATTTGTTCCAGATCATTTATTCTACTAGACGTATTTGAATAGAAGAAAGGGGGAAGGTGTCTACTAATAGCATATAAACAATTATATACATTTCTGAAATACCATTGAGGAGCAGTACTTACTAAGGGTAAGTAAAAATGTGTATAGGAATATCTGTGAAGTTTGAGGAAAATGGGGTCATATATTTTTAGATAAAGAAGAAAAGGAAGGAAGGAGGGAGGGAAGGAAGGAAGGAGGGAGGGAAGGAAGGAAGGAGGGAGGGAAGGAAGGAAGGAAGGAAGGAAGGAAGGAAGGAAGGAAGGAAGGAAGGAAGGAAGGAGGGAGGGAGGGAGGGAGGGAGGGAAGGAAGGAAGGAAGGAAGGAGGGAGGGAGGAGGGAGGGAGGGAGGGAGGGAGGAAGGAGGGAGGGATGGAAGGAAGGAAGGAAAGAAGGAAGGAAGGAAAGAAGGAAGGAAGGAAGGAAGGAAGGAAGGAAGGAAGGAAGGAAGGAAGGAAGGAAGGAAGGATGGAAGGAAGGAAGGAAAGAAGGAAGGAAGGAAAGAAGGAAGGATGGAAGGAAGGAAGGAAGGAAGGAAGGAAGGAAGGATGGAAGGAAGGAAGGAAAGAAGGAAGGAAGGAAAGAAGGAAGGATGGAAGGAAGGAAGGAAAGAAGGAAGGAAGGCAGGCAGGAAGGAAGGAAGGAAAGAAGGAAGGAAGGAAGGAAGGAAGGAAGGCAGGCAGGAAGGAAGGAAGGAAGGAAGGAAGGAAGGAAGGAAGGAAGGAAGGAGGGAGTGAAGGAAGGAAGGAAGGAAGGAAAGAAGGAAGGAAGGAAGGAAGGAAGGAAGGAAGGAAGGAAGGAAAGAAGGAAGGAAGGAAGGAAGGAAGGAAGGAAGGAAGGAAGGAAAGAAGGAAGGAAGGAAGGAAGGAAGGAAGGAAGGAAGGAAGGATGGAAGGAAGGAAGGAAGGAAGGAAGGAAGGAAGGAAGGATGGAAGGAAGGAAGGCAGGAAGGAAGGAAGGAAGGAAGGAAGGAAGGAAGGAAGGAAGGAAGGAAGGCAGGAAAGAAGGAAGGAAGGAAGGAAGGAAGGAAGGAAGGAAGGAAGGAAGGAAGGAAGGAAGGAAAGAAGGAAGGAAGGAAGGAAGGAAGGCAGGAAGGAAGGAAGGAAGGAAGGAAGGAAGGAAGGAAGGAAGGAAGGAAGGAAGGCAGGCAGGAAAGAAGGAAGGAAGGAAGGAAGGAAGGAAGGAAGGAAGGAAGGAAGGAAGGAAGGAAGGAAGGCAGGCGGGCAAAGGAAAATCACTGA
The DNA here is from genome assembly GCF_028372415.1 of Notamacropus eugenii. NCBI lineage: Eukaryota > Metazoa > Chordata > Mammalia > Diprotodontia > Macropodidae > Notamacropus > Notamacropus eugenii. Next base: position 316,540,444 of record NC_092876.1, read on the forward strand.
AGTATTTTTTAGGCACAGAACACAAAAGAAGACCAAAAAGATTCATAGAAAGTGTTACCACTTTTAAAGTTTAATGTTGAATTGATTATATATTTAAAAACAAAAAGGAAAACAAGCTGGATATAACAAAGATCTACAATTTTATGTATGGTCTTCTGTTATGCTATGCATATAAAATGTTATTTTATTTGCTGTTTATTAAATTCAGATTAAGGGGAAAAGAGAATAACACAGCAGAGGAAAAAAAAACTTTTTGGGAGGTGGAAAAATATCTGATTTTTCTGAATTATGAGAACTTTGGATAGAAAAACTATCCAATGTGATTCAGCTCCCCAGGATACCACTTAATTCCAAAAGCATGAGAAAGTTACAGTTCCTGGTACAACTCAAATTTTTCTTGCCCTGAAGCTTCCAGACAGCACCTAGACAGCTTTCAAGAAAATTAAAGACCTGCTAGAGCCACATTGTTGACAACTTTTTGAAGTGTTAATTATTGCTACGTGTAGTTATATACTTGGAATTCACAGTAAAAATTCTACTTTTGGGGAGATGCAACTAGAACTTTAAGGGCATAAAAGTGTGCAAGTAGGTAACTGTTTGGTACTCCAACCTGTGCCATAGTTTTGTCTCAACAAACAATAGAAAATCTCATAAAACTCTCTTTGATGATCACTGATTTTTCTGCCAATGTCCATATATTTGGGGAGAAAATATGATCTTGGAATGATAGCTGTGAACCTGAAACATTTTTTTTGTTTGCTAATTTGTTGAGAGATAAAGATCTGATTAATTTACTAACACAGACCTTTTATGAAAACATAAATCTTTTATATTAGAAATGTGAGGTTTCGCGTGACCCGGCATCGGAGTGACGGTTGGACGTGGGTGCGGCACTGCGGGTCCCAATTGCTGCAGCCGCTTGTCAGTGTGATGAAGATTGGCACCCAGGTTTCCTGTGTTTGCATTTAAAAGATTCTACCCAACTTGAGACTTCTCATCAGGAGTTCATCAAAATCCTCCGTTATGCTAAAGGTTCATTTTTCCACCTTGTAAGATTAGCTGTGTTTTAAAAGAATACAGTTGCTTTTGATTTAAGATGATTTGATGCCTTATAATAAAAGCTTCATTAACCATGATGGCTACACAGACATTAAATATAGACAGCTATCAAGATGGCCAACAAATGGGGAAACTAAGGCTCAGAGAGGTTAAGTGATATGCCCATGGCCATTTCATCTAAGGCCACGGAACATTGGAGCGAGGGAGATTTCTGTTCTGGAGAGACCTGCAAACCTCTCGTGGGGGGTCCTTCGCGCTGTGGACAGGGTGCCGGGAATGGGAGCTGAGTGCAGCCCTGCCTTGGCCGCGGCACCAAGAGGAAAAGATCCGAGTGGGCTTCAGGGACAGGATCTCCAGCGGCCATGCGGGTCCCTCCACCCACAGAGGGACTCTCGCAAAAGGTCCATCACGCTGCAGACGCGGAGCCCAGCCCAGACCTGCCGCGGCCACGGCACTGAGAGATACACATCCGAGCAGGCTTCAGGGACGGGATCTCCAGTGGCCGCAGAAGTCCCTCCACCCACAGGTGATGGGGGTCGGTGAGAGAGTCTCTTTGGCGGGTTGAGAGGGGAGTGGGGTGCCCCCATAACTCAGGCCCCCCCGGGAGGTAGAAGCTGAGAGGTGGCTGCAGACCGGGGCTCCCCAAGGGAGCAGGAGCCTGGATCCATTGTGGAAGGTCTGTGCATAAACCCCCTGAGGGAACTGAGCCTGAGAGGCGGCCCTGCCCAGACCTCAGCACCTGAACATAGTCTCACACTGAATAGCAGCCCTGCCCCTGCCAAAAGCCCTGAGGCTGGAAGCAGCATTTGAATCTCAGAACCCAAACACTGGCTGGGAGGATCAGGAGGCAAGGTGGGTGTGAGGAGAATATTCAGAGGTCAAGTCACTGGCTGGGAAAATGCCCAGAAAAGGGAAAAGAAATAAGACTATAGAAGGTTACTTCCTTGGTGAACATGCATTTCCTCCCTTCCTTTCTGATGAGGAAGAACAATGCTTATCATCAGGCAAAGATACAGAAATCAAGGCTTCTGGGTCCCAGCCCACCCAATGGGCTCAGGCCATGGAAGAACTCAAAAAGAATTTTGAAAATCAAGTTAGAGAGGTAGAGGAAAAGCTGGGAAGAGAAATGAGAGACATGAAGTCAAAGCATGAACAGCAGATCAGCTCCCTGCTAAAGGAGACCCAAAAAAATGTTGAAGAAATTAACACCTTGAAAACTAGCCTAACTCAATTGGCAAAAGAGGTTCAAAAAGCCAGTGAGGAGAAGAATGCTTTCAAAAGCAGAATTAGCCAAATGGAAAAGGAGATTTAAAAGCTCACTGAAGAAAATAGTTCTTTCAAAATTAGAATGGCACAGATGGAGGCTAAGGACTTTATGAAAAACCAAGAAATCACAGAACAAAGCGAGAAGAATGGAAAAATGGAAGATAATGTGAAATATCTCATTGGAAAAACAACAGACCTGGAAAATAGATCCAGGAGAGACAATTTAAAAATTATGGGACTACCTGAAAGCCATGATCAAAAGAAGAGCCTAGACATCATCTTTCATGAAATTATCAAGGAAAACTGTCCTGAGATTCTAGAACCAGAGGGCAAAATAAATATTCAAGGAATCCACAGAACACCACCTGAAAGAGATCCAAAAAGAGAAACTCCTAGGAACATTGTGGCCAAATTCCAGAGTTCCCAGGTCAAGGAGAAAATATTGCAAGCAGCTAGAAAGAAACAATTCAAGTATTGTGGAAATACAATCAGGATAACACAAGATCTAGCAGCCTCTACATTAAGGGATCGAAGGGCATGGAATAGGATATTCCAGAAGTCAAAGGAACTAGGACTAAAACCAAGAATCACCTACCCAGCAAAACTGAGTATATTACTTCAGGGGAAAAATTGGTCTTTCAATGAAATAGAGGATTTTCAAGTATTCTTGATGAAAAGACCAGAGCTGAAAAGAAAATTTGACTTTCAAACACAAGAATGAAGAGAACCATGAAAAGGTGAACAGCAAAGAGAAGTCATAAGGGACTTACTAAAGTTGAACTGTTTACATTCCTACATGGAAAGACAATGTTTGTAACTCTTGAAACATTTCAGTATCTGGGTACTGGGTGGGATTACACACACACATGCACACACGCACACATACGTAGAGACAGAGTGCACAGAGTGAATTGAAGAGGATGGGATCATATCTTAAAAAAAAAATGAAATCAAGCAGTGAGAGAGAAATATATTGGGAGGAGAAAGGGAGAAATTGAATGGGGCAAATTATCTCTCATAAAAGAGGCAAGCAAAAGACTCATTAGTGGAGGGATAAAGAGGGGAGGTGAGAGAAAAACATGAAGTCTACTCTCATCACATTCCACTAAAGGAAAGAATAAAATGCACACTCATTTTGGTAGGAAAACCTATCTCACAATACAGGAAAGTGGGGGATAAGGGGACAAGCAGGGTGGGGGGGATGATAGAAGGGAGGGCATGGGGAGGAGGGTGCAATTTGAGGTCAACACTCATGGGGAGGGATAGGATCAAAAGAGAGTAGAAGTAATGGGGGACAGGATAGGATGGAGGGAAATATAGTTAGTCCTGTACAACACAACTATTATGGAAGTCATTTGCAAAACTGCACAGATTTGGCCTATATTGAATTGCTTGCCTTCCAAACGGAAGGGGTGGAGAGGGAGGGAGGTAAAGAAGTTGGAACTCAAAATGTTAGGATCAACTGTCAAGTAATGTTCTTGCCACTAGGAAATAAGAAATACAGGTAAAGGGGTATAGAAAGCTATCTGGCCCTACAGGACAAAAGAGAAGACGGAGACAAGGGCAGAGAGGGATGATAGAAGAGAGAGCATATTGGTTATAGGGGCAATTGGAATGCTTGGTGTTTGGGGGGGAGGGGTAAAAGGGGAGAAAATTTGTAACCCAAAATTTTGTGAAAATGAATCTTAAAAATTAAATAAATAAATTTAATTAAAAAATAAAATTAAAAGAAATGTGAGTAAACATTGAGCCTGTCTATAAAATATTTCAATACTTACTCCCAAATCAAAAGATAGATGTATTTAGGGGATTCTCTCACTTCATTTGACAAAAAAGAAAGAAAAAAAATCATCTTTCTGAAAAAAGTGAGGAGTAATTCATTTTAATTAGTTTTTGGGTGGAAGAAATTATTTCCCTCTCCAGCTCATTTTATAAATGAGGAAATGGAGTCAAAACTAAGGTCACCCAGGTAGTAAGTGTCTGAAGACAGATTTGAACTCAGCAAGTCAAGTCTTCCTAACTCCAGGCCCAACACTCTATACAGTCAATAGAAATGGCAAAAAAATAGACTTCACATTTTGCCAATGTGAGTTTTTTGTGGGAAATTAATATGAGATTTATTGCATACATGTTTCCCCAGAACATTTCCCTTGCTCCAGGCATTTTAGTGACTCCTCATTGCATCCTGTATGTACCCCATATTCACCTCTATATATTTATTATTTTTTGTATCCATGTTTGTTCTTTACAACTTCACAACAATCTCTTTTGTTTGTCCTGTAATTTTTTTTCTTCTGTTTACATTGTTGTAATCATCTTGCACATTATTTTCCTGGATCTGCAAACTGTATTTATATCAATTTGGGTAAATCTTTCCATGAAAACGCATTGATCTAGAAGAAGCTGTGCAGGGTTAACCAAGACTGACCAGTTCATAGTAGTAAAACAGGTCATAAGTTATCCACTGGAGAAGAAAATGGTGAACCACTCCAACATCTTTGATATGAAAACACATGGAAAATAGAAAAATAATAAAAAATATGGCATTGGAAGATGAACCCTCAGGTTGGATAATATCCAACATGCTACAGGGTTAAAGGCGAGATCAACTATGAGTAGCTCTAGAACTAATGAAACATCTGGATGAAAGCTGAAAGAAAGTTCCGTTGCAGATATGTCTAGGGACAAAAGAAAAATCCAAAGCTATAAATGTCAATATATCGCATTAGAATCTGGAATGTAAGTCTATGAACCAAGGTAAACTGTAGTTGCTTAAACAGGAGATGGAAAGATTAAACATCAACATTTTGAGTGTCAGTCAACTTAAACAGAGGGGAATGGGTGAATTTTAATTCAGGTGATCACAACATGTATTACTGTGAGCAAAAATCCCTTAGAAGAAATTGAATAGCCATCATAGTCAATAAAAGGGTGAGAGAAGCAGTACTAGAATTTAATTTTTAAAATGATAGACTATGTATTCAATTCCAAGGCAAGATCACAGTAATACAAATCTCGGCTCCAACCAATGATACCAAAGAGACCAAAGTTGATCAGCTCTATGAAGACATATAAAAACTTCTAGAAATATAGACTAATATGAAAATAACATGTGTTCAGAAAATCTTATCTCTCCTTGCTATTCTCTGAAATTTTGCATTCAGTTGGGCATGTATATCTTTCCCATTTTCCTTTACCTTTCACTTTGCTTCTTTTCTCAGCTATTGTAAAGCCTCATCAGACAAGAAATTTTCACTCTTGTTCTTCTTAGTCTATATTATCCAACTGTAAGTTTAATGGGATGTAAAATCTTCCCCACCTATTAATAGGCCACACATGGAGCCCTGGATTCCCACACCTTTCCAATAAGAGCTGATTTCAAAGTTTCTCAGCACTAAGCCAATTGACAGCCAAGTCTTTGATTGGAAACAGTTTATACTGTACATATTGTTTCTCTTGGAAGAAAAGGTGTGGGGGAAGAGAGAAGCAGGCAGAGAGAGAATTAGGGGGACAGCAGAACTTGCCTAGGGAAACTTGCTTGAGGGGAAGCATGACTGAGAGAAATGTCTGAGTTCCCTGGATTGATGATGAGTACTTTAATAAATCTTGCCTTCTGGTATCCCAATAGGGATGCTTCAAATAAATATTTTGATTTTGTCTCAGAGGAAGGGAGTTTGTTATATTTTGCGAAGCAACCATGGAGATGCACGTATATTCATAGCAGCTGCTGTGAGTATCATTTTGGTGTTACAGCAAGCAACAACGCACTAAAGTTCCCTGTCTTCTGGCTAGCTGGGTAAGTATGCCTTATCCTCCTGGCAGTGATTATCTTCTTGTCCATAAGGGATACAGTTGCAGGAAACACCCTATGCTGAAAATTCTAGAACTTATCAGCGCTAACAAACCTAAAAGACACACATGGGGTGTTTAGCAGGTCAGAAACTTCAATCTCAGAATTACTATTTGGTCATCTGTACTCATACAAAGAAACACAAAAACAGAAGAGGCAGTTAAGAATTTGAGATCTTGTCTCAGATTCAACTGTTCTCACTACCCTGAGTGTGCAGCTGGAAAAGTTTCTGATTAATGTGGGCTTGGGAGAGGGAGGGGGCTGCAGGGGATGGCAGCATCGGAAGGGAAGAGGAAGAGGAGAGATGCCTTCACCATCTTGCTAAAAATCTGAAAAAGAGTTGTCAGAGTCCTGTTATACTCGAAAGAGAAGAGGGAAAGTGGAAGCTGGTTTTGGTTTTGGTTTTTGTTTTACTTTTATGCTAACTCAGCTCTCTCAGAAGGTGGCAAGCATGCTTCATTATCAGGTCTTTGGAACTGTGATTGGTCATTACAGGGAGCATAATTCTTAAGCCTTAAAACTTTTTGATTTTACAATATCATCATTGTTACAATTACTCTTCTTGTTCTTTTTTTAAAAAAAATATTTATTAACATTTTATTTTTCTCCAATTATATGTAAAACAATTTTTAACATTCATTTTAAAAACTTTGAGTTCCAAATTTTCTTCTTTCCTCCCTCCCCACTGCATCTCTGTGAGAAGGCAAGAAATTCAATATATTATGCGTGTGTAGTCATGCAAAATACTTCCATAATAGCCATGTTGTAAAAGTCTATTTTCCTCCATTTTATTTCCTCTACTTATTTTATTCCCTTCTTTCTCCCTGTCCATTCTCAAAAGTGTTTTGCTTCTGACTACCCCCTCCTTCAATCTGCCTGCCCTTCTATCACACATACCCCCTTTTCATATCCGCTTCCCCCCTACTTTTCTGTAGAGTAAGACAGATTTCTATATCCAACTGAGAGTGTACATTATTCCCTCTGAGCCAATTTTGATGAAAGTTCACTCACTATCTCTCACCTCCTGCCCCCACCCTGCTTCCCTTCCTCTGTAAAAGCTTTTTCTTGCCCCTTTTTAGGTAAGATAATTTGCCTCATTCTACCTTTCCCTTTCTCTTTCCCCCAGTACATCTCTTATCCCTTGATTTTATTTTTTAGACATCATCCCTTCATAATCAACTCGCACCTATGCTTTCTGTCTATATGTACTTCTTCTAACTACCCTAATAATGAGAAAGGTCTTATGAGTTACAAATATCATCTTCCCATGTAGGAATGTAAACAGTTTAACTTTAATAAATCCTTTATGATTTCTCTTTACAGTTTACCTTTTTATGCTGCCCTTGAGTCTTGTATTTGAAAATCAAAATATCTAATCAGCTCTCATCTTTTCTGAAGAATGCTTGAAATTCCACTATTTCATTGAATATCCATTTTTCCCCTGAAGTATAATACTCAGTCTTGCTGGGAAGGTGATTCTTGGTTTTAATCCTAGCTCCTTTGACCTCTGGAATATCATGTTACAAACCCTTCAATCCTTTCATTTAGAAGCTGCTAAATCTTCTGCTATCTTGACTGTGGGTCCATCATACTTGAATTATTTCTTTCTGGCTGTAGGTATTGTTTTCTCCTTGACTTGGAAACTCTGGAATTTGGCTATAACATTCCTGGTAGTTTTTATTTTGGCATATCTCTCAGGAGATGATTGGTGGATTCTTTCAATTTCTATTTTACCCTCTGCTTCTAGAATTTCAAGGCAGTTTTCCTTGATAATTTCCTGAAAGGTGATCCCTAGGTTCTTTTTCTGATCATTACTTTCAGGTAGTCCAATAATTGTTAAATTATTTCTCTTGCATCTATTTTCCAGGTCAGTTTTTTTTCAGAGAAGTATTCTGATGATGTATTCATTGTCTTCTATTTTTTCTTTCATTCTTTTGTTTTGTTTTATGGTTTATAGATTTCTAATAAAGTCATTATCTTCTATTTGTTCCATTCTAATCTTTAAGGAATTATTTTCTTTACTGAACTTTTTGGACATCATTTTGCATTTGGCCAGTTCTGCTTTTTAAGGTGTTCTTCTCCTCATTGGATTTCTGGACCTCTTATCTTTTGGCCTGGTCTTTTTAAAAATACTATTTTTTCAGTATTTTTTGTGTGTCTCTTTTACCAAATTTTCGAATCATTTTTTTAATGATTTTCTTGCATCATTTTCATTTCTTTTCCAAATTTTTCTTCTACTTCTCTTATTTGATTTTCAAAATCCTTTGTGAGGTCTCCCATGACCTGAGACCAATTCATATTGTTCTTGGAGGATTTGGACATAGGAACTTTGTCTTTGTTGTCTTCTTCTGAGTGTGTGCTTTGATCTTCCTTATCACTATAGTAAGTTTCTATAGTAAAGAGGTTTTTTTTCCCATTCTTTGCCTATTTTTCCCATTCTATTACTTGACTTTTTAACTCTTTGTTAAGGTAGAACTCTGCTTCCAGTGTGGAGGAATCACTGTCTCAAGCTTCAGGGGTTTTGTGAAGTTGTTTCCAGAGATATTTCTGGGGACCTATAATTTTTCAATTCTTCTAAGATAATATGATCTAAGGAGAAGTGTGTACTCCTCTCCTGGCCTGTGCTCTGGTCTGGGAGAGACAACAATCACTCTTTTCTGCCCTGGAACTGTGAGGAGGGCTCCTCCCTCCACTGATGCTCCAAGCTGTGCTGTGCTGGTGCTCCTCCTCACCCTGGGACTGCCACCCAGGACTGTGACCTGGATCCAAGTACGTGTAAAGCCACAGAGTCCTGCCTCATTGCTAGCAAAAAGACCTCTGTAATCTCCTTCTGATCAGTTATCATCTGTGAGCTGAGACCTGATTCTTCACTGGGTTGATTTTTGTTCTGAGATTAATTCATAGAAGTATAATCAGATTTCTCTGAACCTATCCCTGTCATCATTTCTTATAGAACAATAGAAATTCATTATATTCAAATGTTATACTTTTTCAGTCAATATTTAATTGATGGGTACACTTTAGTGTCTAGTTCTTTGATGCTACAAGAAGAGTACTACAATTATTTTTATCCATATGGGCCTTTTTCTTATTTCTTTTATTGCAGGATCAAAGAGTGTACATCAATAGCTAATTCTCTTCCTACATCAATGGCACTTGCCACTTGCCACTAATGTGGCAAGAAAATTTCTGCAAACTGGGAAGCAAACCTCCTTCCATCTTATGTCTTTTGAAACTCTGAAATACTCAGTAGTTTTTTTTTTCTCTGCACATTGTAAAACCTGTCTTACTGAAAGTTTGATTAAAAGGTTAGTGGCAATTTCTACTTATTGGGAAGGCATCAAAATTGTAGGAACTGCTGACATTAGGACTAGTAGGCTTTAATTATTAAACTTTAACAATTAACTTAAGTGTGCTCAATATTTTAATTTCCAAAGATCACACACATACACATATATGCACATATACACACATACACACACACTCACATACACATGCACACACACACATACATACACACATACACACACACTGGGTGAAGGATGTTATATTTTGGCCATTATTATACTCTATATATTTTTCTTTTCAGAGTTTAACCAGATCAAACTTTCTATATTGAAAATAGATTCAACCAGAAATAATTTAATTTCTGAAATACAGGCACTTGCCAAAATTTGTATTACCAGAATTTAACCAATTACAAAAGCCTCAGGGAATCCTGTGATGATTCTTGACCATAAAAGCATAATTGAGATCTATGTCCGATTTATATCATCACTGACACGGTTCCTTTCTGGGACTATCCAAGGAAGCCAGTCAAGATAATACAGTAATTATAAATGATAGATAGACCATCAGAAAACTTAGGATGACATTACCCTGTCTCTACAGTTTTTCTAGATAGGACTGAAACTTTGTCAATCAATCTGTTTTCCCAGCCCATAAATCTCCTTAGCTAAAATTTACCTTGTATACTCTAGACAGTTACTGAACTGTAAAATTCAATCTGGTTGACCTCATTTGTCCAATCTGGGATGTCAATAAATGTGATAAAAATATGAGGTATCTATTGATTAGGTACTGCTGCCAATCACCAAATCAGTGATACAGATATACTTATCTGCAGATGTTGTTTGTGCACAGAGAAGGGGTCCATCTGGATTAAAAAGTCAGAACCCAAAATATCAGCTTCAATAACCTTATATAGGCTGTGAATACATAAACAGGCTGGGTACAGAAAGCAGGAGGGCAAGTTAAGAGGTATGTATGAATCAGAAAGTTCAGGGTACTAGTTAGTCAATACCAGAACTTGAAGTTTATAAACTGAGCTTAATTGTGCAGCTGGTGTGATAAAAGTGATGTCTTCTCCTTATCATAGTGATAGCAAGAACTCTGAGCCAGAGTTTCTTTCCTATCACAGTCTTTCTTATCACAGTGGAACAAGAGAACTCAGTCAGAAATTCTCTTGCCACACTTTGGTGCATAGCTCCAACCTACTTTGCAGAATACCTAGACCAATTCATAATTCCACCAAGTATAACTATATACTTTTCTCCCCAAAGCCTTTACAATATGTCACTTTCCTTCTTTTGTCAGCTTTTCCAATGTGAATGATTTAAGGTAAAATCTCACAGTTGCTGTAATTTATACTTCTCTAATCATTAGTGATTTGAGCACTTTTTCATATCTATTAATAACTTAAATTTCTTCCATTGAAGATAACTTGTTAATATTCTCTGAGTATTGATCATCTGGGGAATGGCTCCTGTTCTTATAAACATGAATCAGTTCCTCATATATCTCAGAAGAGATCTTCATCAGAAAAATGTGTTGTGAAGTCCCCCCCCCAAGTTATTTTTTCCTTTGAATAATAATCGCAAAAGTTTGTTTGCCAAACATATATATGTTAGTAAAGGATAGAGTAGAGCAAGCATGCTTCCTGGAATCCAACCTCTTCCCCAGCCCCTCCTAAAATTGAATTCATTCAGCTCTGAGTCATGTCTCACTCCATCAACTACAGGACATAGTCCATGGGCTGGCCATTGGTATATCTATAAAATGAGGGCATTAAACTACTTGACCTTTAAAATCCCCTCCAATTCCACATGCAAGATATTGTGGATCTAAATCCCCAACTAAACTAAGAGCACAATCCAGATGCTCTGATTCTTCTTCTCAACTTGGATACTTTAAGAATCTACTAATTCACTGGCATCTCAGTCAAGGCCCTGTATCAGTAAAATATTTCATTAAAAAAACAACACTTTATATTTGTAAGTTAGGGGATGGGGAACCCTTCAGAATCCATAAATGATTCTAGCTAATGCTGATGATCCATTAAAAACTTCATTGGATAAGATTCATTTCCTCCCAAGGGACATTTAAAAGTAGCTGATTTTATTACCCCCCCAAACAGGTTTGGTAATTAATTATGAATCCTAATTTGATTTATTAAGAGGTGCTTGGTATTAAATAACAACAACCACCATCCACAGGGAATTAATTTGTACTCTCTGTCATCCACAAAGAAAGGAAGATCTGAAATGGATGATGCTTCCGGAGCAAATGAAATGAGCTGTAATAACTTTACATAAATAAAACTATTTTCCTAAGCTTTTCCTTGAGTTATGTGTGTCTCCCCCTCCAGCTTCACTGCTGTTCTTTGCTCCTGTGGGATTGGAGAGGCAATAGAGCATTGATTACATTTTCAATAAATGCTAGTACTTCATATGCATCTTCCAATATGTTTTACTTTGGTTTGCTAAGATGAAAAACAGCCTGATAAAGACCATCATTTAGTGCTTCTCAGGCTACAGGAGAGAGACCAATTCTCAGAAACTCAGATCAAAGCCCTTTTCTTCATTGGAAGTGTAAGAAGTTTTAACCCCTTATCAAAGGGAAGGCACCTGGTAAAAAACTACAAAAAATCTGGTGAAATGACAGTCTACTTTTGTTGGGAGAAATTATATGAATGGATGAAGTGGGAAATGGGGATTTGGAAGCATAAAGGACTGACCTACTGACGTGTTGGAGTATGCACAGTGTGTTCACTTCTTTTGAGTGAGCTTGGGAGTTTTCTTCAAGGATGCAATCTCTGACATGGAGTGGAAGGAATAATCTGAGCTAATCATCCATCATGAAGCAGGCAAACTCTGTCCTCTGTCAACACACCAAATAGAGGTTAAAGATCTACAAGGGATTTTTTTTTACATCATCTAGTTCAGTTCTCTCATTTGGCACCTTATTGGTATTATATAAAGTAGAAAGAACACTGGCTTGAAAGTCAGAGATCCTGGGTCATAAGTCTGCCTCTCTCATTATTGCAAGACCTTGGATAAGTCATTTAAATCCTTTGGGACTCAATTTTCTCATCTGTAAAATGACAGGGGTTGACTCGATGTTCCCTAAATTTCCTTTCAATTTTATGATTCCATGTTTTGTCCAACATCAAATATTCACAACAGAATGAGGATTTGAACCAGATCTTTCAAATCCAGTATTGTGCTTCCCTAAAATTCACACTAATTTCTCATCTCACTTGCTACATATTTTCCTCCTCCTCCTCAGGAACCCATTTTCCCTCCTATTCTTTTTCACAACAGGTTGTCAAAGATGGCCTCCTAATATGTTACCTGATGATAAAAGTATTACCTGAATAATGTTCAAAATTAAGCTCCTCAGGATCATTTGCATTAAGTGATTATTAAAATTCAACAATCCCCCAAAAGAAGGATTGAAGCAATAATAATCCTAATATTAATAATAATTTGAATATCAAATAATGAGGTTTATTCGTAGAAGTTTATTTGTGAACAAAGGACTCTATTTATGGTCCGTTAAAATCCCACTACACAAGGAGCTACCATGGAGTTTGTCTTCCCATCAAGTTGTTTCTGGGAATAGCCATACATTGAAGCTAGATAATGTCCAAAGCCTCTAGGCACTGGTTGAGTTTTCCAAGAAATGCAAGCACATTTTCATGCCACATTATTTGCTGTGGCCACATTCACGAGTCTGGAAAATAGACTGAAAATAGTGAAATCTATAATTTATCCTTAATTTAATCCTTCAGTGATAGCCAATGGGTTTTACATCAATAGACTGCTATTAAGAACCAGCAATGCATTGTGGATTGATAGCAACACTGAGAGAAAGGAAGGCCATGGGCTAGCTGGTACAGAAGAAAGTCTAAAATGCAGTGATATGAACTCAGAGGGGAGGAGTTGGGGCTAAAATCCATTGTTTATTTCTGTCAGGCTGGCAGCACACTTACTAGAAGACATACTGATGGAGAAGCAGAAAGGAAATCCAACAGCTCCCAAAGCAGTTCGACCATAAATATGTAGGATGTCCAAGAAAAAAAGTCATCAACACAAAGTGATACACATAGTATAGCATAGATGGGAATCAATAGAGGAAGAGCATATGGAAAAACCTGGTATGTCATAACAGCGACCACCAATTGTATAGTACTTACAATATGCCAGGTTTTGTGTCAAGTGCTTTACAATCATTATTATCTCATTTGATCCTCACAACAATCCTGGGAGGTAAGTGTTATTATTATTCTCGTTCTACAGATGAGGAAACTGAGGCAAAAAAGACACACACACACACACATGCACACACGCACACTCCATGACAAGGGTTATATAGCTAGTATCTAAGGCTAGATTTGAACTCAGGTCTTCCTGACTCCAGGCTTAGTAGTCTATCCACTGTTTTTGTCACTGTTCAGTCATTTTTCAATCATGTTCAACTTCATGATCCCATTAGGGGTTTTCTTAGCAAAGATACTGGAGTGGTTTGCCATTTCCTTCTCTAGCTCATACAGATGGGGAACTGAGGCAAACAGAGTTAGGTGACTTTCTCAGGGTCGCACTGCTAGTAAGAGTCTGAGGACAGATTTGAATTCGGGAAGATGAGTCTTTCTGACTCCAAGGATGGCATTCTAACCATTGTGCTACCTAGTTGACCTACTGCACCACACCACTGCCCCAATAGTAACATAACAATGTCAAACCAAAGGGGAAATAAATTATTCAGCTACCTAGGCAAACTTACTCTTCCAGTCTTACTCAGGTTCAACAAATTTTCTTAATGTACCTTTTATGTGATACTTTTTCTCCCACCTTCAAGGTTTGCACTGAATATCCCCCCATGCCAGAAATATTCTCCATCTTCATATCTCATTCTTAGCATTTTTCATTCCTTCAAGACATTCAGATACAAACTTCTACATTAATTGTACCTCCTACTGCTAGTGACCACTCCTAATCCAAATCAATTTGCATTTGTTTTGTCCCTGTCTATATGTATATATCTCAAAATCTGTATCTACACAGATATGATATATATCTATATATAGCTATAGATATTGGGATATAGATATAGATATATTGCCTCCAAAGGAATATAAACTTCTTGAGGACAGAGATTTATTCTTTCTTTTTAAATTTTTTTTAATATATCCAAGGCCTAGAACAATTCACATTATAGGTATTTAATGATGCTTTCTCATTGATTATTAATAATAAAGAATATCTTAAGACTCTCCCATAAATCACTCAATATGGCTAAATCCTTTTCAGATTTAAATCTTTGTTAGTAAATTTGACATTATTTTTTTAATAAGACACAAGCCAAAATGGAGAGCTTCAGGAACATATGGAGATAACAGCAGAGAGGCAATAGCCTTGATATAAGAATTCCTGGACAGATGAACTAAATGGAGAAAGAACTTTGGACAATCAGAACATTCATCATTGATGAATGATACAAATCTAGAACTTCTTATTCACTGGCATTGAGAGTTAGTTACATGAGCTGTGTAGGTCTTTTGGGTTGGGGGTTGACTTTTTTCTATTAATTCTCCACTAAATCTGAGAGCTTTGTCTAACAGGAGAGGAAGGGCATTTATGATAATGCTTTGAGTTTAGAGGTAACTATATAGGTCCCTGGGAGAGTCGTATTGATGAGGGAAGTGTTAGTTGTCAGCAACAATGAAACAGTATACATTTAACTGCCTACTATGGGGAAGGACATCTGCTAGATGTGGGGAATACAAAGACAACATGAAACAATCTCGACTTTTGAGGAGTTTGTGGTATTCTGTTTTGCTCTATATTCTTTAGCAAATCTAAATGGTTTTTCCTTGTACTTAACCCTAGGATAGTATTATAAATCATCAGAAACGGTATATGAGAGTGGGATGGTAAAAGGCTCAAAAAAGTATGAATGAAAATTCTTTGTGCTATTTATGGATTTTGAAGCATTTTTGTTTGTTTTTTTATCAGTTTGAATAGAGTCCATCCTTTATTAGCTATAGTATTGGTCTAAATAATTAATTAACTAGAGCTCTGTAGCTCAAAGAGTCTGTACTATCTTCATTCTCCCTTGCTGAGTAGAAAAGGGAAAATTCTCAAAGATTTGCCACTCTCCCTTCATATGGGCAGGCTTGGGGAAGGTTGTCTCCTTTTAGTGGATCATACCTCCCTTTCTTTCCTGCTACTCTCCAGCCTCAAGAAAGAAGGGGTAGGATTTAACCAAGGGTTAGGGAACTTGCAGTCTTGAGGCCACATGTGGCCCCCTAGGTCCTCAAGTGTGGCTTTTCAACCAAATTTCAGTTTGGATTCTGTCAAAGGGTCACACTTAAGAACCTAGAGAGGCACATGTGACCTCGAGGCCACAGGTTCCCCAGCCCTGGACACAAAGGGACCAAGTCTCTTTAGTGAGCTCTTCTCACTATGACAATGGTATGTAAGTTTAGCTTCCCTTGATCATAAAGAAAATAATTTGCCCCACATATCTAGAAGTTTAAAAGGTTATATAAATTCCAATAAAATGCCCTTCCCCCCAAAAAAAGACCCTTAACTTTCAAGATAGAATTTACGAGTTCTAGGCTGTAGGATCTTTGAGAAATCAAACATAGTAAACTTTTAATAATACATTAGTGTATATATGTATAATATATCAATACATATTTCATAATATATTCCAACCTCCTTATTCTCCCTATTTGGATTGCATAAAGCATTGATAAACAAACATTTTATTTTTTTTAAGTAAATTAAGCTTACAATGTCAATAGTAAAACATCAATATAAAGACTATTCTATTAGGATGAAGGGCAGGAAGAGAGGAGAAATACAATACGTTCACTTGCTTGCCCTAGTAGGTAAAAGGGAAAAGTTCACTCTGCTTCTGGTTATAGTTTCTTTGCCTACCAATAATGTATGTCTCATTTTAAACCTCTTCTTTCTGCTTTTCTATGTCCAAAGTCATTGGTTCCTTGCTTTTCTCTTCACCTGAGACCCAGTGACCCAACAGTGTGTGACTGACTGCAAGGTAAAATCCTCTTCAACCCCCAACTCTGCATAATCACAATCTGGAACTCCTCCCATCCTGAAGGTTATGAAATTAACTCTTGGAAGCCTGAGAGAGGGGCAACAATTGTACAAAGGTTTTGTGTGTGTGTGTGTGCGCGCGCACACACACACCTGTGTTTAGTTTTTATCTTTTTGCTTTGTTTGTAGAGACTTAGACAAGAACTTTATTCTGATATTCACAGCATCCTAGGTGATAACAACATGAGTCAAATTTGAATCATTACACATAGAATTGTAAATTTAGAAATAAAGAGGACCTTAGAGGATGGGTCAGGCCCTCAGTAATTTTACATATGAGAACACTGAGGACAAGAGAGGTCATGTAGCTTGTCCAAGATCGTATAAGAAGTGTGTACATTCAACCCCCAGGTTTTATTCCCCTGGGAGACAAGTGTGAGAGGAAAGGAGAGGTTATAAGCAAAAGAATGATTTATGAGAAGTCACCAAGATTTAACCTGATTCATGTAAATCTATAACCTTCAGTTCTGGGCCAGTGGTTATACTGGTTACCTAGATGCATGAATAGTGAACCTTTCAACAGTGTCATCACTAAATATGAAGGACAATGATACGTTTTATTTACTTGGATTTAATGATGCCTTCAATACATGAAGACAGGGATTTCAGACATTTGTATGCTTTTGTCTTTTGAGGTCAAAAACTCATTGGCAAAAAGGATACTTTTAAAAGAGATTTCACATCAAAATTACAGGACAGATATTCATTAAAGGTATTTTTTTTCTATCCCTCTAAAGGCATTAACAGGTTTCCCTCTTTTCATTATATGAATTTTATATATATATATGTGTGTGTGTGGAATAAATCTGATATACAGTTATCCAAAAAAAGTGCTTTTTTGAGTGGCCTAATTTAGGAAGAATATATTTTTAATCCTTCCCCCTCCCCCCCTAGTGCTGCTTAAGACACTCCAGACTTCATTAATATGTCTCAGCTATGCTCCCAGTCTGGAGCATTATTCTGACCATGAGGTCTCCTTTTTCCCATTGCAAAGTTCCTCTTGGAAACTCCAGTGTGTGGAAAAGCATCCTTTATTCTTGTCCTGTTTCTGATTCTGAATTCCCAGACCTTGTCACTTTAGATATAGTTTTCCCTACCCTACCTTTTATATGTTATCTTTGGAAGAGACTCTCTTTTTTCCACGTATTTGTATCCCCAGCACTTGTAATAGTTCTGCTTATTTTACTCTTCATCTGTTCATGTAAATCTTTCTATGCTTCTCTATATTTATAATGCTTGACATTTCCTGCAGCGTGATACTTTTCCATTTTATCCAAGTATAGTTTGTTTGTCCATTTGCCAATGGATGTACAGAAACTTTGTTTCCTTTTTTTCTGTCAATAAGTGCTGTTATATATTTCAGTGTATATGGGAACTTTTTTTGTTTGTTTTTTTTTTTTTTTTTTTTTTTTACCAATGGCCTCCTTGGGCGTAAAACTGATATGGGACCTCTGAGTTAAAGGCATGGATAATGTAGACACTTTATTTGAGTAAATCTAAACTGTTTTTCAAAATCGCTATCATTTTGTTTTTAATATAGCATTAAGTGGTTTCTGTGAATCTGTTCTTAAGAGTGATTGGGGGGTTGGGGCAGAGCCAAGATGGCAGAACACAAGCAGGGACCTGCCTGAGTTCTCCCCCCAAACTCTTCAAAATACCTCTAAAAACAAATTCTAGAGCAGCAGAAGCCACAAAATGAGAGACTGAAACAGATTTCCAGGTCAAGAATATCTGGAAGGCTGCCAGAAAGGGTCAGGCCTCAAGGCACTGAATAACTGATAGCTGTAGCAGTTTCTAGACTTCTCAACTCATAAACAACAAAGACAACAATAAAGGTCAGTGGGAAAGCTCTCTCACCTAGGTGAGACAGCAACATGGTCCAGCCCCAGCCCTAGCTCCAGGGCAGCAGCAGCATCTACTGCAGCATTGGCTGTTTCTGGAGCTCTCAGCCTAGAGACAGTGGGGGAATCGAGGGCCTGATGTGGGTGGTGGTCCTGGGGCAAGGAGGAAAACTGGCAAGTGGAGCTGCTGGTGGCTATGGAGAGGAAATCCTACTCACAGTTCCAGGGCAGAAAAGAGTGCTTGTGGTTGCTCATAGACCAGAGTGCAGGCCAGGAGAGGAGTAAACACCTCTCCTTTGATCATACCACTTCAGAGGAACTGGGATTTTATAGACTATTTTATACTCTGTAGATATCTCTGAAAACAGCTGCACAAAACCCCTGAAACTTGGGGAAGTACACCTTCCACTTAACGAAAAGCCCCAAAGTCAAGTAATTGGCTGAGAAAATGCCCCCAAAAGGGAAAAACTAAGACTACAAAATATTACTTTCTTGGTAAAAAGGTATTTTCTTACAATGAGGAAGATCAGCACATACAACTGGAGGAAGACAGTAAGGTCAAGGCTCCTACATCCAAAGTCTCCAAGAAAAATATGAAAAGGTCTCAGGCCATGGAAGAGCTCAAAAAGGATTTTGAATATCAAGTAAGAGAAGTAGATGAAAAATTGAGAAGAAAAATAAAAGTGATGCAAGAAAATTATGAAAAATGAGTCAACAGCTTGCTAAAGGAAATCCCAAAAATGCAGATGAAAATAACACCTTTAAAACAGACTAACCCAAATGGTAAAAGAAGTCCAAAAAGTCTATGGGGAGAAGAATGCCTTATGAAGCAGAAGTGGCCAAATGGAAAAGGAGGTCAAAATGAAGAAAATAATGCTTTCAAAATTAGAATGGAACAAATGGAAGCTAATGACTTTATGAAAACTCAAGAAATTATAAAACAAAACCAAAAGAATGGAAAAAATAGAAGACAATGTGAAATATCTCACTCGAAAAACAACTGACCTAGAAAATAGATCCAGGAGAAATAATTTAAAAATTATTGGTCTACCTGAAAGCCATGATCTAAAAAAGAGCCTGAAATTATCAAAGAAAACTGCCCAGATTCTAGAACCAGAAGGTAAAATAGAAATGGAAAGAATCCACTGATTACCTCCTGAAAGAGATCCAAAAAAGAAAACTCCTAGAAATATTGTAGCCAAATTCCAAAGTTCCCAGTTCAAGGAGAAAATATTACAAGCAGCCAGAAAGAAATAATTCAAGTATTGTGGAAACACAATCAGGATAACACAGGATTTAGCAGCTTCCACACTAAGGAAGCAGAGGGCTTGGAATATGATATTCCAGAGGTCAAAGGAGCTAGGATTAAAACCAAGAATCACCTACCCAGCAAAACTGAGTATAATACTTTGGGGGGAAAATGGAATTTTAATGAAATAGAGAATTTCCAAGCATTCTTATTGAAAAGATCAGAGATGAATATAAAATTTGACTTTCAAATACAAGAATCAAGAGAAACATGAAAAGGTAAATGGGAAAGCGAAGCCATCATGAAAGTTCAACTTTTACATTCCTATATGGAAAGATGATATTTGTAATTCATGAGACCTTTCTCAGTACTAGGATAGTTAGAGGGAATATATGTGTGTATGTTTCTATGTATATACATATACATGTATGTATATATGTGTAGTTGTGTGTGTTTGCATGTGTAGAATTGTTAAGAAGAATCTACTGGGAGAAAGAGAAAGGGAGAGGTAGACTAGGAAATCTCACATAAAAGAGGCAAGAATGAGCTTGTACAATGGAGGGGAAGAGGTGGGAGGTGAGAGGGAATAAGTGACACTTGCTCTTATTGGATTTGACTTAAGGAGGGAATAACACATTCATTTGGGTATGGAAATGTATCTTACCCTGCAGGAAGGCAGAGGGAAGGGGACAGGAGAGGAAGGATAACAGAAGGAATGGTAGATTGGGGGAAGGGGTAATCGGAAGCAAACACCATTGTGGTGAGACAGGTCAAGGGAGAGAATGGAATAAATGGAGGGTAGAATGGGATAGAGGGAAATTTGATTAGTATTTCACACCATGAATGTTATAGAAATGTTTTGCATGGTTACACATGTATGACCTATGTCAAACTGCTTGTTTTCTCAATGATGGTGGGTGGGAAGGGAGGAAGGGAGAGAATGTGTAATTCAAATCTTTTAAAAATAAATGTTAAAAATTGTTTTTGCATGCAACTGGGAAATAAGTTTTAAAGGCAATGGGGTATAGAAATCTATCTTGCCCTATAAGAAAATCAATGGGAGAGGGATGATAGAAGAGGGGTGACAGAAGGGCAGATTAGGGGAAAGGGTGGTTGGACTGTATGCTGTCCTATGGTGGGGGGAGGAGAGAAATGGGGAGAAAATTTGGAATTCAAAATCTTGTGGAAGTGAATGTTGAAAACAGAAAATAAATTATATTAGAAAAAAGAATTAATCTAACTCAGTGTTTAGCAAATAGCAAGAATCTTATAGATGATTGTTGATTAGATGAATAAATAAATTTACTTAGTAACTATTTTAACTTTGTCTAGTTAGCATGATATATTGTATCTGGAATTAGAAGATCTGCATTTGAGTCCTATCTCTATTACTTAAACAATTTACCTCATGATGTAATGTAAAGGACATTAAATCTAGCTTCAGAGCATCATAGACTTAGAACTGAAAAGGATCTTGGAGACCATCCAGCCCACCTTTTCTTCTTCTTTTTGCCACAAGAATACTTATTCCTGACTTTGTGTGTACAAACTGTATCTTTGACCCGCCACACCCTCCCCACACATCCAAAGGCAATTAGCCCCCCCACCCCATGAATCTCCCAACCCACCTCCCCCTCCCCTATTCCTGCCAGATTCCAAGACAGTGGTGGTGGTGGTACTCAGGGTTTCCTATAGGTTCGAGCATGGATGGGGCATGGGATGTGGGATAACAAAGGGGCAAATGGAGAGGGAGTCTGGTGTTGGCGGGGTTCCTAGAGGTCCCAGAATGCGGGGTACAGGAGTAGAGTGAGAGAGGGGGTAAGAGAGAGGTGAAGGATTAAGTCCATCCCTCAAGATGGGAGTGGCCAGATCCCTATGGAGGGAAACCCCTACCAGGCTTCGGGAGGAGGGTGGGGTGTTGGCTCATGGTGAAGCCTGGGAGGAGGAGGAAGCAGGGTGCTGACCGCCACCAGACTACCCTCTTCAGGACTCCTTGCCACCGCAGCGGCGGCCCCCAGACTTTCGGTGGGTAGATCGAACGGTGCTTCCTAAGGTCATAACTACTGGAAGACCTCCAGGCAGGCTGAGGCAGAGCAGCTCGGGCCTAGGGCTCACGGGCTCGCTGGGGCCCCAGCACAGAGCTCTGGGAGGAGAAGGTCTTGCCGCGGTGCTCACAGCGGGGGGCATGCTCTAACTGGCACGTCCGCTGGTGCTCCAGCAAGCTGGAGGGGTAGCGGAAGGTCTTGCCACATGCACCGCGTGGCTGGGCCGGGGCCACAGCATGCAGGCGATGGAAGACTGGGGAAGCGCCTGGTGCACCAGGCACACCTGAAGGTGCGCTCCCGAGTGTGCACCACACTGCGCTGCCGCTGGTACCACGAGCGCAGAGCCGTGCCCACGGACGCCTCCGCGCCAGGGCTCAGTATGGCAGCGCTGGTGGCGCTAAGGCACTGCTGCCTCCCAGAAGCGCTTGCCACACCCAGGGCGGCGAAAGCCACGTTTCTGGCAATGGCTGCAGGGCTGTGGCAGCAGGTTGTAGGCGCCGGCGTAACTCCAGCCGCATAGACCAGACCGCAGCCCCGCGTCTGCCGCACCAGGTACGCGTACCTGTGGGTCACCAGCCTCAGAAAGTGCCTGACCGCAGGTGGCATAGGCGAAGTGCTCAGGATCCCCAGGATTCTGCCTCAGGATTCTGCCTCAGTCCTGGTACCTTCCCCTTCCCCCGCAGCTCCAGCTGCTAGGGTTGCCACAGCCGCCCCCACCTCCCCAGGCAGCCCATTCAGGGCCTGGGGTGTCTTAGGCTGGGCCTGTGGGGGACCTGGAGAGGCAGGAGGCCCTCAGGGCCTGCCTGGAGGACCAGCTTGTGCCACATGAGATTCTCCATGAGGCCGAAAGTCTTGCCACAGGCGTCCCGGCCGTAAGGCTTCTCGGCCGTGTGCCCTTCTGGTTCATGGCACAGAAGAGGTCGGGGAACAAGCACAGCTCAGGCCCTTGAGCGAGGCGGCCCCGGTGGCGGCCACCATGACCCGTGGCTGGGGCGAGGCCAGCAGGGACAGCCAGGGCACAGGGCGGCGGCAGTCTGTGCACCTGGCGATGGCGCGTGAGGCTCTGCAGGTAGCCAAAGACCTTGCCAAAGAGCTCAGACTTGTTGGGCCCTCCTGGGTGGGCATCACGTGGTGCCTGCTCAGGTGGAAGAACTGGCAGAAGCATTTTACCCTCACACTGGCACTGGTGGGGCTTCTCTCCCCTGTGGATCCCGCCCAAAGCCCCGCCCGCAGATTGCACAGCAGAAGGCCTTTCCTGGAGCTGGGGCCCCTGGCCCCACAGCCCCCCGCTTTTTGTGGGGCCTCCCGCATGCCCCAGCAGAAGAGGGTGAGCCCCCAGCAGCTGGACTGAGACAGCCCTATAAAGCACAGCTGCTGCCGACGCTGCAACCTTCTCTCCAGCCTCACATGGAGGCTCCGGGGGCAGGAGGTAGGGGCCAGGAGGAAAGGTGGGCGGTTGCGGGGTCGATCTGTCTTTGGGGACCTCAGGGCTGGGCGGTGGGCTGCCTTGCGCTCAGCAGGCTTTGCAGGGCGGAGTAGGCCTTGCCCCACAGGTCACTGGGATACGCTGGGCGGGGGCGCTGGGCGGGGGGCTGGGCGGCAGCAGCATGGACTGAGGGGGGGGTCTTGAGGAGGTAGGCCTTGTCCAGGAAGGCTTTCCCACACACACCACAAGGAAGCCCAGGAAGGGCAGCTGAGGGGGGCTTCACGCGGCACTTGAGGCTCCTTCTGCGGTTAAAGTTCTTGTTGCACACGGGGCAGGAGAAGGGCTTCTCGAACACTTTCCTGCAGAGGGCGCAGGTGAAGGGGCCCTCTCCCCCAGGGCCTGGGACCACCCCAAGGGGAGGTGCCCCATGTCCACCCCAGCAGAGGCAGGGGGCAGCGGCAGGGGTGGTGGATGAGGCTGGACCCGTGGTTGTAGGTGCGCCCACAGACACCACACTTCCAGGACAGCTCCGCACTTCTACTTCATTTTTTTTTTTTTAACATAGGGAGAAATGGAAGCTAGGGATGTTAAGTAACTAAGCCATGGGTGCACCGATGATAACGAGAAAACTGAGAATCTGAACCTAAGTTCTCGGATTCTAAGACATGCCCTCTTTCCATTCTAGGACCTTGTTTCTCTGTCTTTAAACCTGCACGTGCAGTTCGCCAGTTAGGAGATCTCAGGCAAGTCAATCTCAGGGCTTCAATTTAATCATCTGTATAATGAAGGGTTTAGGTTAGATAATAGGGTATTTCAAGCCAGCAGGCAAGTGGCACCATCATTCTAATCTTTCCTTGTTGTTGTCGGACCAGTGCCATCCCGGAGTGGTCTTGACTTCCACGTGCAGTGGGTGTCAGTGAGACAAAGTTGCACAAGGTTGTCAGTTTCACTGCCTTTTCCAGTCATCAAATCCAGAAACAAGACAGATGTCAGAGATGACAATTCAGCGAATGACGCAACCAAACTCTAAGCCCTCCACTTGGCCTATTTCAGCTACCTAAATGGTGTGGAAACAAATTATTCTCATCTGCCTGTTCCTCAGGGTAAGAAAGTCTTCCCAAGCTAACTTTGGCTAACATAATAATGACTGGCATTTATTCCCTACTTTCAGAGTTTTGCAAAGGACTTTTATGAGCAATATATGATTCTCACCACCCCAGCAATGTAGATAATAAGGAATTTTGCAAATAGGGAAACCATGCTGTGATACACTGTCTACCATATCATGATGACTACTTGATTTATAATTCTGAGAACATATAATTATTCAGTTTAAGTGGGCACATTCAAACACATTTCTCTCCTGACTTCAAGGTGAGTGCTAATTGTTGTCATCAGTTTTTTATGGATAAAATATGGATGTGGATAGAAGATGTGTATGTGTGTATACAGACACACACACATATTTTACACATGTATGAGTTGCTTTCCCCCCAGTCCATGTAGGTACTGTTTTGATTAATAAAACACAAGATCCTTTTGAAGTGCTACTGAATTCATAACAGATTTCTCATCGTGGTTTTTTTTCCTCAGTAGATACTAATATTATAGGTGTTATGTAAGGGAGTGCTAAATTGTTTTACGTTTTACAAATTCCCTCATGATAATAGTGATAAACTTTATATAATGCTTTGAGGTTCAAAAATTAATTTACATCTTGTATCACATTTTGTTATCAGTACAATCCAGTGCTACTATTTTACAGCGAAGAAAACTTGAGGTCAAATGTTTTACCAAGTGTTGGACAAGTAACAAGCATCCAAGGCAGGCTTCATCTCCTGATTCCAAATTTACACTCTATTTACTATCCCATGCTTCTCATACTTGATAATATTAAGATGATATCTAGGGCTTCCATCTAAAAGAAGGAGGATCCAATGACCTCCATGAATGTCAGTTTACTCATCTATAAAACGGGGATAAAAGATGCCACTTTAGTATACCTCAAAGGGTTATTGTGGTGATCAGATTATATGATCTATGTGAAAGGAAGTTGTAAACTGAAAAGGGGGGCCACGCTATTATTCTTCATTGTTATTTGGAGTAGTTTTAACCTCTGATCTGACTAGGGGAGTAGATGCATCTAAGATATAATCTGGATATCACTACTCTCTTTCTAGATTAAGGAGAACATAAAATGAGGATTGATAGCAATAGCTGATGATGTCCAGTTCCACTGAAGAGAATCCAATGATGATATGACAGATCACCCTGATTATACCACTGAAGATTTCATGTTGTATTTCTTCTAAATGGTGTCTATCACCAGGCTTCTTTCTGGTATTTGGGACCCTGAGTGTTAACACTTTCAAAGGAGCCATCAAACACCTAAGATGCTTTCAACTGACTAAAAGCTAAGTTAGCATCTGTCATGTTTTTAACGATTAGTTCTCAGTTAACAAACTGCAAATTGCAAAGATGGGGTCTTAGAGCATGCTGTAGTGTCATATGACTAGTGCGGACACATTGGAGAAGAAAATTGTGCTGAATTCACTTATTTGCAGGGCGTAGAAATTTGGAATAAAAATCTTAAGAGGTTATTGCAAGCAAGCAATCATTTAATAGGTAGTTATTGAATAAATGTTACTTACCTAGGCTTGAACTGCTGTCATACCCCCACCTAGAATTCACTAGTGTTGCCTCTCAACATATACAAATTCCACCTGTTCTTCAAATCCTAACTCAAACTTTGCCTCTTGGGGACAGCTAAATGGATCAGTGGATAGAATACTGGACCTGGATTCTAGAAGATCTGAATTTAAATATGGCCTCAGACACTTACAAGCTGT
Organism: Notamacropus eugenii; assembly: GCF_028372415.1. NCBI lineage: Eukaryota > Metazoa > Chordata > Mammalia > Diprotodontia > Macropodidae > Notamacropus > Notamacropus eugenii. Next base: position 316,566,435 of record NC_092876.1, read on the forward strand.
GTGACATTGAACAGGTCACTAAACCTCCTCAGTTTCCTCAGCTTTAGGTGGGGAAAAGCTTCTGCATCCCAAGACAGAGTTGTAAAGATCAAATGAGATATTTGTAAAGTGCTTAACACGGTATCTGGCAGATAATACGTGTTTTTTATATATATATGTATATATAAAAATTATATAATATAAATATATAATTATATAAATTATATAAAAATATATATGTTTTTAATATATATAATATATATATATTTTTTCTTTCTTGACAGTCTTTCCTGTCCTGGAAGCATGAAGTAACTCTTCATAATATGCCTGATAAAGGCAAAGATTTGCAATTAATTTTGTACTTAGCGTACAGATTTGTGATAATAATTTAAAAATTCATTTCAAATTTTAAAATGTATTGATGTCTTTTATTTTATATCACCTTCTTTCTCTTCTTCCCTCTCCTAAATAGGGAGCCATCTCTTGTAATTTTTTTAGCAAGAATTTCACAAAGCTAACCGACACATAGCATTTCCCTATTGTTGCCGTGAGCTTTGTTTCAATTTTGTTAATATTATCGACCTTCCTACTGGTTTCTATCTTATTTCCATTACTGAAATAGTATAGTCTCCTTGAGGAAACAGAATTCAATTCAATTCAGCTCTACCAGCTTTTATTAAGGCTAGGTGTTTAGATTGTAATGAAAAAAAAAAAAAAAAGAATAGTCCTTCCCTTCCATACTGATGTTGATAGTTGTGGTTAATAGAGTATTTAAAGTTTGCAATAAACCTCACAAATATTATCTCAATGCTCATAGCAACCTTTGGAGGTACATGCTATTTATTATCACCATTTTACAGATGAGAAAACTGAAATTTTCCTAAAGTCATACAGCTAAGAAATATTGGAGGTTGGATTTGAATTCAGTTCCTCCTGATTAGAGGCCCAATGAGAAACCTAGTTGATACTCTGCAAGGGAAAGTCCCATAGTGCAAAAGACCTCAGATTCCATCTAGTTCAATCCAGCCCATCCCAGAACAAGCATCTCCTTTAAAACACCAAATCGTTGCTCTGATTTTTCCTGAAGACCTCCAGTGAGAGAGAATCTCCTTCTTTTTAGAAGCAACGTATCCCACTTGGGCACTACTTTAATTATTAGGAAGTTTTTCCTTACATCAGATCTAAATCTAATTCTGTTCAACTCGTTGTTCCTAGTTATTCCAGCGGACCCAACACAATACATACAAACCATCTTGCAGGTAGTAGCCCTTTAAATACTTGAGGAAGGCTATCATGCCTTCCCTTCCAGCTCCCCCGTCCCTAGTTTATTAGAGATTTATAAAATGTGAAAAAAAAATTAAGGATAGAAAAGCAAAAATCAAAGACAATTTCTGCCCTCAAGGAGATTGTAAATAAAAGAAGATAACATTCGAGGGAAAATAATAGCCAAAGAGGAATGATTTAGGTTACATTATTACTAGGATTGTAAGGGGGGGTGGTTAAGAAGTAGAGAGGTACACCCTATCCAGGAATCCAGAGAGAGTTGATGTAATCATGCTTCGTATTTCCAGACCCTGTGGAAAGAGGGGAGGGATGAAGTAGAAAAAGGTGCCCACAGTATTCTGGAAATGGGAGGATGGCCAGAGGAATAGGAGTAAGCGAAGTAAGATAGCTGTTTTCCTGAAATTGTAGTGTAGGAGAGATACTTAACAATCAGGTGAACATGACCCAGGGCAGAAGCTTCTCCGTAATGGGAAGGCAGTTGGGGAGGATATGCTTGGGGAAGTGGGAGTAAAGATGTTGTTCAATTCATATTTCTTTGTCTTCCACATAGGAGTATGTCCTGCATAGGGGCTCCTGAAAGAAATGATTACTAATAACTAATGATGTGGGAAGATTCAAAGTTCCACCTTTTTCTTTTTTTAAGACCTCAGTCACTGGAGGTTCACATAACCTTCTCTGTCCACCCAATCCAACCTTACTAGGAATCTCTAAGATGAATTCCATTCAATGGAGCTTGGTTGAAGACAGACCCTTTTGTCTAAATTGGGTGGAGACAGATACTGGTGGTCTGTATACAGAGATAATCTCTCAGGCCAAGTGGAACACTTACTCTTCAAAGGATATAAAATATGAGCCCATCTCATGATTGTCTTTGGTCTAACAGAAGTAGCCAAATGACCATCCTTTTATTAATAAACGTACTGGCCTTATGAATAAAATGATTAAATTACCTAGTTATTATGTCTTTAAAACCTTTTTAGTCACCATATTCTTCATAGAGCACAGGTTCCTGTACATAGTAACGTTATTTATTATTTTGATATTTTTTTCCTAGGCATGCAAGTAGATAACACTGGTTCCTATATTTCCTTGTTATGTTTATATGTATAGATGAGAAAATATGGGTATTAGTATTATACTGAAAGACCGTTGTGCAGTACAGAAAGCACGATCACAACCTTGGAGTGGAAAGGGTCCTCAGAGGTCCTCTGGTTCACCCCCGTACCAGTTACATAAATGGATAAACTGAAGCCCACAGAAGTTAAATAACCTTGCTCAACATCACACAAATAGTAATTGTGGATCTGAAATTTAAACCCAGGTCCTCCAATTTGAAAACCAGTGATCATTCTAACTGTAGTGTTAGGAGAAGGATCAAGGTTTGAATCCCCCTCGTTTAGTAATTGTGTGATTGGACACAAGTTCCATCAATGGTCTGGGCCTTGGTTTTCTCATCTGTAAAAATAAAGGGAGTTAAATGACATGATCTTTAAAATGTCTTTCTCCTTGAAAACTTGCTTCTATATATTTGGTCTGAGTTTTCAATGCACTCTCTGGGCACTAACTGACTTCTTTAAGAAGCCCTCTAAAACACTATCCATGACCATAATGGTACTTGGGAAGAGATATGTTGAATATAATAATGAATACAAATTATTATAAAGCGCTTTGCCAATGTAGAGGGTAATATAAATGCTGAACAATAACAGTAATAATATGTTGATGTAAAGAGCACTGATGAATAATGCAGTAGTTACAGCTTTATACCTAGCAGCTAGGGAGCTTCATCATTGTGAAAAGAAGGCCAATTTTGCTCCACTCCTTTTTTATATACCATAAATCCTACAAAGCTTCCCAGAGCTGAAATAGCCCTATGAATAGACTGGTAGAATGTGCTGGGTGATTTGAGGGATGCTAGATGCCTGGCCTGCTCAGAGGGATGTTTTTGACCTGAAATTCCCAACATTAAACCTCATAATGTGTCAAAAAATAATGTCGGATGCAATTTCTTCAGGAAGGTATTTTTGAAAAATACATATTTACCAAACATTACCACATGGAGATGACCCTCTCTAAATACCAATTGTAATAATAAGAACTAACATTTACATAGTACTTCAACATCAACAAGGCACTTTCCTCCCAGTGACCTCATGGAAAGGCAACACAAACATTATTATGTTCATTTTTTTTTTTCAGATGAGGAAAGGGAGGCTTAGACATGTTTGAGAGCCTTGCCCATAGTCACTGAACTAATAATAATACATCTAGAAGATACATAGTGCTTGAAAGTTTGCAAAATACTTAACACATATAATCTCATTTGATCCTCACAATAACGGCATTAAATAAGTACTAGTGTTATTTAATATTAAATCTTTTTTTTAGAGATTGGGAAATTGAGGCACACACAGGTTGCATGGCTTGCCCAGGGTCACACAGCAAGAACATAATATAGGATTTGGACTCTGGCCTCTCTGTTTTCTCTAAGTCTGCTCTTGTCTCCATTACATTACAAAGTTCAGTGCTCTTTGTATGACATCATGCTTCCTCACTGAATTGTCGCTTTTCCTTGTTGACTATATTATGCTTCATAATTGAAAGGACCACACATATTGATCTTTGTATCTCACTCCAGCACCTTGCTCTGGGCTGTACTGAGAATATATACTTTCCGTAGTACAGATTATCCAAGTTTATTCAGTTGACTCAAAATTAATTCATAGCTTTAGTCCTGAAGGTTTAACATATAGAAATGAATGGTTTCACTAGTGCATGAGAAAAGTGACTGAATTCCTGGATGGATCAATGAGGCATGAGAATATTTTTCAAGAAGGTCATTCAGATAATAGATCTATGTAGCCATGGGCACTGAAAAGCAGGGAGAAAAGGAGACAGAGGGAAACCTAACATTGCAGAGTGATTGACTATTGATAGAGCTGAAGGAGAAGAAAAAGTACTAATATTTATTAATTCCCCACTATGTACCAGGTACTGTACTAAAAACTCTACAAATATTGTTTCATTTGATTGAGAAAGCAACGATTATGTACATATAATCAAGAATATCCAGAAAAAAGCAATTAAAATACATACATATAAATGCATATGTATATATCCATATCTATATGTATATTAAAGGGTAAATGACCAGAGTCTGCATATATTATAGGCAATAGGCATATATTAATTCTTGGCAAAATCATATATTTGTTTTTAAAGAATGTATGACGGGTGGTGTGGTATATAGAGCACTGGGTTGTTACAGAGTCAAATGAGATATTTGTCAGAAAATGTACTTTGCATACAGTTGTCATATGTTAAGTGATATATAAGTACATACTCCCTTTTTCCCTTCCCCTTTCTTGATAGACATATCCTTTACCTATGCTGTACTTGAAGTTTTTCCGTCTCAGTAGGAATTAGCAGTTTAATCCATTAGCACAAAGGAATCATAAATAAATATGAAAAGGGAGAGATTCTATTAATCCCTTACAGATCATAATGTGATCAACCTATCTATGTAAGCAATATACTTAGACATAAATGGAGGCTACATAAGATCACATATAAAAAATGAGTGAACTGGGAAAAATATCGAAAAAAATAATAGCTACATAAAAGAGGAAAGACAATAATTAGGCAACATACTAAAATTGGGGAATTCAGCTGAAACTGGTGGAAAGAATATGTCTCAAAAAACAAAAATTAAAATGAAAGAACTAATTAAGTGAAACATTTTGAAATGAAAAATGGTGTCTCTGAAAATAAAATTTAAAAAGAAAGGATTGATGCAATAGGATGTACAATTAAAAAGCAGTCCAATGAGAAACATCACATCATCAGCATTCTTGAGAAAGCATAAAAAAAGATATCATGAAAATCAGCGGAGCAATAGAAAAAAGATGACTAGAAATGGTAAAGAAAATTAGGAGATTTTGAAAAGACAAACAAAAGCAATAAATTGTTAGCTAAGGTGATTGAAAAATAGAGAATATAAAACAAATTAGTAAAACTAAAAGTAAACAAAGACTGAATTCACTGTAGAAGAAAATAACTCCTCAAAAAATACAATATGCCATTATATGCCAGCAAAATTGAGAATTCAAAGGAAATTGATAATTACCTAAAAATTAAAATGAAAAATTTAGCAAAAAAGACATTTAGAGATCTAAAACATCCAATCACAGAAAGAGAAATTGAGCAAGCCATAATGAATTCCCAAATTAAAATACTCAGATAGATTTATAAGTGAATTCTTTTAGTTGTTCAACAAAGTATTAAATTCATGACAAATTGGAAAAATCAGGCCGATTTCAAGTAAGTCACTTACATAAGACAATATAGTCTTTATCCCAAATCATAGAACTTTACACTATAGTCTTGAATAAATATCAATCCCCCCAAAATGTAAATAAAATTTTGAAAAAATATATTTTAATATGTCCACAAATTATTTACTATAATAAAGTTGGATACAACTAGTAAAAACATACATGATTATAATAATAAAAAGATATTTGCTAAAATACAGTAGTCATTAATGTTAAAAATACTTAAATATGAAAAGCATCTTCTTAAATATAAGAATACTTCATAAGATTAACCTTATTCATTTTGAAAATTTGCCAATTTTGTCTTTTCTTTGAGCAATTAGATATTTTAAAATATATTTTAAGATATAGCCATAGTTTGTAATGCAAAAGAAAGCATTTCTAATAACCTCCTCTTTCCATTACAATTTAACATAGTTCATTTCTTGAAAAACATAGAGATAAGTTAATGGTATAAGTATTGACAAAGTAGAAAAAATAATCTCTGCATATGGCATGATATTTTTTACTTGAGAAATTTCAGATAATTAACAAATAAATGAACTGAGACAATATTTTCACTGAGTAGCAGAATCCAAAATGATTAAACAAAAATCATAAGCAATTCTTTTTTTCATGTTTATTAATGTTTACTTTTCAACATTCATTTCCACAAAATTTTGAGATCCAAATTTTCTCCCCATCTGTCCCCTTGCCCCACCCCATAACACCATGTATTCTGATTACCCCTTCCCTCAATATGCCCTCCCTTCTTTCACATACCTCCCTTCCCTTATCCCCATCTTCTCTCTTTTCTTGTAGGGCAAGATAGATTTCTATACCCCATTACCTATATTTCTTATTTCCCAGTTGTATGCAAAAACATTTCTCAACATTTGTTCCTAAAACATTGGGTTCCAACTTCTCTCCCTTCCTCCCTCCTCACCCATCCCCACTGAGAAGACAAGCAATTCAGTATAGGCTATATATGTGTAGTTTTGCAAAAGACTTCCATAATGGTCACGTTGTAGAAGACTAACTATATGTCTCTTCATCCTATCCTGCCTCTCATTTATTCTATTGTCTTTTTTTGACCTTGTCCTTCCCCAGAAGCGTTTACTTCTAATTACTCCCTCCTCCCATTTGCCCTCCCTTCTATTGCCCACACACTTGTCCCCTTCTCCCCTACTTTCCTGTAGTGTAAGATAGATTTTCATAACAAATTGAGTGAGCATGTTAGTCCCTCCTTAAGCCAAATGTGAAGAGAGTAAGTTTCACATTTTTCCTCTCACCTCCTCCCTTTTCTCCTCCATCAAAAAAGCTTTTTCTTGCCTCTTTTATGAGAGATAATTTGCCCCATTCCATTTCTCCCTTTCTCTTCCCGATATGTTCCTCTCTCACCCCTTAATTTAACTTTTTTAGATATCATCCCTTCTTATTCAACTCAACCTGTGCTTTCTATCTCTATGTGTATGTGTGTGTGTGTGTGTGTGTGTGCATGCATGTATGTACATAATCCCTCCAACTACCCAAATACTGAGAAAAGTCTCAAGGGTTACAAATATTATCTTTCCTTGTAGGAATGTAAATAGTTCAACTTTAGAAAGGCCTTTTTGATTTCTCTTTCCAGTTTACCTTTCCGTGCTTCTCTTGATTCTTGTATTTGAAAGTCAGATTTTCTATTCATTTCTGGTCTGTTCATCAAGAATTCTTGAAAGTCCTCTATTTCACTGAATGACTATTTTTTCTCCTGAAGTATTATAATCAGTTTTATTGAGTAGGTGATTCTTGGTTTTAGTCCTAGTTCCTTTGACTTCTGGAATATCCTATTCCATGCCCTTCGATCCCTTAATGTAGAGGCTGCTAGATCTTTTGTTATCCTGATTTTTTTTCCACTCTACTTGAATAGTTTCTTTCTCACTGCTTGCAATATTTTCTTCTTGACTTGGGAACTCTGGAATTTGGCTACAATGTTCCTAGGAGTTTCTCTTTTCATACCTCTTTCAGGAGGTGATCAGTGGATCCTTTCAATATTTATTTATTTTTTTAAATTTATTTTTATCTTTATATTTATTTTCCCCTCTGGTTCTCGAATATCAGGGCAGTTTTCCTAGATAATTTCATGAAAGATGATGTATACGCTCTTTTTTGATCATGGCTTTGATGTAGTTCCATAATTTTTAAATTTTCTCTCCTGGATCTATTTTCCAGGTCAGTTGTTTTTTCCAGTGAGATATTTCGCATTGTCTTCTATTTTTTCATTCCTTTGGTTTTGTTTTATAATTTCTTGGTTTCTCATCAAGTCATTAGCTTCTCTCTGCTCCATTCTAATTTTTAAGGAGCTATTTTCTTCAGTGAGCTTTCGAATCTCCTTTTCCATTTGGCTAATTCTGCTTTTTAAAGCATTCTTCTCCTCATTGGCTTTTTGGACCTCTTTTCCCACTTGAGTTAGCCTATGTTTAAAGGTATTATTTCCTTCAGCATTTTTTTGAGTCTCCGTTAGCATCTGTTGACTCACTTTTCATGATTTTCTTGCATCACTCTCATTTCTCTTCCCAATTTTTCCTCCACCTCTCTTACTTGATTTTCAAAATCCTTTTTGAGCTCTTCCTTGGACTGAGACCTTTGCATATTTATTTTGGAGGTTTTAGATGCAGAAGCCTTGACTTCCTCTGAAGGATTGCATTCTTCTTCCTCGTCTGAAAGGATGGAAGAAAGTACCTGCTTACCAAGAAAGTACTGTTCTATAGTCTTATTTTCCCCCCACTTTTTTGGGCACTTTCCCAGCCAGTTACTTGATTTTTCGAGTCCTTTACCAAGAGTAGGGTATGCTCTGGGGACCTGTTTCTCAGTTCCTTCAAGGTGGCACAGTCAAGGGAGAGGAGTTTTAGATTTGGTTCCCTTTATGTCATTTTGAAATTTAATAAATTTTATATTCATTTCTTTGATAAAAGGGCTAAAAGACATAAGGGCTCAGCATAGATGCCTGGGTCTCTCCCAGAAAGATCTACTTCAAGAGTGATGCTGTTACACTATTAATTAGTACCCATTTAGTCATCCATTCAACATGTTCCAAATTCTACAAACTGTACTATGGTTTACCCCATAGTTACATATCTTTTCAGTAAAAATGTCATGAAAGGGCAATCCATAGAATTGTCCTTGTTTAATAATATGTGCACATCACAAGTTTTCCCACTATGGTTTCATTACATTTCTAGTCAGCATAAGAAATTAAATAAGATTTTGGGCAGTTTTGTGGAAGCCACAGGGAACACATGAAAGCCAAAAGTTGACAGAGTAAAAGTTTAGAAATTCAAAAATTCATAATACATGTATATAGATTAAAAAATTTTACCTGGATTTTCCGGACTGTAGGGGCACTGGACACATACATCCCACCATGTGGAAGGGATAACTTTATAATTTAAAAAAAATAATAAAAAGAAAGAAAGTTAATTTGGTGTCACTTGTTCTTGATAAGCAGGCTGCTTATAATCATCATTTATAATATATCAGTTTATTAACATACATTTTTAAAACTTTTAAATTCCAAATTCTCTCCCTCCCACTTCCTCCTGCCCTTCATTGATAAGCAACATGATATTGATTATGCAAGTGAAGTTATGAAAAACATTTCCATATTAGCCATGATGCAAAAGAAAACTCGCACATAGAAAACAAGAAAAATGTAGGAAGTTTTTTTTTTTTTTTTTTGCTTTATTTTTTTTAATATGCTTCAATCTACACTCAGAATTTATCAGTTCTCTTTCTGGAGGCAGATAGCATTTTTATCATGAGACATTTAGAATTGTCTTTATGAGCATAAAGTTTATATTCCTTACATGGAATATACTTGTTACTATGTAAAATGTTCTCCTGGATCTGCTCATGTTACTCTGCATCAGTTCATATATGTCTTACCACATTTTTTTTTCTGAAACTATACTGCTCATCATAGTACAATTATATTCCATCACAATCATATACTGAAACTTGCTCAACCATTCCCGAAATAAAAAACATCCCCTCATTTTCCAAATCTTTGCTATCAAAGAAGAGCTGCAATAAATAATTTTGTACAAATCTTTTCCCCTTTCTGATCATTTTGGGATACAGACCTAGTAGTGCATTTTTGGGTCAAAGGATATGCGAAATTTCATAAATTTTGGGGGGTAGTTAAAAATAATTCTCTGATGACTAGATTGTTCACAACTCCATGAGCAATGTATTAATGTTTTAATTGTTCCTCAAAATGAGATCTTGATTTAGATATAAAGGGTATTACCAAAAACAATTTAGGAGAGCAAGGAATGGCTGTCAGATTTATAGTGAAGGGGAGAATTTATGACTAAACAAGACACAGAGAACATTACGAAATAAATAAATGGATAATTTTGATTACATTAAGTTAAAAAGGTTTTGCACAAAGCCAACATAATCAAGATTAAAAGGAAAACAGAAAGCTAAGAAACAATTTTTACAGCCAGTGTTTATGATAAAGGCCTCATTTCTCAAATATATTGAGAACGGAGTCAAATTTATAAGAATACAAGTCATTCCTCAAATTGATAAATGGTCAAAGATATGAACAGGAAGTTTCCAGATGAAGGAATTAAAGCTATCTATAGTGATATATGTTTTTAAATTGTTCAAAATCACTATAGATCAGAGAAATGCAAATCAAAGCAACTCTGAGGTACCACCTCTCATACCAAATTGGTTAATATGACAGAAAAGGAAAATGATAAATGTTGAATACGATGTGGAAAAATTGGAACGCTAATACATTATTGGTGGAGTTGTGAACTGATCTAACCGTTCTGGAAAGCAGTTTGAAACTATGCCAAAAGGGTTGTAAAACTGCATACTCTTTGATCCAGCAATTCCAGTACTAAGTCTATATACAAAAGAGATCATAAAAAAGAGAAAAGGGCCTATATGTACAAATACTCATAGCATCTTTTTTTGTAATACCAAAGAATTGGAAATTGAGGGGATGCCCATCAACTAGGGAATGACCGAACAGCTTGTGGTACATGAATACAATGGACAAATGATGAATTGTTGGATTTCAGAAAGCCTGGACTTACATGAACTGATTCTGAGTGAAGTGAACAGAACCAGGAGAACATTGTATGTAGTAACAGCAACATTATATGGTGATTGACTATGATAGACTTAGCTCTTCTCATCAATACAATTCCAAAACACTCATGATGGAAAATGCTATCCACGTCTAGAAAAAGCACTATGGAATCTGAATGCAGATTGAAGCAGACTGTTTTCACTTCTTTTTTTCTTTTTTTTTTCTTTTTTTTCTTTTTTTGTGATTTTCCCCTTTTGTTCTGATTCTTCTTTCACCACATGACTAATGTGGAAACATTTAATATGATTGTACATATATAACCTGTATCAGATTACTTGCCATTGTGGGAAAGGGGGTATGGGAGAGAGGGAAAAAAAATCTGTAACTCAAAATCTTATAAAAAGTAAAATGTTGAAAACTATCTTTACGTGTAATTGGGAAAAAATACCATTAAGTGTAACAAAAAAAAGTCCAGTGACAAGTTCTGTTTTTCTACTTTTTGACACAGGATTGTCAGAAGTCATCTTCTATACCCCTTATAGAGATGGTATCTAGACAAGTGGTTTGCACAAGATGACATAGTAAGGAGAAGACCTGAGATTTAAACAAAGGTCTTATGACTTCCAAGTTCTATAATCTTTCATACATTTTCTCATTTGATCCTCAGAGCATCCTGTGAGATGAATATTATTACTACCCCATTTTTTTAAATGTCAAAATTAAGAGTATTTAGGTGAATTGCCCCCAGTCATGTGGCTTCTCAGATGAGATTTAAACCCAAGTCTTCTTGACTTCAAGGCCAGAATATATGTCCCCACTCCATGTTACTTCTATGTCACTTACTGTAATGACAAAATTATAGATTAAAATTTGGAAGGGATTTTAGAGGTCCTTTAATACAACCCATCTCTCATTTTACAAATGAGGAAACTGAGGGCTAGAAAATGGAAGTGACTTCTTTAAAGTCACAGAGGGAATTAGGGAGCAGAGTCAAGATTCTAATTATATGTGTTTTGTATCATAAAAAAGGGAAAGACAAAAAAATACAAATCTCACAATTTCTGTCTGCATAACTTTAATTTAATTTGTCCATCTGGTAGGACCAGATGGAATAAGTTTCTCTTATCCCACCATCTGTGTTAGAAATTGACTGATATTAACTAGATTAATAATTAGATGAAGATATATGAGGATTTTGCGGGAGAAGAGAAGAACATACTGCAGATCTGGCTAATGTTTTTGTTCTGTGACCTAATTAAAAACAATACAATATCTACAAAGTATCATACATATGAAAGAAGGTGGGAAGAGATTGTCCGCTATAATCTTATAAGGAGTCTGAAAACTTTTATTCAGGAATCTTCAAGTCTAATAGATATTGAATGATCATTTACAGGAAGAATTATCTCTCTCTCTTTAGCTTTGAGGGTTCTTAGAGAGGATAGAAATGATCATATGGGCTGTTGACAGTATGAGGCATAGATGAAAACAGCTCGTAGGGTACTGCAAGCTTAGGATATTTCCTTAGACTCTTGGCATTTCAGGATTCTGTACTATTAGCACTGGGAAGTTTCACAGTTTTAAGAAGGCATCCTGAGAGGGAAAAGAGTTGAATCTTCCAGTTAGTGAAGAAAAAAAAATTCAGGTTTATGCACACTTTATAATCAATCCCAAAGCATCCTGCCACATTAATACAGTGCATCCTTCATTTGCTAAAACTTTTGGATTGTAGGGTTTAGAACTAAAATGAACTTTAAAGATTATCTGCTCTTACAGTCATTTTAAAGGTGGGGAAATTGAGGCTCAGAGCAGTGAAATCACTTGTCCTATGTAGCAAAGCTAGTGTAAGAAGCTGGACCTTCTATCTGCCGAATCAGAGGGTTCTGTCTATTAAATCAAATTGCCTCCAAAGCTTCAGAAGTTTCTATAAAGATAATTTTCAGATTAATGAAAATGACCTGAAAATGTATAATAAGTCTATTACCTTCACTTAAGAAAATAAGTACTATTCCCAGACCATAAATTGCCATACCAGACCTCAGAGTCCTTTCACTATTTCAGATTCAAAGATCTTTCTTCAGTCTCCTGTCTCCAAACTTTCCATTATATTCAATCCTCTTCCTAACTGCCACATTTCATATTCCAAAAACAGAGATCAGATCATGCCATTGATATTCTCAAATATTTCTTTATTTGCTCCTTATTGTCTCAGATAAAATACAAATTCCTGAGCTTCCACATTTAAGCTCTTTAACAATAAATATCCTGCCCCTTTTACCTTTATAGTCATCCATTGTATTACTGCCTTTCATGTCTCTAATGTAACCATCAAACTAGGCTTTTAGTTATTCCCCCAACCTAACATTCTACTGTGCTATTAAATGTATTTATGCTTTTGTACAAGTGGTTGGTCCCCCATGACCAACTTCACTTCTTCCTTATTTGACCTGGTTGAATTTCTAGCTTTTTGAATGACAGTATTCTGGTACCACCTATTATATTAGGCTTTTCCTGAACCCTCTATTTATTAGCATAATCTTCCACTTGAAATTGTTTTCCATTTCTTTACTTGAGTATGTGCTAGAAGGCACTTGCTAGAGTACATGCCAGAATCTTTATTTAACGCAGGATCGTTACTGTTATTAGTTTGTTACCCCTACATAGACACATTATCTTGCACATAGCTAGCTGGAAGCTTAATAAATGTTCATTAAATCAAATTTTAAGTGAGTAATGTTCTAAACAGTTTCAGGCTGGAATTGTTGGGATATATTCACAGTCCTGGTTATAAGAAGTTCTCCATTTGTAGGGAAATGGCTCTAGAGAGTCCCATGAATAGATAAATGCTAAAGTATTTACTCCTGACATAAAATGCTTCACATTTTCTCAAAAGCTCCCCTGTTTTCGTGTGACTACATCAAAGCAAAAAGCTTCAACTGAATGGTGTCTTTAAGAGTGATTTCAACGATCTCTTTTTAAAAAGGAGGTAAGGAGGCTGGGGTAGTTCAGGGTAATCTGTATAGGAGAAATAGCAGTAGCCATGAAGATATTGGAGGGTTGATGAAGGAAAGCAGTGTGGGAAGTGGGAATTTAAAATAAAATGTAATGACAAACCATGAATTTGTGGATCAGTTTGGAGAAAGCAGATAATTTTGCAGATAGATGTAACATAAGAGATTAAATAGTGAGATGTACTCCCCACCCATTTTACAGATAAGAAAATAGAGATTTAAAAAATTATAAATATGCCCACATATTCTAAGCTAAGTGACTCATGACAGTCCCATGGTTCTTTAGATATTGAAATTTCTTTCATGAGACATTCATAGATCATTCAACAGTTAAGAAAAAGAGATTTGTTTACACAGAGTAGGAGGAAAATAGTCAAGGATATCCCTTAAGGACCCCTAGAGTTCATTCAACAGGAAAAATCGGTTGTCTCTTGTGTCCATCCTGACCCTCCAGCTAAGGAGGACCCTTCTTATTCTTAAAATTATTGATGACTCAAATGAGCTTTTGATTATATGTGATGTGTATATGTATATACATATAAACATACACATATATGTATATACCTACTTATGCATGTGTATTTTATAGTATGTATACACATATATGTGGTTATAGTTACAGTTATAGTTATTTACCATATTAACTTTTAAAAGAAATCTTAGTACTGTTATGAAAAATAGTTTTTACCTCAAGGATACCATTAAAAGGGTCTTAAGGACTTCCAAGAGTCCCTGAACCACACTTTGAGAACCACTGATATAGAGAATACTCGGTGAGGAAAATCCCTCTATCAGTGCAGATTGCAAACAGTTCTTCAATTTATAGTCTTAGAATTGTCTGGGATGATCATACTATAAGAGACTGCCTCTGGTCTTCTAGACAGAATATGTTAGAGGATATACCTGAATCCAGATCAAGCCTGACTCTCAGACTGTCTTTCAATACACTTTCTGGTTTCCCAACCCCTATCTCCAGTGACTTCCTTTTGAGACTATCTTTTATTATGTAAGTTGTGTGTACTTACTCGTTTACATATTATCTCTATTATATTAATTGCCATAAAATATATAGTAGTTAGTATTCATCTAAAGATTTCAGGTCTGCAAAGCACTTAACCAGTATTATGTTATTTGATCTTCCCAACATCCGTGATAGGTTGATGCTATTATTTTTGCCCCCATTTTACAGATGAGAAAACTGAGGCTAAGTAAGAGAGAATAAGAGTTCTGGGCAAGTGGCCAAGAACACACAGCTAATAAGTTCTTAAGAGAGCTGCCTCATAATCCATAAATGCATTGTATACCATGCTCCAGTCAAAGTGGACTGCTCGTATTTTTTCCTTATTTAGTCTTTGCTCATGCTGGCCCTTACTCCTGAAATTCATTCTATTTCCTCTTTGAATTTCTCTCACCCCTCCTTTAAAGCGCACTTGAAACTCCAACTACTTCAAAAGACTTTTCCTTATACAGCTCAATTGATGACATTTTCCCATGAGGATATATTATAGCATTTTGATTGTATCTCTGTTATGTGCTCATTCACTATTATTTTTATTACAGTGATTGCCTTATTTGTCTTATGGACCTGATGGATTGTAAGATCCATGAGGTCAGAACTATCTTATCTAAACTTTGTTCACTTAGCACAGTGCTTTCTTTGGACACAGTACTCCAAGGATATGTGATATATTCTGATTGGATATTGCCTCCACTAATACAACACTTCTACAACTTAGCTGGTGAGTCTTGGAGAATTTTTGTTGCAGAAAATCAATCTCCCTGTGGCAAACTTGAATTATGATAAGCTTCTCTGAACTTACCAGAGTGATCATGTAAGGGAATTGTGCTAAATAACATTAAAGATCCTTGAAAACAGGAACAATTTCATTGCTAGAACCATACTGGAGGTAGGAACTTTCAGTATAGAAGTTCTTTGCACTTCAAGACATAACGTTAGGGAATTTATTTGATTTGGAGTCTTAACTATATCATGCTGAAGCATCACAATAGGACTGGGGTAGAAATGCATGCAGTAGGCACTTAATATCTATTTGTTGAATGATACTAAATTAAAGAAAGATAGCTAAAGGTTTATTATTCCCAGTTATCGATGAGAAAACTGAGGCTAATGGAAATATGACTTATACAAGAGAGTCAGAATCAGAAGAACTAGAAATTGTATTTTCTCTCCTGCCCATTGCTCGTTAGTCTAAGTCATCCTGATTTTTTTTTTTAGTCTCTACCTGTTTTCATCAGTTTTCTTGATTTTGCTCAAAGTATTCCAGGTGACCGGGGGGGGGGGGGTGTGGGGGGGGCGGAGCCAAGATGGTGGAGTGAAAGCAACAACTCACCTAAGCTCCTGGAAAAACTCCTCTGGATATCTCTGGGGGGAGAGTCTGACCAGACTTTGGAGGTGTAGAATCCAGTGGGTGACGGACTTTGACGGATTCGGAGCCCAGGTTGGACTGGAGGGTCCACGGGGGGGATCTGTTCCGCGGGGGTAAGACCCCGGCGCACAGCGCAGCGTGGTCAGCGCGGCAGGGCGAAGGGGACCTGAGGGGCCCGAGAGTGGCGGGTGAGACCAGCGGAGCAGGAGATAAGCCAGGCCGAGCCGATGAGAGCCGCTGAGCACCAGATATCAGCGCAGCAGCCCTTGAAACCTTCAGCCTGAAGACTGGACTTCGGTGGGTCAACTACTTGAACTTCCAGGAGCTGGGATGGCGGAGTGATCAGTAAGTGCTCTCTCCTCCCCGCTGATGACCGTGAGGGAACCATAAAATACTTCCCCAGATTAATCCTGGATCAGCGGGAACAGCCGAAGGGGGCGGGTGGTCTCATAACACCAGAGGCTGGAAAAGTAGCAAGGGGGGATTCTTCCTACTGTGGTGGAGGCGATCTGGAGGGACAGACGACCCAAGGCAAAGAAAATTCGCACTGAGACCCAGGCAAGCCTCAGCGCCAGGAGACCAGCCCCAGGAGGGGCGGGAACATGCATTAGCTTCTAGGCGTGCCCCAGCCCTCCAGGGGAAAAGGGAAGACAATAGGGAAGCTGGGATCACCATCCCCTGACCTTGCCTTTGCCTCAAGTCAGCTGAGGAGATCTCCTGAGACCAGACCACCCCTCACACACACCTAACAAGCTAACCCCAGGGTTGATCTGGGAAACAACAACAACAACAAAAAAAAAGCCTGCTTTTAGCCTAGACACACATCAACTCAACTTAAAAGATCTATATCTTCTGACTGAAAGAACCAAAAGCTACAACACTCAGCCAACATCATGAATTGGAAAAAGCAGACGAAAAGTGAAAAAACCATAGAATCTTTCTATGCGGATAAGGACCAAAACACAAACACCAAAGAGGTCAGAGCTGAGACTGTACTTCCATCTGAAACCTCAGATGGGACTATGAATTTCTCGCAAGCACAACTAGATTACCTGGAACATCTGAAGAAGGATATAAAAGAAAAACTGTCCAATGATTTTAAAATTATAAAAAAAGAATTCATTGATGAGAACATCACTCTGAAAAAGAAAATTGAAGAAATGGAAAAGGAAGTTCAAAAATTAACTGGAGAGAATAATTCCCTAAAAGGAAGAGTTAATCAAACAGAAAAGGAAACCCAAAACCTAATTGGGAAAATTGATCAAATGGAAAAGGAAACCCAAAACCTAACTGGGAAAATTGGTCGAATGGAAAAAGAAGTACAAAAATTAAATGGAGAAAATAGCTCCTTCAAGGGAAAAATTGGTCAGATGGAAAAGGAGATGCAAAAGCTAACTGAAGAAAACAATACGATGAAGATTAGAATTGGGCAAGTAGAAACTAATGACTCAATGAGGCAACAAGAATCAGTCAAACAAAATCTAAAGAATGAAAAGATAGAAGAAAATGTAAAATATTTAATTGGAAAAACAACTGATCTGGAAAATAGATCCAGGAGAGAAAATTTAAGAATTATTGGCCTGCCAGAAACCCATGATGAAGAAAAGAGTCTGGACAATATCTTCCAGGAAATCATCAAGGAAAACTGCCCAGAAGTACTAGACTCAGAGGGCAAAATAGTCATCGAAAGAATCCACCCTTCCCCTCCCGAAAGGGATCCCAAACTCAAAACCCCAAGAAATATCGTGGCCAAATTCCAGAGCTATCAAGTGAAGGAGAAAATACTACAAGCAGCCAGAAAGAAACAATTGAAATATCAAGGACACACAGTCAGGATCACACAGGACCTTGCAGCTTCTACATTAAAAGATCGAAAGAATTGGAACCCAATATTCCGTAAGGCAAAGGAGTTGGGACTTCAACCAAGGATCAACTACCCAGCAAAGTTCAGCATAACATTTCAGGCAAGGAGAAAGTCATTCAACGAAATAAGGGATTTCCAGAGCTTCCTGACCAAAACACCAGAACTCAATAGACAATTTGATCTTCAAATGCAGGTCTCCAGAGAATCATAAAAAGGTAAACAGAGGGGAAAAAACAAAAACAAAAACTTGCTACTCAATTAGGGCAAACTGTTTACCTCCCTATAAGGGAAGATGATACCTGTTAATCTTGAGAACTGTGCAGCTATTATGATAAAAGGGATATATGTAGAGGGAGCGGGCATAAAGTAAATGATGTCATGTCAAAAATATGATTTAAGTATGAGAAGGGAATGTAATAGGAGGTGTGGAAAGGGGGAAGCAGAAAATGGCAAATTATATCACAGGAAGAAGTACAAAACTATAGTAGAGGGAAGGAGGGGAGGGAGATGAGCATTGTTTGAGAGGTACTCTCATCTGATTTGTTCAAAGGAGGGAACAATAATCTTAAGTAGATAATCCTAACTAGCTCTATAGCTAGTAGGAGGGGAAGGGGGAAGAAAGGGGAGGGTGGCTAAAAGGGAGGAAAGAAGCAATAAGAGTAAAGGAGAGTAAAAGGGAGGGAGGCTAAAAGAAGGAGGGGAAGGCTGCAGGAGGAGGGGGAGAAAAGTGAATACTATTGAGGAGGGGAAGGGAGACGGGAGAGCTAAAAGCACAAATGGTTGGAAAGAGGTTGGAGGGAAATACACAGACTGTAATCATAACTGTGAATGTGAATGGAATGAACTCTCCCATAAAACGGAGACGGGTAGCAGAATGGATTAAAAGCCATAATCCAACAATATGCTGCTTACAAGAAACACATTTGAAACGGGGGGATACACATAGGATAAAGGTCAAAGGATGGAGCAGAATATGTTGTGCTTCAGCTCATATAAGAAAGGCAGGAGTAGCAATCCTAATCTCAGACAAAGCAAAAGCAGAAATAGATCTAATCAAAAGGGATAAGGATGGAAACTATATCCTGCTAAAAGGCACCATAGACAATGAAGCAATTTCATTACTAAACATGTATGCTCCAAGTGGGATAGCATCCATATTCTTAGAGGAGAGGTTGGGGGAGTTGAAGGAAGAAATTGACAGCAAAACTATACTAGTGGGGGACCTCAACCTCCCCCTCTCTGAACTCGATAAATCCAACCTCAAAATAGACAAGAAAGAGGTTAAGGAGGTAAATAAAACTCTGGATAAGGTAGATATGATAGATTTTTGGAGAAAATTAAATGGGAATAGAAAGGAATATACCTTTCTCTCAGCGATACATGGAACATTTACAAAAATTGACCATGTACTAGGACATAAAAATCTCACAATCCAGTGCAGAAAGGTAGAGATAATCAATGCATCTTTTTCACATCATAGTGCATTAAAAATTACATGTAATAAAAGGCCATGGAAAGAGAAACCAAAAATCAATTGGAAACTAAACAATCTAATTCTAAAGAAGGGTTGGGTTAAAGAAGAAATCATAGAAACAATCAGCAATTTCATTCAAGAGAATGACAATAGTGAGACAACATACCAAAACTTATGGGATACTGCAAAAGCAGTTATTAGGGGAAGTTTTATATCTTTGAATGCTTACATAAATAAAATAGAGAAAGAGGAGATCAATGACTTGGGCTTGCAGTTGAAAAAGCTAGAAAAAGAACAAATTGAAAATCCCCAAGTAAATACCAAATTAGAAATACTGAAAACCAAAGGAGAGATTAATAAAATTGAAATTAAGAAAACTATTGAATTAATAAATAAAACCAATAGTTGGTTTTATGAAAAAACTAATAAAAATGATAAACCTTTGGTCAATCTGATTAAAAAAAAGAAAGAAGAAAACCAAATTACTAACATTAAAAATGAAAGGGGTGAACTCACCTCCAATGAGGAGGAAATTAAAACAACAATTAGAAACTACTTTGCCCAACTTTATGCCCACAAATTCGATAATCTAAACGAGATTGATGAATATTTTAAAAAATACAAATTGCCCAGATTAACAGAAGAGGAAGTTGAATACTTAAACAACCCCATCTCAGAAAAAGAAATTGAACAAGCCATCAATGAACTCCCTAGGAAAAAATCTCCAGGGCCAGATGGATTCACAAGTGAATTATATTAAACATTTAAAGAACAGTTAATTCCAATACTACATACACTATTTTTGAAAATTGGGGAAGAAGGAGTCCTCCCAAATTCTTTCTATGATACAAATATGCTTTTGATACCCAAACCAGGAAGAGACAAAACAGAGAAAGAAAATTACAGATCAATTTCCCTAATGAATATAGATGCAAAAATTTTAAATAAGATTTTAGCAAAACGAATACAGCATCTGATCACGAGGTTAATACATTATGATCAGGTAGGATTCATACCAGGACTACAGGGCTGGTTCAATATTAGGAAAACTATTAGCATTATCGATCACATCAACAACAAAGCTAACAAAAACCACATGATTATCTCAATAGATGCAGAAAAAGCTTTTGACAAAATATAACATCCATTCCTACTCAAAACATTGGAGAACGTAGGAATAAAGGGAACTTTCCATAAAATAATAAGCAGTATCTATCTAAAACCTTCAGCAAGCATTATATGCAATGGGGATAAGCTAGATGCATTCCCAATAAGATCAGGGGTGAAAGAAGGTTGTCCATTATCACCACTATTATTCAATATGGTACTAGAAATGTTAGCTGTAGCAATTAGACAAGATAAAGATATTCAAGGAATAAGAATAGCCAAAGAAGAAACTAAGTTATCACTCTTTGCAGATGATATGATGATTTACCTAGAGAATCCCAGAGATTCAAGTAAAAAATTACTTGAATTAATAAACAACTTTGGCAAAGTTGAAGGGTACAAAATAAACCCACAGAAATCTTCTGCATTCCTATATATTAGCATCAAAGTCCAGCAGCAAGAGATAGAAAGAGAAATCCCATTTAAAGCTAGGGTAGACAGTATAAAATACTTAGGAGTCTACCTGCCAAAACAAACCCAGGGATTATATGAACACAATTACAAGACACTTTTTGCACAAATAAAGTCAGATTTAAGTAAGTGGAAAAACATTAGTTGCTCATGGGTAGGCTGTGCTAATATAATAAAAATGACAATTCTACCCAAATTAATATACTTATTTAGTGCCATACCAATTAAACTATCAGACAATTACTTTCTAGAGCTGGATAAAATAATATCAAAATTCATTTGGAAAAACAAAAGGTCCAGAATATCAAAGGGACTAATGAAAAGAAATGCTTGGGAAGGTGGCCTAGTGCTACCAGACCTCAAACTCTACTATAAAGCAGCAATTATCAAAACCACTTGGTATTGGTTAAGAAACAGAGAGGTAGACAAGTGGAATAGGCTTGGCACTCAAGATGCAGTAGGCAAGGAATATAGCAACCTTCTGTTTGATAAACCCAAGGACCCCAGCTTCTGGGATAAGAACTCATTGTTTGACAAAAATTGCTGGGAAAACTGCATAACAGTGTGGCGGAAATTAGGCATAGACCCATACCTGACACCGTACACAAGAACAAAGTCCATATAGGTACATGATTTAGGTATAAAGATTGATACCATGAATAAACTGGAGAAGCAAGGAATAGTGTATTTATCAGATCTATGGAGAAGGGAAGAATTCTTTACTAAAGGAGAGATAGAAAGCATTATGAAATGCAAAATGGATAACTTTGATTTCATTAAACTGAGATGTTTTTGCACAACCAAATCCAATGCAACCAAAATCCGGAGGGATGTAGTAAATTGGGAAAGAATTTTTACAGCTAAGCTTGGGGATAAAGGCCTCATTTCTAGAATATATAGAGAACTGACCCAAATGTATAATCATACAAGTCATTCCCCAATTGATAAATGGTCAAAGGATATGAACAGGCAATTCTCAGAGGAAGAAATTAAAGCTATCTATAATCATATGAAAAAATGCTCTAAATCACTATTGGTTAGAGAGATGCAAATCAAAACAACTCTGAGGTACCACATCACACCTATAAGATTGGCAAACATGACAGAACAAGAAAATGATGAATGCTGGAGAGGATGTGGGAGAGTTGGAACACTAATTCATTGTTGGTGGAGCTGCGAGCGCATCCAACCATTCTGGAGAGCAATTTGGAACTATGCCCAAAGGGCTACAAAAATGTGCATACCCTTTGACCCAGCAATATCGCTACTAGGACTATATCCCCAAGAGATCATAAAAATGGGAAAGGGTCCCACATGTACAAAAATATTTATAGCAGCACTCTATGTAGTTGCCAAAAACTGGAAGTCAAGGGGATGTCCATCAATTGGGGAATGGCTGAATAAATTATGGTATATGAATGTAATGGAGTACTATTGTGCCATAAGAAA
This sequence comes from Notamacropus eugenii, assembly GCF_028372415.1. NCBI lineage: Eukaryota > Metazoa > Chordata > Mammalia > Diprotodontia > Macropodidae > Notamacropus > Notamacropus eugenii. The sequence goes on from NC_092876.1 coordinate 316,588,863, forward strand.
TGATGAACAAGAAGACTTCAGAGAGGCCTGGAAGGACTTATATGACCTGATGCTGAGTGAAAGGAGCAGAACCAGGAGAACTTTATGCACAGCAACGATCACAGTGTGTGAGAGTTTTTTCTGGTAGACTTAGATTTTTGTAATAACACAAGAACTTCTTACAAAAAAAAAAAAATCCCAATGGTGGATCTCAAGGCAGAATGCCTTCCACACTCAGAGAGAGAAATATGGAAGTCACTCACATAATGTAGCAGATCATGTTTGTGTATGTGTATGTGTTTGTGTATCATGTTCTGATTTGTTATACGATTTCTTTCATTTATCTTAGTCTGACTACGTAGCATGACTATAGTGAAAATATACTCAATAGGAAAGTATATGTAGAATCTATACAGAATTGTATGCAGTCGTGGGGAGGGAGGGCGGTAGTGGGGGGTAGGTGGGGGGGATAAAATCGCAATTGTATGGCAGTGATTGTTAAGCACTAAAAAATAAAAATTAAAAATAAAAAAAAGTATTCCAGGTGAGGAAACTCAGTCAAGTAATGCAGATTGGCAATTGTGCAATTCATTGTTTTAGAGTTTCCTGGAGCATTGAGAGACTGAGTGATTTGTCCAGAGTTGCATATCCATTATACATCAGGGGTATGGCTTATACCTTTCCTGACATTGAGACCAGCTCTCACTCAGCTGTGATGCATTATCTCTGTCTGCCATTATCTGTATAAAACTTAAGCAGTAGAAAATGTTTGGCTTACTGAGGTGTTTTGATCTTTAGTTCATGGTCAGTATTGATCATGGTGAACTTTAATCCTATAGATATAACGAATCAACATGGGCAGTTTTTTTTCTGATTATGCGCAATGAAATTCATCAAAGGTGACATATCAGAATAATAAAAGCTAAGTATTATTTCTGTCACTACTTTTCCTGCTAAATAGAAGCAACTGGAATCTTGAAATCTTGCTTTATAGATGTGAATTCCCTAGTACATGCCCTGCAAATATGATCCTAAATGAACTGCCAAGTCCCTGACAGTAATGGTCTTTAATTCCTAAGCAAAGACATTCAGAGGCTCTGAGGTTGATCTACTGACCTCTTTTGACTTGTCAATTTGGTTTTGATTTAATGAATAACCTCTTTATTGCTGAAATGCAAAAGAAACTTTGAGTAGGGCCAATATTTTTTCCCCAACAGATTGCTAAACCTGCAGTAGCTGAAATGTCTTATCCTTCCCATATGCTTTCCTTTAAAAAACATATTCTATAAATGCTGAATATTTAATAGGACATCCGGATTGCCTAAGCAGGCCTCCATTTTTAAAAATTTATTTAATAAATTACACAGTAGTCAGACCTGTATAATTTATATAATCTGTGCTTATTTTAGAAGTGACCAGGTCTATTGTAGTCTAATAACAGATGCCCAAGGATTTTCAGTTTAACACTGGCTTTCTGAAGATTAGTTGTTCCTGTTTCCACTTTTAAATCTGGATATACCTTTAATGTATTTTATAATAGCTGAGAAAAATCCCAGAGCAGTGATCCAGTAAAGGGGGAAAAATGCCCCAGGAACTATCCTGGCAAGTGCCAAGGTAGAAGTCAATTGATTTACTCATGTAATCACAACTGGAAAAGTTTCTCATTCTAAAGCATTACTTTGCCTGAGGCAGAAATAAGGTATCCGAATGCAGACAGTTTTGACAGCAAATTACAGTGGCTGAGATTTTCATCCCAGCTAGAGATTAATATGGTGTAATTGAACAATATGGTCCTCCCTCCTCACCTCTACCTTTTAGGATCTTGATTTTCTTTGAAATCTCTGTTTAGGTACCACCTCAAACAAGGAAGACATTTCTAATCCCTATTTTTAAAAATTTATTCATCTATTTATGGGTTGTAGCTTCCTACTAGAATATAATCTCCTAGAAGGCAAGGAATGTTCCTTATTCTGGCACAAGGACTCCTTCACTCCCAACCGTCCTTGGAGGGGTGTATATTATAGCATTCAAGAGAAAGGTACATTGTATTTAAAGATTAAAGCAGCTGACAGCTCAAGTTTACATACGATTTTTCAGACAAGGGACCTACTGGGGCAGCTGCCACATGGCTAGTGGACCAGTGGGGTCTAGGAACATGTACCAGTAACAAAGAAAATTTTCTAAAGATTAACCAGAAAAGTTAATACTATTAGTTAATACTACACCACAGGTCTCTGAGAAGCAATGAGACTCTGATGATGAGGAATATCAAATTATAAATGTGCCCCATCAGAAAGCTTGCAGAATACTTTCCAAAGCTCTAACAAGATCTGAATGTAGGTATGCCTGAAGTATGCTAGTATTGTCAGACATGAGAGAGTGGGACCATAAACTCCTCTGACTGTAAACCATAATGTTGCTTCATTCATAGAAGATGCATAGTAATTGCTTATCTAAATGAATTGAGTTGTTTCTTTAAGGAGTTAAGATCAGAAATATATAGTTGGATAATATTTAAGTTCTACAAAACACCCTTAATTTCATGTGCATTGGTACTCCCTCCACCAACAAAGATTATAGCTCCTCTACACATTAACTGATTGATTAGTCATCAGGATTTGCTGGGAATCAAAAAGCAGTTATTCTTTTTTTTTTTCTTTTTGGCCTGTCTTCTGGTGATTCTCTACACTTAGCAGACTAAAGGAAGTGAAGAAATATATTTCAAGAGCTGAATGCTAGACAAAGCTCAGATCAAGCAACTGATTTTCTCCCAAATGGCCCATAGTTATTAGTGGACACAGGGTTTTATAATGAGACAGGAGTAAGGTGCTGAATTTTATAATTGAGTTTGGGTGAACCGCAGGTGCCTTTTGATACTCTTAAGCACAAGCAAGTTACATAAGCCTGAACCACAGGGGTTAGGAGAATTTCTTTTATGTAAAGGTGCATAATAATGTTTATTTGTCAGTCACACTAGTGGTTTGGAATTCCTGGTTTTGTTCCTCCTTCTCCTTTTCCTCCTCTTCTTCTGGAACAAGGGACTGATACACCAAGAATGATTCGGGGAATATGAAACAACAATCACTAACCTCAGTGACATGGCTTTGTTTTGCTTTGTTTTTATTTGGCCAGTATTGTCCTTTCTGAGTCATAAACAGAAATTTTGGCGCCCTCTGCAAACGTAATTGAGGGAGAGTGAAGTTGGAGATCTTAGAAAAAAGTCCAGGTTGGTCAGTTGCACTCAGAAAGAGGATGGTTTGACCCCATCCCCAAGGCAGAGGTGAGATCCCCTTCAAATTTGCAATCCCCAGGAGTCAGGGTAGGTAGTAACAGAGGGGAATTCTATAGTGGAATAAAGCAAGCCCTGGAAGAAGGGTAGGACCGTAGAACAGGAAGTGGTTGGTAGAAGGCCATGATACAAAGAGATGATAGACTGCAAAACTTTCACAGGGAAGAAGTATGTCTCATTAATATCTTTTCCTTGGGGACAAGTCCTAATTCCTCCACCCTGGTTACAATTCTGTACCATTAATATTTTAGGATTCTCCCAATTTATGAGAGAAATATACCAACCTGAAGAATGTTAGAACCAAATAAAATCATGTTTCTTCATTTAGCATCTAAGACACTAGTCAGAATAAATACCATATCTACACCCACTCCCAATGTGGCTTGTGTAAAACTTGAGTGCAGCCAAGAAACACTATGAATTTTTAGTGTGTGTAGTGTATGTGTATATGTGTGTATGTGTATGTATATATGTGTATGTGTGTATGTTTGTGTGTGTGCATGGATGTATATATATACACATACAAATGTACACATGCATACACATACATATACTCGTATGTATATGTATACATGCATGTATATATATATATATATATATACATGTATGCATGCATACATACATATATATCTGCTTTTTTTTCCAGAAGAATTATCTTAAGAATTCGTTCTATATTTGAGGACAGTCTGTATTTGGACCAGTATGTTTTCATCTATTCTGTAAAAAATCCTATTCTAGCTTCTGAAAGAGACCAAAAAATTTTATAATCCCTAACTTTTAAGAAATTTAGAATAAATTTAGAAATTTAGAAAATTAAGAAATTTTAGAAAATTTAGAATAAAAAATAGAGATACGTATAGTTAAATACCAGTCTGACTGAAATAACCAAGATAATGAATTAAGATGTAATTCCATATCATAAGTGCCAAATGAATGGTATATGCTTTTAGCATGGTGATTTCAAGGATTACTATGAATTGCAGTTGTTAGGAAGGGCTTCATGGGTTAAACAGAAATTAAAAAGGTTCTTAAAGATGATAGAATTGGTAGAGGTGGGAAAATCACAGGAAAAACCAAAGAAACTAACAAAGGCACTAACAAATATGTTGTATTAGAGAACACTGAAGCCATTTAACCAATTAAAACAATATGATTGAAATGGTGAGTAGAGGAAGATAAATTAAGATGTAGAGGGTGACATTAGATTGAGAAGACATTGTTAACATACAGATAATGCTTATATATAATTGATTATGTATATATATATGTATGTATTACCTCACTGATTTTATATATATATATGCACATATATACATATATATATATGCATGTATGTATGTATTACCTTACTGATGGTCTAAATAACTGATCTGGATTACTAGATGGTGCCAGGTACATAGTAGATACTTAACAAATACTAATTCCCTTCCTTTATTCCCAGCTTTATGTGAAAGCTTGTGGAAATATCCAAATCTATCACATCTCATCTGCCTTTTGGGGCTTTTAATTGTTCTGGGTTAACTTTTATGCTTTATTATCTGTTACTCCCCTTTGTGTTCTCTAAAATTTAGCCAAACTGTTCTTCTTGAATCATTTTCCACTGATATACTTCTTTATAGGCCACTTTCCATTCCTAGGATATGCTCGCTCTTGATCTCTGCCTCTTAGAGTCTCCAAATTTTTTTTAAAGGCCAGCTCAAGTGCTACCTTCTGCATGAAGCACCCCACCCCACCCCCTGCTAGCTTTCAGTGCCCCCTCTCATGTATTTTTTTAATGTTTTGCAAATATGTATGTAGGTAGATATTATCATGCCTTCTTCATTCTTTGAATGTAAGCTTCTCGAGGTTAAAAAATATTTAATTCTGTCTATATATCCTCAGTGCCTAGTAGAACACAAGGCACAAAGAGGGTGCTTTATAAATGTTTGTTGATTGATTGATTGCTTGATTAATTGCCTGATGGGTCAGGTAGATCTTTCTTATCTTGATTCTAAATAAAATTGCAACAAAGACAAAGTATTTTGTTTTTTTTTATTTTTTTGGTGGGGTGCAATTTGAGGTGAGAGAAGATAGGGAAGTTTTCATTACTCTAAATTCCTTTATCCAATTGCCTGATATTTTACCAAGTTGGGTTAATAATTAGATAAAAATTTATCCATTAATTCATGTGACATAACTGGTGGATTACCCCCATTTCACAGGAAAAAAAAAACAACTGAGGATCTAAGAAGTTAAATAACCTTTCCACATCATACAGCTTCCTCCACACACACCCACATACAGAGTCTGTACCAAATCACATTTAATATGACTTCATATTAGGAGTGTTTTCTACTGCCCTTCATTAGTTATTAATTGCTATCTAGTGCAGTGAACTTAGTAGTTGCTCAATAGCTACACAATGATTGATTATACGTCCAAAGACTACAGTTTGTAGTACAAATACTACAGACCAATTTGGCAAGATCAAATTTGACCTTTTTTATCAAGTTGTGGTTATGTCTCTAAGCCCTGTGGTTTCTATCTGGAATGAATGCTTTCCTCAAGTTATGTTTAGTGTCATGCTTGGAACAAATATTGCTTCCCTCTTTCTACGCTATTCATGATTGAAAGAGAGGTATTAAATAAATTTCGCAGTAAATCGTTGTTTATCTATAGAATTCTGTAACTCAAGGAAACCTAAAAAAAAAAAAAAAAACAGCCCTTTTTTCCTTATGGCATATATGTGACTTTCTCTTAGGGAATAGCTCGGGACCAATGGAAGCAATATATTCATTTACTAATAAGAAAGGATTGAACTGGGCATTTTACCTTAACACAAAAACCTGTGGGTTAGTTGACTTAAATATATTACGTTTGGCTTTCTTACTGCTTATAATATGACACAAAATTACTTTTCAAATGCTTCTTGAGTAAATATATTTCTGGTGGAAAATATATTTATCCAATGGTCACTTCAATGAAATATTATATTTCTACGGTGGGAGGAACTACAAGTGGCCAAAGAAATAGAGCTGTAATACAAATGGAAACTCTAGCTAACAATGGCAGATGAAAGAAATCTACAACTGAAAAGACTGTTTTTTATAAATGAAGAACATAAGGAAAGTATTAATAAATTTATTTAATTACAATTTCAAATTTACATTTGAAATTGAAACAAAGCAAACCTTGTTTTCTGAACATCCATCTTTTTGTCTGGGAAGAGAAAGGTCTTTGAGAGTAGGTAAGACTAAATGGAAAAGGGAGAAAAAAAACACAGAAGATGGGACTAGACCAAATTATTTTTCTCTAGGTCCTTTCCAGCTACAAGCTTTATGATTTTATTACTATGAAACATAGGTGAATATTGTAAAGCTGTGTGAACTTGAGAGAGAAAATTCTAGCAGAGAATTTAGTCTTAGATAAAAAAAAAAAAAAAGCCATAGGAGCAAAGTTTGGATTAGATTTGTCTGGAAAAGAAGAACAAGAGTGGGATACATGAGTAGGGGTTCTATAAGATCTCCTAATGTCAGTCTACAGGCAGCTTAATTTCTTACCCTCTACCAGAAATTAAATTTTAGCCAAGTCTCACCTAGCACAGCAAGTTCCAGGCTCCAGTCTTCCCAGGTCAGTTCAGTGATCACATTTAAAATTCCAATACTATTCAGAGAAAGCTGCAGTGTCTCCAAAACTATATTTCTAGTCTGGCAAAGGAATTGGGAAGTCACTCTAGGGATAAAGTGAAGCAATAGAGGAAATAACAGATGTCATTCTGAATGAATGAGTTCCAATCAGTTTCTGCCTGTGCTCTTCTTTATATCCCCAAAGGAATGTGGCATGTTCCCACTTTCAGTCTCCTTATTCTGATATCTCGGTGAAGCTTTTCAATGTGGAATCTACGAATTCCACCAGCAGAGAAGCAATCTGGAGTCAATGTATGAATGTTATTAATTACTAATTGCCTGCCATGAATCCCTCCATAGGAATAAGGAGATGTTTGTTTTCTGTGGATAGAAAGAAGCAATGATTAGTGGAACAAAGACATTGAGTTATTGTGAATACAACATTGGAATTAAGAATCAGAAAGACCTGGGTTCAATTCATTCCTTAGATGCTTTCATAGAGCACCAGATCCCAGATTGGGAAGATCTGAGTTCAAATCCAGTCTCAGATGCAAGATTTGTCACTGAGAAAATCTTTTTTTTGCTTGTCTGCTTCAGTTTTCCATCTCTGAAATGGAAATAATACTAGCACCTACCTCCTACATACCTCCTACATAACAACCATGAGATTGTTATGCAAATAAAATAAGATAAAGTTTATAAGACACTTTGCAAATCTTAAAGTGATGTATGATTGCTAGCTATTATTACCACCACAGATGACAATGAAGACAGTGTTACTACTGCTACTGTTACCAGTACTACTACTACTACTATGAGTAGTGTGACCTGGGCAAACCACTTAATCTCTCTTTGCCACAGTTTTCTCATCTATAAAATGATGGGGTTGGCTTCCATGTCCTTTGGAGTCCCCTCTAGGTTTAAATCTATCATCCTTTGAAAGGACATAAAAGTCCTTAGTGTCTCAGTATCTAAAGATGGCAACCTAGAATGGTAGGAAAAGTGTAGACAGAAAAAGATAGAGGCATCAAAGATTAGCTTCCCCGATATCACAATTTCACCCCAATGCTGGCCCTGATTATCAGCTACATGCATGCCTTCCTACATTAATAAGGGTATATTTCCAAATCCAGGTAGAGAACATATAGCTTACACAAGTCCTGCAATTTTTATTTAATAATGCTGCATTCTCCTTCAGGGATGCCCTTATCTTCTCTTTAGTTGTGGTTTTCCTGTTAATTATACTATGTTTGTCACTACTTAGCACTACCATTAGAAATTAACTTAATCACAAAAAGTCTAAAGGGATTTCCTCTCCCTCATCTGTCACTAGAAACCTGCTTCACCCCTGAAGGATGGCGTAGTGCTTCCTCAGTGTATTACCATACATGGAATCCATACTTCTAATACCATTTGAAAAAAAATAAATACTCTGTCAGGAAGAAAATATTTGCTCAATTGGCCAAGTGAGTAAAATATTTATTTCTATGAGGGGAAGAGCAGCAGGCAGAAAGAAGACATACTGCAGTAATAAAAGGTGCTTCCAGTGAAAGGCTTCCGTCTAATCAGCATAAATGTCGCCACAAACAGAATAAATTTTGAATTGAAATAAGTACTGGGAGAAATGTGTTAATATATATAACTGAGAATCATGAACCTCAACAGCTATGCTGACTTAAATTCCTATACATCTGTATATTCTGATTTTCAATGGGAAACATCTGGTTTCACAGCTGGGAGAGATTCCAGCTAGGGAAGATGGGAAAGGTGTTTGCTTGATGAAACACTCCATCTCCCAACTCCTGGCATTTTCACTGACTGCTTCCCCCTGCATAGGACTCTCCTTCCTTATCTCTGCTTCCTAGCTTCCTACAAGTCTCAGATAAAGTCTCACTTTCTGCCATAAGCCTTTCCCAGTCCTCTTTATTCATTTTAGGGCCTTTCTTCTTTTGATTCTTTTTGATTTGCACTGTCCATAGCTGGTTTGTTCATAGTTTTTTGCATTTTGTCTCTCTCATGTAAGTGTGAGCTTCTTCATGGTAAGCACTGGGTTTTTTGTTTATTTGTTTGATCTTTTTAAAAAAATTCTTAGTCCCTAGTACAGCACTTACTAGTAAGATGCCTGATAAATATTTGACTGACTTAATGACTACCTAGAGGAAGATCTTCAGGACCCTCAATTCAGATACGTCAGATACAGAGGCTGAACTGATTTAACTACAGAGGTAGTATGGTTAGGGCAGTGCAAAAAGTTATAGAACTAGAGTGCCAGGAGAGACCTAAATTCAAATCTTCCCTTCCAATAATTGCTGATTGTGTAATCATAGGCATGCCTTTTTTAAAAAAAATTATCTTCTTAGCCTCATTTAAAAATAAAGACGGCAAAGACCTGTTGTACCTATCCTCACATGTTTCTTGAAGTTCTGTTGAATTGTAAGAAGGTAAACCTTATAAACCTTAAATAACCATGCTTAGGTCAGCTGTTATTATGCAGTTATGTCAGTAGTGTGGACAGCAAATATGGATGCTTCCCATCTGAAGCTACTTGATCCTATAATTTAGGAAAAATAAAAGGTGGAGTCCAGATAATTACAGCTGGATAGATTTTGTCTCATAGTAAGGTTTCCTGAGCAAAATAACTCTAAAAGACACCAAATTATATAGGAATGTCTGGCCAATGTAGGCAGGTATTTTTCATCATGCAGAGGTAGCCTGTATTTATATTATTCATAGGTCTCTGAGAGTCAGTACAGTGTTAGAGAGGCCAGTGCTAAGGTACAATGCCCACATGTTCTAATTAATTTCACACAGAGAAACTTCCCATTCATGCCACAAAGCACATGCCCTGATTCTATCTAGTGGTGTCACAGACACACATTTTTGGCCACCTAAATACCAAACTTTTGATAATCCAGGAGAGGGAAAGAGGTTATTCCACTAGTGAAATCCAGTCAACTCAGTGAAAGGTAGTCTCCACTATTTTACTTCCCCTATAAGGGAGAAAAATGAAACAAAGTAAATGCTTACTGATGAGTTGTATTATTTTCATTTTGTGAGTTCTGCTACTACCACATGTCCTGCACTGTGGAAGAAAAAACAAACATGGTCAGGGAGGCAGAGCCAAGATGGTGGAGTAAAAGCAGGAACTTCCCTGAGCTGTCCTTGAAAGCCCTCCAAGTACTTGTGAAAGATTACTCTAAACAAATTGTAGAGGTACAGAACCCACAAAATGATAGAATGAAACAAATCCCCAGCCCAAGACAACCTAGAAAATTGACAGGAAAGGTCTTTTGCACCAGGCAGGGTGCAGAGCACAGTCCAACATGGGTCCCACCTCATAGACCAGCCAGAGCAGGTTTCAGGGGACTTAATCATTGTCAGCTGTGGCAATTTCCAGACTTCTCAGCCCACAGGTACCAAAAGGTCAGTAGGAAACCTCTGTGGGACCTGGGTGAGGGAGGAATGCACAGTTTGGCCTGGTATGGCAGCCTGGTGGGGGGTGGGGGGGGTAGGGTAGTAGCAGCAGCAGCAGCAGCAGTAGCAGTGGCAAAAGCTGCTTCTAGAGCTATGGGCACACAGAAGGTGGTGAATAGAACAGTTTATGCAAAATCCCTGAAACCTGGGACAGTACACCCGCTCTGACCCCCATCACCACTGGAAGCAGAGTTCTATCTTGATAAAGAGTTAGAAAGTCAAATGTTTGACTGGGAAGAAAAGTAAATATCATAAAAGAATTCAGTCTATAGAATCTTGCTTTGGTGACAAGGAAGATCAGGGCATGCAACCAGAGGAAGATAGGAGAGACAAAGCTTCTACGTCAAAAGCTTCCAAAAGGAATATGAATTGACTGCAGGCCATGGAGGAGCTCAAAAAAGATTTTGAAAATTAAGTAAGAAAAGTACAGCAAAAATTAGGAAGAGAAATGAGAGTGATGCAAGAAAATCATGAAAATCAAGTCGCCAACTTTCTAAAGATGACCCCCCAAAATACCGAAGAAAATAATACCTTAAAAAATAAATTAACCCAAATGGCAAAAGAGATCCAAAAAAAGCTAGTAAAGAAAAGAATGCCTTAAAAAACAGAATTGGACAAATGGAAAAGGAGGTCCAAAAGTTCACTGAAGAAAATAATTCCTTCAAAATTAGAATGGAACAAATGGTAGCTAATGACTTTATGAGAAATCAAAAAGTTATACAACAAAACCAAAAGAATAAAAAAAAAACGGAAGAAAATGTTAAGTATCTCATTGGAAAAACAATTGACCCAGTAAAAAGATGCAGGAGATATAATTTAAAAAGTATTGGACTGCCTGAAAGCTGTGACCAAAAAAAGAGCCTTGACATCAACTTTCAAGAAATTATCAAGGACAATTGCCCTGATATTCTAAAACCAGAGGATAAAATAGAAATGGAGAAAATCTACTAAGCACCTCCTGAAAGAGAACCCAAAAGGAAAACTCCTAGAATATTGTAGCCAAATTGCATAGTTCCCAAGTGAGGAAAAAATATAAACAACCAGAAAAAAATAATTCAGGTATTATGGAAACACAATCAGAATAAGACAAGTTTTAGCAGCTTCTATATTAAGGAAGCAAAGGGCTTGTAATATGATATTTTAAAGGTCAGAGGAGCTAGGATTAAAACAAGGAAATACTACCCAGCAAAACTGGGTATAATCCTTCAGGGGAAAAAATGGATAATTAATGAAATACAAGACTTTAAAGCATTCTTGATGGAAAGACCAGAGCTGAATAGAAAATTTGACTTTCAAATGCAGAAATCAAGAGAAGCATGAAAAGGCAAAAAGGAAAGAGAAATCATAAGACACTTGTTAAAGTCGAACTGTTTACATTCCTGCTTGGAAAGATGATATTTGTAACTAATGGGACCTCTTTTAGTATTAGAGGAGTTGAAGGAGAGACAGACAGACAGACAGACAGACATAGAGAGAGACAGAGAGAAACAGAGACAAAGAGAGAGGTTGAGTTGAATATGAAGGGATGATATCTAAAAAATAAAATTAAGGGGTGAGAGAGGAACATACTGGGAGAAAGAGAAAGGGAGAGATAGAATGGAGTAAATTATCCCACATAAAAGCAACAAGGAAAAGGTTTTACATTGGAGGGGATGAGGGGGGAGGTGAGAAGAATGAGTGAACCTTACTCTCATCAGATTTGGCTTAAGGAAGGAATAATATACACACTCAATTGGGTATCTTACTCTACAGCAAAGTGAGAGGGAAGGGAATAAGGGGGAAAGAGAATGATAGAAGGGAGGACAGATTGGGGGAGGGGGTAGTCAGAAGCAAACACTTCAGAAAAGGGACAGACTCAAGGGAGAAAACAGAATAATTGGAGGGCAGGATGGGATGGAGGGAAATATAGTTAGTCTTTCACAACATGATGATTATGGAGGTGTTTTGCATAATTACACATGTATAACCTATATTGAATTGCTTGCCTTCTCAGTAGGGGTGGATGGGGAGGGAAGTAGGGAGAGAATTTGGAACTCAAAGGTTTAAACGCAAATGTTAAAGAAATGGTTTTTTTTGTTTGTTTTTTTGTTTTTTTTTATATAAGATATATAGGGAATGGGGTATAGAAATCTATTTTGCCCTTCAAGAAATGGGAAGGGGATAAGGAATGGGGATGATTAAAAGGAGGGCAGATATGGGGAAGGGGTAATCAGAATGAATGCCATCTCCAGATGGGGAGAGGGGAAAGATGTAGAAGAAATTTGGAACTGAAATCTTGCAGAAATGAATGTTGAAAACTAAAAAATAAATAAATAAATTTAAATCTTAAAAAAATGAAAAGACAAACTCATAACATAAATGAAAGGTCCATCACATAGAGAAGAAACAGTACACTGAAAAGGACATTAGACTTCACTTTAGAATATTTGGGTTCAAATTATGACATTGGCATTAACTTGTGACCTTATGTTATTCACTTTATGACCTTAATCTTGTTTATGAAATACAGATAATCTATGCAATACTTACCTGGAAAGGGGATGAAGTGAAGGAGAATGGGCTGGAAAAAACTTGGATGAGGTCACATTAATTTTTAATATAAGTTGTACATATACCTTAGAAACTGGTCACTTCAAATCAGAACTTGACTTTTTTTCTTGCTTATCGAGATTTAAGAAAGTTTTAAGGATGCATGTTAAAATTAAATGTGTGCATACATCAACCCTCCACCCCTCACATACACACCTCCTCCCCAGGCTGGTAAATATTTCCCAGCACACTGCTGTACTGTTGTCTAAGCTTTACTTGTGTTCAGGCCTCAGAAGACTCAGAGAATGAAGTAATCACCAGACTGTAGACCAGGTGACTGGAGGCTAATAACAATAAAAACAGTAACTTGCATTTACATAGTGCTTAAGGTATGTAAAGTACTTTACAACCATTATCAAATTTGAGCCTCAAAACACCTCTACATACAGGATTATTTTAAGGAAGTTTTTAAATCGGAAAACAATATATAAATATGAGTTATTATAATTGTACAAAAGAATTGTGAGACCAGAAGTCTGATCTCAAGGAGTTTGCTGTTTAGTTGTGATGAAAACAAATGATTAGAGAATGTGGTATCAAGAAAATTGACCTTCAAATGGAAGCAGGAGAGCTGGCTTCAAAACCTGCTATGACATTTACTAGCCATGTGACCAAAGGCAAGTAATTTTCTTCACATAGGCATTATACCAAGTATATTACCTACAAGTGGACAAGGTTCTTTGCAACTTGTAAAGGATTATGTTAATGGAAATCATTATTATTATGAATGTTGTTATTTGCAAAAATAGTTCAGAAAAAGGAAATATCTTTCCCTTTGAGCTGAGGTATTTTGGATAGAATAGGAAAATATATATTTGGGAGTCACAGGAAATAAATTTAACTGGAAAGGTGAAGTCTCAAAATCTAAGTAGAAGTTTGGAGTTTATATTGTAGGAAAAAAGAAACCATCATGGGTTCTTGAGGAGGTTGGAAGAGATATTGAGGGATATTATTTTGACAAAGTTATGTAGGATGGATTAGAAAAAAGAAAGGATGGAAGTAGGGAGATTAGGTAGCATATCAGCAAAATAATCCATTTGATTGGAACTTTGACTAACTTGGTGAATGAGGGACAAGAAAATTTGAAGACAGGTCTTTGTGAGAGAAAAAATATAGAAGATGAAAGGAAGGGAAGATTCAAAGAGGATTTCAGAATTTCCAGATTCAGTGATTGGGAGAATGGTGTGATGGCTGATGGAAATGAGGATGATTTGAAATGGAAACTGCCTTACAAGGGAAGGTGATATACTTAGTTTGAGGTGTGTTGATATTTTTGTAGTGATCACGTCCTGTTTATAAGAAGATTATAATCCTGCTGAGGAAAAAATACTTAAATCCATCAAGTAGATAAAAATACCAGACAACATACCCTTATGTGCTAATAGGAGGACTACCAATGATAAATGCCAAAGGAGAATATGATGCTATTATGGTATTCAAGTTATTACTTAGGAGACACTTACTGTTCCAGTGTCCAAACCAGAGGAAGCTTTTGTACTTGCAAGAACATACTATGTGTATCCATACCAATAGGCCTTGCCTACCAGTGGAGAGTATTTGAGCAATAGCTATAAGCAACGATAGGATCACAGAAATAACTAATGGGAAAATGTATTCCTCAAAAGTGATTCCAATTGCAAACACATCCTGGAAGAATAATAATAATAAATGATAATTAACTCAATCATTACCCAGGACTCCATGGACTGATTTGTACTTGTTTGAAAATCTAATTGTGGTGGATTTGGGGAAGACAAAAGAACTCTAATTAAATTCTTCATTTAAAATATTTCAGGAGCAATTAAAATGTTAATATTTCTCCATTATTTTTCTTCACTATAATCCCTTTGCTAATTTCTGTTAAAGAACTCAAAAGCAAGAGAAGGAGAAACTGAGATCCAAGATGGAAGTGATGATTAATTTCTTTTTTTCTGAAAAATTTTTTTTCTAAAGGAAATTCTTATTTTTTTACCTTTTTATTTGTCTTCCTCCTTTTTTTGAATTAGCTTTCTTGATTCTTTCCACTATTGTACCTGCCGGTTGATTTATCTTTCTTAAAATGTCTTTTATGATCTGTGACAGAGAGCAAAATGCAATTACAAGACCTGCCACCTCACTCTAAGTATCCACTTGTTGTCACTGTCTGCCTTTCTATCTCTATTTCTATCTCTTTGTGTCAATTAATCAATGAACATTTAAAAAAAATATTTACTTAATTTTATGTATGTCTCAAATTCAAATGTTTTATTTAAACAATTTTAATAAGGCTATATTTAGTGCTTTAATTTTACTTTCCCCAATTTCATATTAAAACAATTCTTAACAGTTTTTTTTAAGTTTGGACATCCAAATTCTAACCTTCCCTCTCTCCTCCCTAAGTGGCAGGTAAGCTAATATAGGTTATAAATGTGCAATAATGTAAAACATTTCCATACTAATCATTTTGTATGAGAAAACTTGAACAAAGAAGAAAGAAAGAAGGAAGGAAAAACAGGAAGATAGTATTCAGTCTGTATTCAACCAATATCAGTCCTTTCTCTGAAGGTGCATAGCATGTTTCATCATGAGTCCTTTGACTTTGAGAAGGCTTCCTGTAGAACATGAGGTTATTGCTATTGCAATAATTCAGGCATGATATGATGAAGGGCTGTGGTAGCCTACTGGCAGTGTCAGAGGAGAGAAGGGGGCATATTGGATAAATATTGCAAGGGTGAAATTGAAAAGTCTTATCAACAGCTTGGATGGGGGTAGGGTGAGAGAGAGAGGAATGCATGATGAATACTGTGAGCCTGAAGGACAATAGTGTAGCCTTATAAAGCAATAGAGTTTAGAAAAGGGGAAGATTTATGGGGAAAGAGAAAGAGTTCTCTTTTGGACACATTCAGTTTAAGATTTTCACTAGATTTCCAACTTGAGATGTCTGAAATGTCATTGGAGATGAAAAATTGAAGGTCATCAGATAACTTGGGGCAGGATAGGTAGATATGAGAGTCAGTAAAGAGATGGCAATTATACTCATAGGACCTGATGAGACCACCAAGTGAAATAACATAAAAAACAATGGAAGAAGGACCAAGAAAGAACCCTGAGGACAGGTATACGTAGAGGGGATGTCCTGGAAGTGGATCCAGCAAAAGAGACAGAGAAGGCATGGTCAGATAGGAGGAAAACCAGGAGACTGTGGTATCCTAAAACCTAGAGAGAAGATATCAAAGAGGAGTGAGTGATCATCAGAGTCAAGGGCTGCAGAGAGGTCAAGGGGCCTGAAGATAGAGAAAAGGACATTGGATTTGGCAACTAAAAGATCATTAATAACTTTGGAGAGGACAATTTCAAAACCAGATTGTAAGGAGTTAAGAAGAATGAGAGGAAGGAAAGTGGAGGCAGCCATTACAGATGACCTTTTCATGGAATTTACCTACAAAGGGCAGAAGACAAAGAAGATGATAGTTAGCAAAGATGGAAGGATCAAGTGAAGACTTATTTTTTTCTAGCATAGGGGAGGCATGAAAATATATGTAGGCAATAAGAAATGGGTCAGCAAGCAGGGAGAGATGGAAAATAAGTAGAGTAAGAATGATTGTTGGGGCATTCTGTTAGAGGAGTTGGAATGGAATAGGATCATTTGAACAAGTAGAGAGGATATCCTTGGTAAGGAGTAAGACCAGTTCATTATGTGAGACAGGGGCAAAAGAGAAAATGGCAGAAGGCATCCCAGTGATAGGAGATAAGGAGGAGGAGAAAAGTTCAGAGTGAATGGTCATTTTTTTTTCTCTCAAATATGAGGTGAAGTTTTCAGCTGAGACAATGGGGGAGAGGGAGCCATGGGAAGTTTGAAGAGGGATAAAAATATTTGGAAGAACCACTGTGGAATGTGGAAAGTGGGATAGTGAATTAATAAGACAGGTATAGCAGCGAGGGCCCAGTTGAAGTTATGTGATATGAATTTGCAGTGGACACAGTTCAGAATGGTTGTGTGATTTCTCTGTACCTTCATTCAGCTGAAAATGAAATTTTGAAATGAAATTAAAAATTAAAAGAAAATTAAAGAAAATGAATGGTAGGAATGTTCCAAGATTGAAGCTTGGCAGGATGTTAAGTGGTGACATAATAAGGCTAGGGATTTAAGAGAGGAAGATAGAGTAGAGGTGAATTAGACTTGAATTGGTTCACCAGGGTATCAAGATGGAGAAAAGAGGAGAGAGTTATTAATGCAGAGGAGATGGCCATGGAGAGAATTGAAAGATCAATGGATTAGAGGTCATAAAGTGTAGAATTATGTAGAGGAGGGCAGAAGGAAAAGTGAAAAGCCAATAGATTGTGGATGGATAAGGGAATTTCTGAATTACTGAGTATACAGATGATACATTTTTGAGTGATGGCAAGTTCAAGGGTATGACCATCTTTGTGTGTGAGTGAAGTTGGGTAGAGGAGTAGTTCATGGGAGGTGAGTAAGTTAAGAACTGAATGGTTAGGGTATTTGAGGGAGAATCGATATGTATGTTGATGTTTCCTAGTATGAGAATAGGAGTTGTGGAGGAAAGAAAAGATTGTAAGGCAGGTATATTCACAGAAGAGGAGTAACCTAGAGGTCTATAGTCCACAGCTAATAGGATTTTGATTGGAGAGTAGATGTGAATATAATGAGTCTCAAAGGCATAGAGGAGAGAGATTAAAAACTTATCGGACCTGGGCCAGGATAAATTCATGTTGTTGTTTTCCTGAGTCTCCCATGTTCTCCCATCTATTTTATCTCTAGTTAGACTCTTTTCATGTTCTTTCACTTCAGCAAAAATCACTCTGTTCTCCACTCTTTTTGTCTCTAAAAGTTAACACTAGGTGACAGAGCTTGGCATGCTCAGGAGCCTAAGGCAGACATTTGGTAGCAAGCAATTCCTACCCCCTCTTTCACCTTATGGTACTTTCAAAATCTACACAAGAACATTCAAATGGATTTGCTGGAATCCTACCTACCTTGTCACTGAAGAAACTGTTCACATTGAGAGGTGATGCCAAGAAGCTTAATTGTGCCATCAAGATGTCACATATGCTGTTCCACATAATGGAAAGCCATTGGTCAACTAGTGACAGAGTTGGATTTAGGGTCAGACAGTAGGACCAGGAGACCTTTTAGCTGTCTCTCCCCTTGTCAGTAGAAGTAAGTGCAAAGACAAGGTAATCAAAGTAAAGCCTCAAATACAATCTATTTTTCAGAGTTGATGATACACAGGATAAGTGGGCTAGGGCTTTACATACCTCTCAATGTGTTCAGTCATGTTTAGGCTCTGTGTATTTTTATTACACTTAATTTAGAAAATCCAGTAGCCTGAAGGTTAATATTTAAAGCCAGGCATGACAGGAAACTCCCAGCAATTTAGCACTCCTGTAGGAGATCTGAAATGAAGCCAACATACAAAGCAGAAGCAGATGGGTGATTTTGCCTGAGTTGTGAAAAAGAGCATCGCAGTTTGCAACTAAGTGCATTGCTGTTGGTTTATTGGTTTTGGCGGAGTACTGGGAAGCACTTTCAGTTCTCTTACATCCAGTCAACTTGCTTCATATGCAATGAAGTTGTCCTATCCTACTATTTCAACAAATTAGATAAGCAGTCTTCTTTGGCAATGTTGCTCTCTGTAGTCCCTTTTCTTTGTCATATCTCAAAATGGAAGTTTGATTTTTTCCTTTCTGTAAACTTCTTTACCTGCATTTTCTCCTGAAAGATTCCCATTGCCTCACTCCCTATGTCAGCCCTTACCTAGATGGAGAGACTTCCGATATTAGGGAAAAGATTTTTTAAGTTTTGTTTAAGATATTATTGTTTTGTCGTTTTTTAGTCCTAACACTTTGTGGCCCTCTTTGGGGTTTTCTTGGCAAGTCTACTATAGTGGTTGGCTATTTCCTTCTGAAATGGCAAACTGAGACCAAGAAGGTTAAGTGGCTTGACAACAGTCTCATAACTAGTAAGCATTTGAAAGTAGATTTAAATTCAGGAAGACAAGCCCAGAACTCCATCCATTGTACCACCTAGCTGCCCATATTTAAGATAAATTTCATTAACATGTTTCATTTTTCAGTCACAGTCATTGCCACCTATCCTCCTGACCCCTAAATGCCACATCACTTGTCTCCTCAATAAGCCCTCCATATTGACAAAAATCACTTAAACAAGCGAAACTATATACTGTCTACCCTTCAGTGTTTTAAACTTTCCACATCTGTAGACTCTACCCCTACCTCGCTAACCAAAGAAGGAAGTAATTATCTCTTTTTCAGTCTAGCATTTATAATTACAACTATTCAATGTTTGCCTACATGGAAGTATCCTCATTTACATCGCAATATTGTAATCACAAGGACAGTTTTCAGTACAGAATCTGTAAGGGTAATGTTAGAAGTACAACCTACAAGACTTGGACAAATTATAAGATAACGGTTAAGAAAAAAAATCTAGTGAGAATTTCCAGTCATCTGATATAAGCAGTCAAATTCCCTTTGCCTTTGGGATAAATTGAGGTGATATTTAAAAGTGCATTTTCCATTTTCCAAAATTTGAGACTGAGATCAAGAGTCACTTTATTAATAATAATAACAATACCTTTTAGTTGTCTGGGGTTTTTAATCAATCAATTATCAATTTTTAGTGAGTACATACTAAAATCTAGTTATGGCAGGAGATAAAAAGAAAGTTAGGACAATGCTGTTAGGAAGCTTACTGTCTAAGTTGGAAAACAAGATAATTACACATGAAAAGGCAATTAAGGGTATAAAGACTCTGTGTGATTTAACTGCACTGAAGGGGTAGAGATAATAAATGCTAAAGATGTGGGGGAAGGAGAAATCACCAGTGGAGGGACGGCTTACAATGATTTATAGCTGTCAGGGAAGCTTTCTTGGAGCAAATAGAGGACAGACCAAGGATGGTACTAGCTTTTCATGTATATGTAGAACTTTATGGGCACAAAATGAATTTCATATATTATCTAATTTGATCCTCCCAACAAGATTCAGCGAAGTAGGTAGGTTGGATAAGTAGTATTATCCCCATTTACATATCCTTTATGCAGAGTGCCTTGTAAATCTTGAAGTGCTATATAAATATTAGCTTTTATTTTTGAGATGAGGAAATGGAGGTTCAGAGCAGTTAGCTCAAAAAGCTAGTAACTGGACTAGGAAACACAGTTTTGGTTTGTTTCAGTTCAATGCTCTTTCTACTATACAGCATTCCTTCTTTGGAATAAGAGGGACACAACATATTTTATCATGAAAAAAAATGAGAAAACATTCCCTACTCTTCCATAGCTCCAAACTGGTATGAATAATATAAGGAAACAGTATAATACTCTGAATAATTAAGGTAAAATTTGCATAGCATAGACTCTAAGGGAGGTAGGATCTTGACAAAGTATTGCCCTCATACCCAAAGTGTTATTTTGTTTGTTTATAAGAGATGTATTTATATTTCTTTCCATTCTGAATACCCTCATTTCCTATTCCCCTCTGTTAAATCACATAGAACTTTCAAGGCCAAAGTCACTTCAACGTTGAGTTTCAACTCCTTCACAAAGTTTCTTATGCTTCCAGTCCTTTTTTTTCCCCTCAAAATTCTTATTGACTCTATTATCAAAAAGGTTAGCTCCTACTTGTACACTAATCTTTTTCTGCATGTTTCATGGCTTTCCAGGTAAATTATATGTTTCCTGTGAATAAGGAATATGGGAAGTATATTTTTCTTGCATTCCCTACGATGCGTACCACAGGGTTAGAAACCATTGGGCTCCCGTTTCAACAAAAATAGTTATTACAGGACTCCTACATGCAAGACTTTGTTCTAGAATCCACGAAAAAATAAAATAGGCCTTATCTCTGAGGAGCGTGTTTTGTACAATTATCACTGTTTCATTTTATTTTTTTTTATTTTTTTTTTTACTTTATTTTATTTACATTTCATTTTACTTCATTCCTTCATGCACTCTGTTTCATATGGTTTAGTTTCTAATCTGTTCCCTAGCCACAACCTATTGTCTCCTATTTTCATGCATTTTTGCAGACTATTTTCCTACTTGTAATTCTCTCTCTCCTCCTCTCTGCCTTCTCTTTCTCCAAGGCTTAATACAGACCTCTCTCACCTCACCATTTTTTTGGGCTAATGAAGTCTTGCTCTTCACAATTCTAGGGCATTTATCTGGATTTCTCCTTTGCACCATCAAATTCTATCCCTCATCACACTCATCTGTGTGTATGTTTTTCCCTCTCTAGGTAAGACTATAAGTTTTCCAGGGCAGATACTTGGTGCTTTTTATTTTTCATCTTTAGAGCCCAGTATCATGCCTTACTTTTAGTAGGTTCTTACCAAGTTTATGTAAATGGTGCTTAGAAAGCATAGTTAATCATCTGATTGATCACTACTAAAAAGAGTATCTCAGAAAAAATAGATTTCGTGCAAATATTTCCCTAGTTAAGTGTGGGTCCCCTATTTATCAAACCTTTGTAATGTTTCTTCTGAAAATTCCTTCCCATGTTTACATGATTCACATAGCAATAGGCATGCTTCTGATGGTGTGTATTTGTGAAGTGATTGAAACTTTAGGGATCAATAATCAGAAGTCTCCCTGGAATCCTAGCAGCCACCCTCTCCTCTCTGTCTAATTCTGCTTGCTGGATTTGCTTCTCAAGAATCCAGGGCCAGTACAAACTGACACCAGGCAGTCATTGCTGGTTTAGTCATCTGTGTTCTCAGCTTAGTACTCTACTGCCACCTGTGTGCTAGCTACATCTAGCACACTCTACTGAAGATAGAAAATATATTCTAGAGATGCTTTCTCACACAAGGCTACAGAATGGGGCAGCTGTTGTCTACTATAGCCAGGGCATCAGAACAAAGTAGAGACCTATACCCCAAGAGTTCAAAGAAAAAGGAAAAAGCAGTCTCCCATGCAAGATATTTAGAGAAACTCCTTTTGTAGTGACAAAGAATTGGAAATTAAGTGGGGGATAAGGTAGAATCAGATGGGCAATGGTTAAACAAATCATCATTTATGGTTATAATGGGACACTTCTGTGTTGTCAGAAGTAACAAAAGAAGTATAATATAATATATAATAAGAATAATATAATAAGAATATATAATAAGAATAATAACAATAATATTTAAATAACACCTTAAGGCTTATAAATTGCTTTGTAAATATTAACTCATTTTATCTTCACAACAACCCTCGAAAGTAGGTGCTATTATTATCTTCAATTTATAGTTCAAGAAGCTGAGTCAGAAGTTAAATGAACTCTCTGGGATCACACTGCTAATAGGTCTCTGAGGCTAGATTTAGACTGAAATCTGAAGGAATGAAGTGAGCAGAACCAGTAAAACAAATTTATATTATAATGGCACTGTTGAAAACAACCTACTTTGAAGGACTTAAGAACTCATATAATATTCAATCATAATTCAGGAGGATCGGTTATAAAGAATACTACCCTCCTCCTGATGGAGAGGTAAAGAAATACACAGAATGAATCACACATTTTTGGAGATAAGCAAAATGGAAATTTGATTTACCTGATTATATATTTGTTAAAACATTTTTTTTTCTTTCTTACTGGTAGAGGGAATAGAAGGGAATAAAACATGTTTATTAATTGAAACAAAGTAACAAGAAAAAGTGGACAGCTAACCCTCTTCCCAGAGAAATCAGACAACTGATAATAAAAGAAAAATGTAAAGTAGTAGTTTAATCTTGGCTCTATTACATGCTGACAGAATGGCTTTGGAAAAGTAATTTCCTTTCTCAAAGACTCACTTATGTCATTTATAACATCAGAGATGTGTGCTGACTATTCTCTAAGATACTTTCAAGCTCTAAAATCTTTTTAAGCTCTAAAATCCTATGATTAAGATCTGTAGGCCACAGTTTCTCTAAAAAAAAAAAAAAAACAATTTCTCCAGTTAGGAATGTGGTGTTATTTCTAAGAATAATTTTATCTTTAAATGCATTTTTATACTTTATTGGATTGGATTCCTGAAATATAGCAGATAACTAAATCGCTACCCTGCTGCTCTCATAGAGGTATAGGTAGTTAATACAATTCTCCCTCCTTTTGAAGATAGTGCACATTCTGGCCCTGGAATTGAGTAGGAACTCACACAAAGGTAAAGTAGATGATTTATTGATCTGTATGATTGCAAGGTTCCAGAACTATGATGGGGGGAGGGGGGAAATATGATATGACCACGTAATCCTCTGGTTAGCTTCCAAAATTCCTTTCACAGGTAGCAAAGTTTCAATTTCATATAAAATGCAAATAACGTGAAAGAGAGCTCACCATGATTAAACACATTCACACTAAGGTTTCAGTGGCAATATTTCTGTTTTTTTCAGTGCCAAATGACAGTTGGATGTGCAAAATGAAGATTTTTCCTTCTGACTAATCCTTAGTCTTAGATTTTTTAGAAAGAGGATGGAAATGCCCCTTATATAATTAGATAAAACCTTTAAAAAGGAACAAAAGAAAGAAAAGAGTCACAGAGGGAATTCTGACTAGTGTTAGGGAAAGTTTGAGGAATGGAAGAAATGTTGTAGAACAGAAAAATGAAGAAGGAAGGACCATTTAGCTTTAAAGGATGGTAGAATTAGAGTTTTAAAGGATCTTAGAAGTCATTGTCAATTTGCAGGTGAGGAAATTAAGGCATGAAGAGGCTCACTAGTTTGCTTAGGGTTACATAGATGTTGTTTGTACTTCAGTTTTGAAGAGAACATTATAGGGTGATGTCTTGACTCTTGCATCAGGTGGATTTAAGTGAGACAGAGGTACACAAAATTGTCAGCCTCACTCTTTCTTCCAAAGTCATCAATATCTAGTGGCAAGACAGAAGTAAAGATGACTGGTGATGGCCCAGGATACATTGGATGACATTGGTGTTTTCAGTGTCTTACCAAGCTCTAAGCTCTCCACAGTGTCTGCTTCAGCTGTTCTCATGGCCATTGTAATAAATTGTTCTCATCCATCCATTCCACAGGGGACAGTCTTCACGTGCTTGAGGTAGACATCTCCTAAGTCACCAACAGGTTTGAGGCCTATGAATTACCCCTCAACCTGGAATAAACTATCTGAGATGGGATTTTTTTTCACTGCTGCACATGCTTCAGGTTCTTGGAGAAAGAGAGAGCTGAGTGCCTGGTGGACACCAAAAGTGGATGAGCAGTCCTAAAAAGCGCTCAGCAATCACTCATACCAGAGGTGCTAGTTCTCTTTGAAAACTACATATATCCCAGTATCACATAGCTAATAATCATCTGTATTAGAATTGGAACTCACATCTTGCTGGGTCCAGGTTCAATATTATATCTGCAGTTTTACTTAACTACTTCTTTCAAAGGGCTCCATGGAAATCTGAGTTTCTTCCATTAGAGGGTAGAGTTGGATTTTTTGAGGAGGGATCAGTTTCTTTTTCTACATGAAATGATTATGAAGATTTTAGGGAAGTGGCCTAGGAAGGAACTGCCTAATACTGGTCAGGGGAAGAAGAAATGAGTCTTGGTAGGTGATAACTGTGCTAATAGGTGCTAAGGTGGACATGTATTGACCTGACATGAGCATTTGGCAAGTGTACTGTCTTTTTGAAGTTTGCATCAAATTAGAGATGAAGGGATTTTTTTTTTTCAAATATACCAACCACTACCAACCTGAATAGAAAACTAATGTAGAGGTAGTGGTACTGTTGAAAGTAATGATGAAAACACTACTAGGTATTTTGAGGGTGTTTGAAGGTATTTAGTCAAGGAACTAAAATGTTTAGAGATTGTTTTGCTACTGCTGCCAATTGAAGACAGGTAATTCAGTTGAGAATGGATGATTTAGGAAGTGCATAGCTGGTTAAGAACATATTTTCTTAAAAATAAATTTGTATTTTTGTATCAATGATCAAGATATAGGAATGAAAACATCTTGGCCTGGAATGGAGTACGTTGATCAAGATCGGATAAACATATACTGGCCTGCAGAGTTTCAGATCTGATCAAGACAATTTTAAAAATGGAATGGGATAAAGAAACCTATGCATACGTTTGTGCCAAACCAGATAACACAGTATCAGATGTGATATAAAATAAAGATTGTCCTTTCCAGAAAGAGTAGTAGTAATACAATTCATTTTTTCATATTTCATTATACAAATGTGTGAGTACAAACCAAAATTAACTCAAACTCGATGCAAAAAAGGTAAACTTATCCTCATAATTATAATTGAGGCTTGATATTATACTATTTCTACCTGGAATATGATTATTAAAAGGTATATATTATTCTGAAGGTGCAGGTAAGACAAAACAGAGTAGCATGAAAGTGTTTTGTATTAAGATGATATACTTGTGTGGAAATTCGTGAATTAAAGGGGGCAATCCTGGTACAAAATATCTGGATAATAGTCAAGGGAGGCAAAAAAATCCCAGAATGATTACTGTAGTGGGAGAATATAAAAAGAAGTTTGAAGGAACTAATGTATGATGAGTTAGAGAAGCAGATTATAAACATGGGGCAGAGGAATTTAAAGTAGGATTTAAAGTATATAAATATTTGCAGAATTTCTCTCAGACAAAAAGCAGAAAAGCTGATAAATTTGTAATTTTTCCTTAATAATAACTTTCTTTTGAAAACATGAAGTAGCAGTAAGTCTAGTAGTTTTTTCAGGAATAATTCAAACCAGTAAAGAAGAACTGGTGGTCAAAATGGAAATAATCAGAACACTAGAAGAAAATGACTACATCTTGGAGGCTATAAGGGAGAAGGAGGGAAAAACTGAACATAAATTCATAAGCATTTAATAATAATATCATTTATACAGTGTTTAAGTACTCTACAAATATTAACTTATTTTATCCTCAACAACCCTGAGAAGCAGGTACTATTATCTATACTTTATACATGAGGAAACTGAGGCAGAGATTTAGTAACTTTCCTAAGATCACATAACTAGCTAGTAAGTGTTTGAGACACTTATTGAATTTAGATCTTCCTAACTCCAAATTCTACACATTCTCCTCTATGCCGAGGGTTCAATCTAGAAAGCCTCACTTGAGCGAATTTTTGAATGAAATAAGAGATTTTAAGAATCAGAGATGAGGAGATAGAACATTCCCAGAATTGAAGACATCCAGTGGAAAAGCAAGAGATGGAATTTAAGTATGAGATGTCAAGAAGAATTATAGGGACGGAGCCAAGATGGCGGAGTAGAAAGACGCGCATACACATAGCTCCGAACCCACAACTCGTAGAACATCTGTATAAAGTAACTCACGGCGAATTCTGGAGCAGCAGAGGCCACAGAACAGTGGAGCAAAGGAGATTTCTGTTACAGGCGGACCTGCAAACCTCTCGCAAAAGGTCTGTTGCGCTGTGGACGCGGAGCCGAGCAAAGCCCTGCAGCGGCCACGGCACCGAGAGGAGCAGATCCGAGTGGGCCTCAGGGACAGGATCTCCAGCAGCCGCGCGGGTCCCTCCACCCACAGGTGACAGGGGTCGGTGAGAAGGTCTCTGGTGGGTCGAGAGGGAAGTGGGGTGCCCCCATAACTCAGGCCCCCTTGGGAGGCAACATCGGAGGCAGGAGCAGACCGAGGCTTGACAAACAGGCAGGAGCCTGGATCCATTGTGGAAGGTCTCTGCATAAACCCCTTGAGGAAACTGAGCCCATGAGGCGAGGCGGCCCTGCCCCCACCCAGGCAGCTGAACTTGATATCACACTGAATAGCAGCCCTGCCCCCGCCCAAAACCCTGAGGCTGGGAAGCAGCATTTGAGTCTCAGACCCCAAGCACTGGCTGGGAGGATCCGGAGGCGAGGTGGGTGCGAGGAGAATATTCAGAGGTCAAGTCACTGGCTGGGAAAATGCCCAGAAAAGGGAAAAAAATCAAGACTATAGAAGGTTACTTTCTTGGTGAACAGGTTTCTCCTCCCCTCCATTCTGATGAGGAAGAGCAGTGCTCACCATCAGGGAAAGACATGGAAGTCAGTGCTTCTGTCAGTGCTTCCCAGCCCACTCAATGGGATCAGACCATGGAAAAGCTGAAAAAGAGCTCAGAAAATTTTGAAAATTATGTTAGAGGACTGGAGGAAAAACTGGAAAGAGTAACCAAAGACATGCAAGCAAAGTATGAACAGCATATCAGCACCCTGCTAAAGGAGTCCCAAAAAAAATGCTGAAGAAAATAACACCCTGAAAAATAGGCTAACTCAATTGGCCAAGGAGGTTCAAGAAGCCAATGAGGAGAAGAATGCTTTCAAAAGCAGAATTAGCCAAATGGAAAAGGAGATTCAAAAGCTCACTGAAGAAAATAGTTATTTCAAAATTAGAATGGAACAGATGGAGGCTAACGACTTTATGAGAAACCAAGAAATCACAGAACAAAGCGAGAAGAATGGAAAAATGGAAGATAATGTGAAATATCTCATTGGAAAAACAACTGACCTGGAAAATAGATCCAGGAGAGACCATTTAAAAATTATGGGACTACCTGAAAGCCATGATCAAAAAAAGAGCCTAGACATCATCTTTCATGAAATTATCAAGGAAAACTGCCCTGAGATTCTAGAACCAGAGGGCAAAGTAAATATTCAAGGAATCCACAGAACACCGCCTGAAAGAGATCCAAAAAGAGAAACTCCTAGGAACATTGTGGCCAAATTCCAGAGTTCCCAGGTCAAGGAGAAAATATTGCAAGCAGCTAGAAAGAAACAATTCAAGTATTGTGGAAATACAATTAGGATAACACAAGACCTAGCAGCTTCTACATTAAGGGATCAAAGGGCATGGAATAGGATATTCCAGAAGTCAAAGGAACTAGGACTAAAACCAAGAATCACCTTCCCAGCAAAACTGAGTATAATACTTCAGGGGAAAAATTGGTCTTTCAATGAAATAGAGGACTTTCAAGCATTCTTGATGAAAAGACCAGAGCTGAAAAGAAAATTTCACAAGAATGAAGAGAAGCATGAAAAGGTGAACAGCAAAGAGAAGTCATAAGGGACTTACTAAAGTTGAACTGTTTACATTCCTACATGGAAAGACAATATTTGTAACTCTTAAAACTTTTCAGTATCTGGGTACTGGGTGGGATTACACACACGCACACACACACACACACACACACACACACACACACACACACACACACATAGAGACAGAATGCACAGAGTGAATTGAAGAGGATGGGATCATATCTTAAAAAAATGAAATCAAGCAGTGAGAGAGAAATATATTGGGAGGAGAAAGGGAGAAATGGAATGGGGCAAATTATCTCTCATAAAAGTGGCAAGCAAAAGACTTACTAGTGGAGGGATAAAGAGGGGAGGTGAGAGAAAAACATGAAGTTTACTCTCATCACATTCCACTAAAGGAAGGAATAAAATGCACACTCATTTTGGTATGAAAACCTATCTTACAATACAGGAAAGTGGGGGATAAGGAGATAAGCAGGTTGGGGGGGATGATGGAAGGGAGGGCATGGGGAGGAGGCAGCAATATGGTGTCGACACTCATGGGGAGGGACAGGATCAAAAGAGAATAGAAGTAATGGGGGACAGTATAGGATGGAGGGAAATATAGTTAGCCTTATACAACACAATTATTATGGAAGTCATTTGCAAAACTACACAGATTTGGCCTATATTGAATTGCTGGCCTTCCAAAGGGAAGGGGTGGGGAGGGAGGGAGGTAAAGAAGTTGGAACTCAATGTTTTAGGAAGAACTGTCGAGTAATGTTCTTCCCACTAGGAAATAAGAAATACAGATAAAGGAGTATAGAAAGTTATCTGGTCCTACAGGACAAAAGAGAAGTTGGAGACAAGGGCAGAGAGGGACGATAGAAGAGAGAGCAGATTGGTCATAGGGGCAGTTAGAATGCTTGGTGTTTGGGGGGGGAGGGGACAAAAGGGGAGAAAATTTGGAACTCAAAGTTTTGTTAAAATGAATGTTAAAAGTTAAATAAATAAATTAATTTTAAAAAATAGGATTATAGTATAGGTGTATGAAGGAGAATAATGAACAAAAGGTTGGGATATATACACATAATCCGATGTCCCTCCTATGTTGTGGGAGAAGAAACTCTAAGGAACTCGAGAGAGGGTGGGGGGAGAAAAAAAAACAAAAGGTTTGGATCTCATGACCTAAAATCTTAAAAGGGAAATCACTCAAGAGTCTGACTACTTTAGGGATGAAATTCTGGCAATGTCAATACAAATAATTCCCATGATGAATGAGAGGATATCTCAAGAATAACTAAGAAATACCAGGGAATCCATTAGACAACTTAGATTTTTAAAACACGTTAAGGATACAGAAATTAAGGAGGGTAATGCAGCAAACAGGAGGAATTCAAAAAAACAGCATGTTCAAGTGAGAAACAATGGCAGGTATACTAAAGCCCAGAAGAAGTTGAGCTGGTAATGATTGATAAGGAAAACAAAAATGGTGTGTGTCTGTGTGTCTGTGTGTGTGTGTGTGTGTCCTACGTTATGTCAAAAAATGAAGGTCAAACAAGAAATAGCACCCTAGCTGCCAGAGAGAAAATAGACCTATTAAATACTGCTCTCCTACTCTTCCTTTGAGGTTCACACTATACAAATTTACCGCCCAGGAGAGATCTTGCTGTTATGTTTAGATCCTTAGAACATTCTGTGTTTTAAAGAAACACAAAGAGTTCAGTGTCTCTCTTCCCAATTCTCTTTCCTCTTCCTGGATTGATACTCCTTCAAATACTTTAATTTCTCAGGTCTTCAAACTACATGATTTCCATGATCTATCCCTTCTGCTCTGCCTTAGGTACACATAGACATGCCCAAACCATTGATCTTACCATCAACCAAAAGCATTTCATTTTCTTGTTCACAAATTCTGAAATTCCTTTATCTGATGATAGTGGGATTTTTAAAAAATAATTCTATTTTTTCCTGTGTCTTATTATCTCAAGTCAGTATTTCATTCTCACCATAAGCATTTTTCTCTTCAC
Source organism: Notamacropus eugenii (assembly GCF_028372415.1). NCBI lineage: Eukaryota > Metazoa > Chordata > Mammalia > Diprotodontia > Macropodidae > Notamacropus > Notamacropus eugenii. The sequence continues at coordinate 316,618,794 of NC_092876.1, forward strand.
ACAACTGTTCTTTATTGACTATCCTTTATTCAGCTGCCAAGGTAATATATATGCATGTGTATATGTATATGCATGTATGTATATGTGTGTATGTATACATACATATGTATATATGTATGTGTGTGTATCTTTGTGTGTATGTATCTATATATGTTAGTGTCAGTCTGACCACATCCTCCTTATGAACTCTAGTAGCTCCCTATTACTTCTAGGATCAAATATAAATTCCTCTGGCATTTAAAGATTTTTATAACTTGACTCCTTCCTAACTTTCTAATTATCTTCCCCTCCCACCCCTCCATGAATACTATACTGGATTACTTGCAGTTCCTCAAATAGGACATTTCCTCTCCTATTTCCATATTTTTGTACTTCTCTCCATGCCCTTTGCCTGCTCACATCCACTTCATAGTTCTCTTGACTTCATTTAATATTCAGAAGTCCCTCTTATTCAGAAAATTGGTCACATTTGTGCCAATTACTAGTGTTTCCACTTCTAGATTATTTTCTATGTATTTTATGTGTGTGTGTTTGTATTTTATGTGTCTAATTATTTAGATATTGTTTTCCTCCCTTAGAATGTAAACTCCTCAAAGGCACATTCTCATTGTTATTATTTGCTTTGGTTTGGCTTAGATTTTACCTTTCTTTTTCTCCCAAGCACATAACATAGTGTCTGGCACATAGGAAACACTTAGTAAATGATTGCTGACTGGACCAACTGATCTTTTTTTGTTTGTTGGTTTTCTCTCCTAAAATAGTAATCTTTGGCCTGATCTATTTCTTGAGAAGCCTCACACATGAAAAAATAAAGAGTTTTAGTTACACATTCCTTCTCATTGATAAACCAATTAGGCCTTGAAATGCTCATTGTCTCTCTTTCTAAATGTTTACCAGCCATAACTCTATCTAATTCTATGTTAAAGTTTTGGCATGAATTGATATCAAGCTTACCAACCTATAGTTTGATGAACTTCCTTCTTCCTCCCTCATTTTTTTAAAATTTATTTATTTAACTTTTAACATTCATTTTCAGAAAGTTTTGGGTTCCAAATTTTCTCCCCATTTGTCCCCTACCTGTACCCCAAAACACTGAGCATTCTAATTGCCCCTATCACCAATCTGCCCTCTCTTCTCTCATCCCTCCCTTCTCTTGTCCCCATCTTCTCTTTTGTCCTATAGGGCCAGATAACTTTCTATACCCCATTACCTGTATTTTTTATTTACTAGTAGCAAGAACAGAACTCCACAGTTGTTCCTAAAACTTTGACTTCCAACTTCTCTTCATCTCTTCCTCCCCATGCATTCCCTTTGGGAAGGCAAACAATTCAATACAGGCCATACCAGTGTAGTTTTGCAAATGACTTCCATGATAGTTGTGTTGTGTAAGACTAACTATATTTCCCTCCATCCTATCCTGCCCCCCCATTGCTTCTATTCTCTTTTGATCCTGTCCCGCCCCAAGAGTGTTGACTTCAGATTGCTTCCTCCTCCCATTTCCCTCCCTTCCATCATCCCCCCCATCCTGCTTATCTCCTTCTCCCCTACTTTCCTGTACTGTAAGATAGGTTTTCATACCAAAATGAATGTGTATTTTATTCCTTCCTTGAGTCAAGTGTGATGAGAGTAAACTTCATGTTTTTCTCTCACCTCCCCTCTTTATCCCTCCACTAGTAAGTCTTTTGCTTGCCTCTTTTATGAGAGATAATTTGCCCCATTCCATTTCTCTCTTTCTCCTCCTAATATATTTCTCTCTCACCGCTTAATTTCATTTATTTAAGATATGATCCCATCCTCTTCAATTCACTCTGTGCTCTGTGTGTGTGTGTGTATGTGTGTGTAATCCCACCAACAACCCGGATGCTGAAAAGTTCCAAGAGTTATAAATATTTTCTTTCCATGTAGGAATGTAAACAGTTCAACTTTAGTAAGTCCCTTATGACTTCTCTTTGCTGTTCACCTTTTCATGCTTCTCTTGATTCTTGTGTTTGCAAGTCAAATTTTCTTTTCAGCTGTGGTCTTTTCGTCAAGAATGCTTGAAAGTCCTCTATTTCGTTGAAAGACCATTTTTTCCCCTGAAGTATTATACTCAGTTTTGCTGGGTAGGTGATTCTTGGTTTTAGTCCTAGTTTCTTTGACTTCTGGCATACCATATTCCAAGCCCTTCGATCCCCTAATGTAGAAGCTGCTAGCTCTTGTGTTATCCTGATTGTATTTCCACAGTACTTGAATTGTTTCTTTCTAGCTGCTTGCAATATTTTCTCCTTGACCTGGGAACTCTGGAATTTGGCCACAATATTCCTAGGAGTTTCTCTTTTTGGATCTCTTTCAGGTGGTGATCAGTGGATTCTTTCAATATTTATTTTGCCCTCTGGTTCTAGAACATTAAGGCAGTTTTCCTTGATAATTTCATGAAAGATGATATCTAGGCTCTTTTTTTGATCATGGCTTTCAGGTAGTCCCATCATTTTTAAATTGTCTCTCCTGGATCTATTTTCCAGGTCAGTTTTTCCAATGAGATATTTCACATTATCTTCCATTTTTTCATTCTTTTGGTTTTGTTTTGTGATTTCTTGGTTTCTCATAAAGTCATTAGCCTCCATCTGTTCCATTCTAATTTTGAAAGAACTATTTTCTTCAGTGAGCTTTTGAACCTCCTTTTCCATTTGGCTAATTCTGCTTTTTAAAGCATTCTTCTCCTCATTGGCTTTTTGAACCTCTTTTGCCAATTGAGTTAGCCTATTTTTCAAGGTGTTATTTCCTTCAGCATTTTTTTGGGTCGCCTTTAGCAAGGTGTTGACCTGCTTTTCATGCTTTTCTTTCATCCCTCTCATTTCTCTTCCCAGTTTTCCTCCACCTCTCTAACTTGATTTTCAAAATTCTTTTTGAGCTCTGCCATGGCCTGAGACCACTGAATATTTATTTTGGATGTTTTGGATACAGAAGCCTTGACTTCTATGTCTTTCCCTGATGGTAGGCATTGTTCTCCCTTGTCTGAAAGGATGGAAGGAGATATCTGTTCCCCAAGAAAGTAACCTTCTATGGTCTTATTTTTTTTCCCTTTTCTAGGCATTTTCCCAGCCAGTTACCAGACTTCTGAATTTCCTCTCCACCCCCACCTTGCCTCCAGATCCACCCAGCTAGTGCTTGGTGGCTGAGATTTAAATGCTGCTTCCCAGCTCCAGGGCTTTCCGCAGGGGTGGGGCTGCTGTTCAGTTTGAGATTACGTTCAGGTGCTTGGGTGGGGGCAGGGCCCCCACACAGGAGCTTAGTTCCCTCAGGGGGTTTATGTGGAGACCTTCAACAATGGATCCAGGCTCCAGCCTGCTTTGGGAGCCCCTGTCTGCTGCTGCCTCCTGAGGGGGCCTGAGTTATGAAGACACCCCACTCCCCTCTTGGCAAGCTGAAAAGACCCTCTCACTGACTTCTGGCGCCTGTGAGTGGAGGAACCTGCACAGCTACTGAAGATTCTGTCCCTGAACCCTGCTTGGATCTGCTCCTCTCAGTGCCATGTGGCCAAGGCAGGGCTGGGCTCTGCTCCGGGTCCAGTGTGTGATGAACCTTTCGTGTCAGTTTTTCAGGTCTCTCTGGAGCAGAAATCTCCTGCACTCTGTTGTTCTGTGGCTTCTGCTGCTCTAGAATTTGTTGGGAGTTCTTCATTATAGGTATTTTATGGGCTGTGGGTTTGGAGCTAGCATATGTGTATCTTTCTACTCTGCCATCTTGGCTCCTCCCCCCTCATTTTTTTAATTGGAATTATTTTTGCCCATTTTCAATATTGTGGCACTTTTCCAGTTCATTAGTTTGTGGTGCGCACGTGCGCACGCGTGTGTGTGTGTGTGTATGTGTGTGTGTGTGTGTGTGTGTGTGTGTGTGTGTGTGTGTGTGTGTGTGTGTGAAAACAAGGGCAATGACTCCAGAATACATATTCAAATTTTTTCAGTACGTTGTGATGTCCTTTTCACATTTGATTCTAAATGATTGCTGGTGAATGATCCATATACTTACTTTGTGTTTCCAAGCCTCTTATTCAGGCCAAAGTCTCTCATAAATAGCTTTGTGGACAAGGTAGAAAAATTTAGGTGGCTTGGGGACCCAGTTGAATGACTGGATTTAAAGAATAGTTCTTCCTGGATCCATGTGAACCAGTAGGGAGGGTTTAAATGGAAAATCTCAGGGATCTCTTTTTACCTTGCAATGTTCAATATTTTTTTATCAGTGATTTTAATCTGAACATAGATAAAATGATTATCAGACTGGCAAATGATTAAAAAAATCAGAGATATTTAAGACTTTATGATGTTAGAATTGTAATCCAAAAATATCTTACCAGTCTAAAATAGTGGCTCAAATCTATTCTAATCTCTAAATTATAATCCAGTTTTTGATCTAGATTTCAAAAAAAATACTGTACAAGTCTAGGAGAGATTCAGAGAAGAGTGCCACAGTAATGAAGAATTTTGCACATAAAATACATGTGAACCATCCTTTCACATGCTGGGCCATAATCTCAAAGAATTAAAGAACATGGCAATCAAAAAAATATGATTATCTTGGTCACCAAGATAATCACAGTGACCAGAGGAGTAGAAATGATAGTTAACAGTGTATTAGAAATTCCAGGGTAAAATGAGAGTTGTTGTATGCAGGAATAGTGGGACTCAAAGATTTCCCAGGTAGTATTAAGTTTTTATACATTAGTGATAGAACGTGGTATTTTTGTTTTTTATTTTGTTTTTAAAATTATGACATGATCTGTATACCTCATCTGGAAAATGATGTGATGAGGGAAGATGACCTCTCAACTGTCTTCCAGTTCTAATATTCTCTGAGTCTATGAGATATGTATTCATAACAATGCTTCCTTAGGTCTTTTCTCCCTCCTGTGCATATTGAGGAGTGAATCTACGGTTACAAATAAATATCACTTTAGTGAGGAATATATCCAATTGAATGCTGTGTTTCCGAGACAATCTGTGGGCCCTTGTCAGAGAAATGTCTGTCTAAAGAACTATATCTCCTTTCTTTCTCTGCTCCTGTACTAACAGCCATCCATTTTCAGTTACTGCTGACAAAGCTCGGGACAAAGCTGACTGGGGATTGGCAGTCACCAATCAATCAATCAGCATTTATAAAGTGCCTACTACATAAGAGGTATGAAGGATTGAAAAAAAAAAGTGCAAGTCTGCCCTCCAGGAGCTTATGTTCTAATGTGAGTGATGACATATACTATATTAATAATGATGATGATGATGATGGTAATAGATAGCATTTATATAACACCTCCTATACACCAGTCAATGTGCACTTTACAAATATAGTCTGAACATACACAATATGAATACAAGGAAACAAGATCATTAGCAGCTGGGTAAAGGCAGTAAATCAGTAAAGACTTCTTGTGGAAAGCAAAATCTTGAAAGGCACCAGGGATTCCAAAACATAGTGATGAGGAGGGTGTACCTTCCAGTCATGAGGGATACCTAGTGAAAAGACACAGAGATCAGAGAAGAACTATCATATAAAAAGAACCATAAGAAGGCCAGTAAAGTTATATGAGAGTGTTGAAAAGGAAAAAGAGAAGAAACAAGCATTTCTTAAGTACCTGCAGTGTTCTAATTCCTTTAAAACTATTGTCTCATTTTCTCCTCACAACAACCCTGGGAGATAGGTGCTCTTATTATACCATTTTATAGCCGAGGCAAACGTTGGGTAAATGATTTGTCCAGTCACAGAGCTAGTAAATGTTCTGATTTAAAATCAAATCTTCCTGGCTCCAGGCCGAGCACATCATCCACTGCACCACATAAGAAAGAATCATTTTAAGAAGAACTTTAAATGTGAAACAAAGAAGTTTTTATTTGATCCAAGAGGTGACATGGAATTGCCATAGTTTATTGATCAGGGGATATGATACAGACTTTAGGAAAAATCATGTAGTTGGTGGAATAGAAAAGGATTGGAGGGAAGAAAAAAAATATAAGAAGAGGCAATTGAAATACTCTGAGACTCTAGAAGGAAGTTTCCTTAGTAACCACATGTTTTCAGTACTGATGATGTCTGTAACTGTTCTCGTTACTGACTGATTTCACCTCACCCCTAAGAATATAGGACAACTTGCCTTGTTTCTTCCCAGAGTGGGAACTGATTTCTTTCTTCAAAATTAATTAAAATGAATTATTCTCTTTTGAAATACAATGAAGCTTTACATTTAGACAAGTATTTGAGATCTGGCTTTGAGAGTAGGAAAAGATATTGAGCCTACCATGAATTATGTGGAGACAACAGAATTTCATAAGAAGCCCCACTGTCCCAAATGATATATTTATTTATCTTCATATTAAACAAATTTCAATGGCCAATATTAAAAATTTAGTGTTTCATTTTCTAAGGCATATATAAAGACAAATATTCTCGAATTATGGTTTGAGGACCTGAAAGCAAAATAAGGTGACTTCCATCCTGTAGCCATGGTGACTGGTTACTTGGAAGAGCCAATTCCAAAATGGCAGCCACAATCTGATGTGTTGGGACCTAAATACCTTATTTCCCAAGAGAGTGCCTCTTTCTATCCTATCCTTCTGTAAAGCTTTTAAAGGAAAAAAAAAAAAACACTTTCTGAATCATTCTTTAATCCAGATAGCTACTTAGCTAAAACCTATCCATTAATAAGGTTTTCTTAAGAAATTACACTTTAATATTTTTCTTCTATATTCCTTACTTTGATATGGGACTGTTTATTTAAATTTGGCTTCCTCTCCCTGTAGGGATTGTTAGAACATTATGTTTTCTTGAACTTCCAGGTTAACCACCAGGAGAATCCTGGGTGAGTACCCCTCACATATTTAAGCCCTAGGAGATTGAGATTCATGCTGCTTTTCTTATGCAACTGATGTTTGAAATTCTATTCAGGAAGGTGTTCAGGGTTTTGGAATCCCTATGGTGCTTTCCAGGTCCTGACACTGTACTTATCTTTATCACACAGGCTCATTTTGTTTATTATGTCTTCCCTTTAATACTCTGCTACTGCAAGTGTTTCTGAAAGGTAAGTCATTTTGTAACATCTTAGAATTAAGTTTATTTCTAGTGGACAATAGGTTGTCTTAGAGGTGTGAAACATTTTACCAGTGAAAACCAGCATGTTGCACTTCTAATCTGGCCTGTGAGATAACACTGATTCTGAACTCACATGAGAATTCTGCCTCATCAAAGACAACAAAGGCTCCCTTAGGACACTGCTCAAATGTTGATAGATAATCTATTTTTGTCTTTTTTTTTCTGAACAATAGTTATGATTCATAGCTTTACATCAGCATAGCACAGACATTAACATGTTACACACACATAAACAGACATACATATATGAAGCATGCAGTTTGTGTGTATATATCTGCATTTCTCTCTGTTTATATACATATATGTTATATGTGTGTGTTTGTATGTATGTATCAACACAAGTTTATTTATTTATATTAGCATAGGGCACCTGAACTTGAAGGGGAAAAGAGAAATAATTAAATTATTCTAGCTTTGCCTTTAGACCAGTTTTACAGAGGTAATTCTGTGATGTCCCTAGCAATCCATGTAAGGTTTAATCAACCTTTGATTTAGGAATTCTTTCACAAAACTTATTGGTAGTCCTCTGATGAGATGTCAACCAGTGGCTCACAAGGTTATGGAGGTAATGCCTGGGTACTTGAAGTCTGTAATGTCTGTAATAGCATAGTACAAACACTGTTACATTCTCTCTCTCATTCTCTCCATACACACACACACAGATATATATATATATATATATATATATATATATATATATATATATATATATATATATATAAAACATTTGTATATTAAACAGTAAACACACACATGTATATGTATATATATATATGTACATATGTATATATATGTGTGTGTGTATATATATTCATATATATATTATATATGTATATATATCAAGGATTAATCTCACTCCTTTCCTCGAAGTTCATCACAAGAAGGTCGGCCACACTGTGATTGTTTTGTGATGCCCAAAGTACTCATAAAGAAAGGATTTTAATCAGTATTAGTGAAGAAAGCATCAGCATAGAAGATATGTAAATAGTTTTTAATACTGAAGTAAGAAGTCTTAGAATAAATCAATATTATATTCTGTGACTTCATAATCGATGAAAGACAAGGAAATAAATAAATTTTGCCATTTACATCAACACATCCCATACTGTATCTACCCCTACAATAACTGTAGAATCACTATTTCAGGGCAGAAAGGGATATTAAAGATTACTTGGTCCACATTTCTCATATTAGTGTTGATAAAATCATAGCCAAGAGCGGTTTGTTCAGTGTCTTGGAACAGGTTACTTTAGTTTAAATTATCTCCTTAATTAGGCCAATGCTTAACCTTTCTCTTTGCCCACATAGTTATGGAAGATCTCTATGCCTTGGTTTGACATTTTATGTGATGCTACTAACTGATCTGTGACTAATATATTCTTTTTTTTTTCAGAATGGAAATAGTTTAATGTAGGAAAAAAACCAATACTTGGATTGGAAATTAGGATAACTGCATTCCTAGTCCCAACTCCAACAGTGATCAACTTTAACGACTTTGAATAAATCATTTGACCTCTCTGAGATTCAGTTTATTCATTTGTAAACTCAGTACTTCAAAATATGTTATACATTTTAAATTTGAAACCTATACATAGAATGGGTCTTCTCAATACCATACCACACTTCAACCATATGTTTTTCCATCATTAAAAACAATCCAGTTGACTCAACAGATGACAACATTATATTAAGAAACACAAATAATTGCATTTTATTAGTCCAAATAGATGAAAACTATAAGCAGACAACAAATGTGCAATTTGAGTTAGAAATCTCTAGAGAAAATGCTCTCTCAAATCATCTCCATCTTTAACACTTTGTGTACCTGTGATTCTCAATCATCCATTGAAGCAGCTTGCAGTATTATTTAATCAAAATAAACTGATATGATGACCATGTAGAATGAATCTAAATACAGATAGAATCATCCCTAATTCAACTTACCTCATTTCTCTGCTCAGGATGAGGGTAATGGTCATTCTATTCAAGAATATCATAATGTAAATGTATGATTCAAGTAAGATGATGGGAGAAAAAGAAAGGTTCCCTTTCATAACTAGTAAAACACTATACAATGTGATACTGCTTATCTGTAACAGTCTCTGCCCTGCAGGAGCTTATGTTCTAATGTGAATGATGACATGGCACCAGTTTCATGTTGTCTTCACCTGGGTTGATTAGCCCAAATCAAATTTTAACCTAATTAGCTTGAGCAATTTTCATCTTACTTCAAAATGTTGAATTTTCAGTAATTATGCTACAAAAATACTGGGGGAATTCATATGACTCACAGCTAGCAAACCTTCTTTCCTCCCTCCTTCAACATTCATTAGACTTTGGTCTTAGGCAAACATTAAGACACTGGATTTAAATAGCCTGTTAGCTTGGCATCACGACAATTACCTGGAACATTCAGTCAAAAAAAATATCTTTTGATTTTCATTGAATTCAGGCAAATTCATGAATTTGTCCTTGAGTACCTGAAAAATAGAACAAATTTTCGCTTTATTTTATATAGCCTTGACCTTCAGCGGCAATCTCTTTTCCTCTTCTTTTTCTGTCTGTCCAAGGACATAATTATTGCAAATAGAGGGTATGCATAAATACACACACATTCATACAGGAAGCCAATGAAGCGAGCAAAAATAGAGACATTGAAATAGACTGGAAAGGCAATCAATATTAATAACAGATGAAAAGAACTTTGAGTTTACTGAACGAAAGGAGTTCGGTAAATGAAATGTATTATTATCCTAACCTTAGCAACACTGAATTCCAGTATTATGTAACGTGCTATTCAGAAATATGACAATTTATATCCCAACAGTGTCCATAAATAACTATTATTATGAAAGTCATTTGGAAGGCCTTGTCTAACTGTGCTCTACATATATAGCAACAGACACACTGTGGGTGCTAAATATCATGATTGTCATCATTATTTTGATGCTGCATTTCTATAGCACTTTTCTTTGAGCAAGTTCCACTACAATGAGCTTCATTCTTTATTACTAACCAAAGTTCTTGGACATGGATCATTACTGCAATGTCAAAATATTCTGTAGAGAGAACAGAGGCAAATGGTCACCAAGAAGTAGAAAAAAAGCTTGCACAAAACTCTTTGGATAATTTTCAATATAATTCATATATGTCTGTTTTAGGAATATGATCCAAGAAGAGAATGAGAAAGTGTCAAGGTCATTCATGCAAAATTCAACACTTCCTTACTATTTACTTCATGCCAGTGTTACACTAATCAAATGTAAATTGTGTGAGAAATAAAGGAAGAGATGATTTCATCTCTGACCTTGTGGACCTTGATATTTTTGTGGTAAAATTGGCTAGATAATATATACACAAATAAGTCACAGTGAGATAAAGTTAGTTGTGGAATTGTTGGAGGACAGAGATCCTGAACGTAGACATGAGTTTCCAAAACCATACTAAAGAACTAAGTTAAGTAGCCTCCCTACCAGAAATAAATCACTTCTACCATGATTTTGAGAAAGTCTTTGAAGTTCAAAAATAAAAATATACTCATAACATGAAAATAAAATCATATTATCTATGCATAGGGATTCTGATCTAGGGGACCAGGTAAGTTTGGGCTTAAATATAGATTGAGAAGAAAATTGCCTATACGGTAATTTGTTTGGCATGTAGTAGAGAAGGAAAGTGAGAAAGAAAAAAAAATCAATTAATGATTGCCACGTGAGAAAGTTCAGTTAGTTTTTTTTTTTTATTTTAAAGACAGAATTATTTATGTGTGTGTGTGTTTATATACACATGCACACACATATACCCACAAATACATTCACACACATATAAATTTAACTTGTCTGATTAAATAAAGATAAGGATAGTAACACAATAATTACAAAACATTATGCAGTAATATTAGCCAATGGCTTGTCTAAAGAAAAAGTTTTTTTAAAAAGTTTATCATGATAATTAAAATAGACAAGAAAGAACTGGAAAAGAGGGAGGAGAAAGGAGAAAACAGAAATAAAATGCATAGGGATGCCTAGAGACAGTGATAGAGGAAAAGTGATCCAAAGAATGTGTGAGATATAGAGATGAAAATGAGAGACAGAAAGAGAGAGAGATAGACAGAGATGGAGACACATAGAAGGACAGAAGAGATAGAAACAGAGAGGGATAGAGAGAAAATGAGAGATAGAGACAGCAGAAAGAGACAGATGGAGACAGAGGCAGAGGAGAGATAAAGATGAGATGATATGAGACGAGAGAGAGACAGAGAGGGAATCAATTTGAATGACTTCTGAGGTATTTATCAGAACACTTAATTGCTCTTGTCATACCCTTATTTGCCTTAGGAGGCTGACTCAGTGCTATCATCTGTCACTACTTCTCTTGAAAATTATATTTCTTAGCTTCAGTAATTTCACAAGTCTTGAATTTCTCTTCATCCTGGAACCTTCAGAGCCTGTGCTTTGAATGTATCCAGCACCTTACAGGTATGTATGTAGGGTAAGGGGTCTCTAGTTGATCCATGTATGGCTTTCAGGGGGTCTTTAAACAATATATAAAGAATATTACCTCTTTATTTCAATGCAGTTGACTTCTTTGTAATTCTATGTATTTTGTGTATTTAAGAATATTATTCTGAAAAGGAATCCCAGGCTCGATTGTCAAAGGGGTCCATGACACAAAAACAGTTAAGAACCTCTGAAAAAGTCTTCCTTTTCACTCTCTTATTTTGCAGATGAGGAAGCTGAATCTTACAAGAGCTAAGTGATTTTGTTTATTTTTATTTTTTTTTTATTTAACTTTTAACATTTATTTTCACAAAGTTTTGGGTTACAAATTTTCTCCCCTTTTATCCCCTCCCCCCCCCCAAACCCAAGCATTCTAATTACCCCTATAACAAATCTGCTCTCTCTTCTATCCTCCCTCTCTGCCCTTGTCTCCGTCTTCTCTTTTGTCCTGTAGGGCCAGATAGCTTTCTTTACCCCTTAACCTGTATTTCTTATTTCCAAGTGGTAAGAACATTACAGTTGATCCTAACACTTTGAGTTCCAACTTCTTTAGCTCCCACCCTCTCCACCCCTTCCCTTTGGAGGACAAGCAATTCAATATAGGCCAAATCTGTGGAGTTTTGCAAATGATTTCCATACTAGTTGTGTTGTATAGGACTAACTATATTTCCCTCTATCCTATCCTGTCCCCCATTACTTCTATTCTCTTATGATCCTTTCCCTCCCCATGAGTGTCCACCTCGGATTGCATTCTCCTCCCCATGCCGTCCCCTCTATCCTCCCCCCCACCCTGCTTGTGCCCTTGTCCCCCACTCTCCTGTATTGTGAGATAGATTTTCCTATCAAAATGAGTGTGCATTTTGTTCTTTCCTTTAGTGGAATGTGATGAGAGCAGACCTCATGATTTTCTCTCGCCTCCCCTCTTTATCCCTCCACTAATAAGTCTTTGCTTGCCTCTTTTATGAGAGATAATTTGCCCCATTCAGTTTCTCCCTTTCTCCTCCCAATATTTCTCTCTCACTGCTTGATTTCATTTTTTTTTAAGATATGATCCCATCCTCTTCAATTCACTCTGTGCACTCTGTCTCTATGTATGTGTGCTTGTGTGCATGTGTGTGTGTGTACTCCCACCCAGTACCCAGATACTGAAATATTTCAAGAGTTACAAATATTGTCTTTCCATGTAGGAATGTAAACAGTTCAACTTTAGTAAGTCCCTTATGACTTCACTTTGCTGTTCACCTTTTCATGGTTCTCTTCATTCTTGTGCTTGAAAGTCAAATTTTCTTTTCAGCTCTGGTCTTTTCATCAAGAAAACCTGAAAATCCTCCATTTCATTGAAAGACCATTTTTTCTCCTGAAGTATTATACTCAATTTTGCTGGGTAGGTGATTCTTGGTTTTAGTCCTAGTTCCTTTGACTTCTAGAATATCCTATTCCATTCCCTTCCATCCCTTAATGTAGAGGGTACTAGATCTTGTGTTATCCTGATTGTATTTCCACAATACTTGAATTATTTCTTTCTAGCTGCTTGCAGTGTTTTCTCTTTGACCTGGGAATTCTGGAATTTGGCCACAATGTTCCTAGGAGTTTCTCTTTTTGGATCTCTTTCATGCGGTGTTCTGTGGATTCCTTGAATATTTATTTTGCCCTCTGGTTCTAGAATCTCAGGGCAGTTTTCCTTGATAATTTCATGGAAGATGATGTCTAGGTTCTTCTTTTGATCATGGTTTTCAGGTAGTCCCAGAATTTTTACATTGTCTCTTCTGAATCTATTTTCCAGGTCAGTTGTTTTTCCAATAAGATATTTCACATTATCTTCCATTTTTCCAATCTTCTCGCTATGTTCTGTGATATCTGTCTTTCTCATAAAGTCCTTAGCGTCCATCTGTGCCATTCTAGTTTTGAAAGAACTATTTTCTTCAGTGAGCTTTTGAATCTCCTTTTCCATTTGGCTAATTCTGCTTTTGAAAGCATTCTTCTCCTCATTGGCTTTTTGAACCTCTTTTGCCAATTGAGTTAGGCTAGTTTTCAAGGTGTTAATTTCTTCAACATTTTTTTGGTTCTCCTTTAGCAGGGAGCTGATCTGCTTTTCATGCTTCTCTTTCATCCCTCTCATTTCTCTTCCCAGTTTTTCCTCCACCTCTCTAACTTCATTTTCAAAATTCTTTTTCAGCTCTTCCATGGCCTGAGCCCATTGGGTGGGCTGGGACACAGAATGCTTGATTTCTGTGTCTTTGTCTGATGGTAAGCATTGTTCTTCCTCATCAGAAAGGAAGGGAGGAAATGTCTGTTCTCCAAGAAAGTACCCATCAATAGTTTTATTTCTTTTCCCTTTTCTGGGTATTCTCCCCAGCTAGTCACTTGACCTCTGAATATTCTCCTCACACCCACCTCGCCTCCTCGTCCTCCCAGCCAGAGTTTGGGGACTGGGATTCAAATGCTCCTTCCAGCCTTAGGGCTTTTGGCGGGGGCAGGGCTGCTATTCAGTGTGAGAATTAAGTTCAGATGGTCAGGTTGGGGCAGGGCCGCCTCTCAGGCTCTGTTCCCTCAGGGGGTTTATGCACAGACCTTCCACAATGGATACAGGCTCCCGCCCGCTTGGGAAGCCCCTGTCTACAGCCGCCTCTCAGTTTCTATCTCCCGGGGGGGCCCGAGCCATGGGGGCACCCCACTCCCCTCTCGACCCACCAAAGAGACTCTCTTACCGACCCCCGTCACCTGTGGGTGGAGGGGCTTGTGCCGCCACTGGAGATCCCATCCCTGAAGCCTGCTCAGATCTGTACCTCTCGGAGCTGCGGCTGCCTCAGGTCTGGGCTGGGCTCTGCGTCTGCAGCGCGATGGACCTTTTGCGAGAGGTTTGCAGGTCCCTCTGTGGGTGGAGAGACCTGTGTGGCCGCTGGAGATCCCGTCCCCGTAGCCCGCTCCGATCTTTTCCTCACGGTGTCGCGGCCGCTGCAGGGCTGCACTCAGCTCCCAGTCCCGGCGCCCAGTCCGCAGCGTGAAGGACCCCCCGCGAGAGGTTTACAGGTCTCTCCAGAACAGAAATCTCCCTTGCTCCAATATTCCTTGGCCTCTGGGTGCAGAATTCACCATGAGTTGGTCCCCTCTAGCCATTCTGTGGGTTGTGGGTTCGGAGCTATGTGTATGTGCGTCTTTCTACTCCGCCATCTTGGCTCCGCCTCCCTGAGCTAAATGATTTTGAAAGATGAGAGAAGATTTAAAGACAGGACAAGTCATTCAAATTCATTAGCTTCCTCATCTGTCAAATGGGGGAAATAATAACTGATCAAATCTCAGAGTTGAGGAGAGAGTCAAGTGAGAAAATAAACATACTTACTGCATCAATAAAACATTACATTATCATCAGTTATTATACTGAAGTCAATGGAACATGGTGGCTTCATTATCTTACTTTAAGTTGACGTTTTTACCAAAGTATTAATAGGCCTGCCATTAATGACAAGCTGAGAAGTAACAAGTCATTGCTCCACTTTTAAAATGTCAGATGGCCAACATGCATTTATTAAGCACCTACTGTGTGCCAGGCACTATGTGAAGGAGTAAGGAGTAGCCTTGCTCAAGGCATATTTCCCATGGGAACTGCTATCTACCTGTTTCTCTTTATACATTCTAGCATTTAGCAGTATGCCTGCAGCTGCTTAGCATCCAATAGATGGACATTTCCTGGAATGGCTTAACTTAAAAAGGATCTTAACAAGACTCTGGGGTTTGCTTTAGATTCTATTTTGCATTTTAATAGATTTATTTCTCAGTCTTAGATAGGATGCTTCTTTAGAAAAGGATTTTCAGAGGACCTTGCTCCTCTCCCCTGTCTCTCTCTCTCTCTCTTTCTCTCTCTCTCTCTGTCTCTCTGTCTCTCTGTCCCTTTCTCTGTCTCTCTCTCTCTCATAGGATGATCATATGAAATATTTCAAGTAAAAAAAAGTACATTTGCAGTAAAAACCACTTCTGTTTTGAGGGACAGGTAACATTATATCATTATCTGCTTTGAATATGTATATGCATGCATGTGTGTGTGCATGCACGTGTGCATGGGCATACTTATATATGTGTATATATCTATACTAATTCTCTTTTACGTTTGATTTGTGTGTGCTCTCAAGTTAAAAATAAATAATGATATAGAAGAAAAGATTTTGAACTGAGGTTGAAGAACCCCAGGTTTTAGTCATGGCATTACCCTTAGAGCCTATGTAGCCCTGGGTCAAGTAATGTAAGCTCTCTGGCCCACAGCTTCCTCATCTATAAAATATGGGGCTTGATTAAATGACCTGTAAAGTGCTTTAATATTCTTTGATTAAAATATTTTATCTCTCTGGAGGCACTATCTCTTATCTAGGTTGTTTAATTGCCTTGCTGATAAGGAGACCAAAAACTTCACTGAAACCATTTATGGCATAGGAAAAGGGGTTAGATGCTGAGAATCTAAACCCTCAGGTCAATGTTTCTTTCCCCTGAAAAGGAGTCTCAGAATTGGAAGAGAACTCAGAGATCATCCAAGGCAAATTGTTTCTGAAAATGAATTCCCTGGAACTTTCACCTGAATAGCTTTTATTTAATTAAAACCTTTTTTTTTTCTAAAATAATAATATTTATTTTTGTTATTGTCTTAAGTTACAGGCTAACGATTATTATTTCCCTTTATCCCTCCATCAAGAATTGCTTTTTTTCCCCAAAAAATTATCAGAGTGAAGGTCTTTCATAAAAACAGTGGGTCTTGGCTGAAATTAGCTATGAAGAAAAGTATAACACACCTTTGTTTTGTTGAGATGGTTTGAAGTTGGCATCGTTCTTAATATACAAAACTGAAAGTAATCCTTTGCTGTGTACCCAGAGTTGGAAAGGTACTAAGAGCTGGGACACACTAAAGAAGTCCAGAGGAGAGAAACTAACTAGGAATAGTCCATCAATATAGGTATACGTTCTAGTGGTAAAAGCACCATTTTTGGAGTAAGAAAATCAAAATTTAAAGCTCAGAGCTGATATTTTTAGGAGTTTGGGGACACCAATGATGGAAGAATCTTTGTATTGATATCATGCATCTAAGGGCAGTAAGACAACAGTCCTCCCCCTGCTTCTTATTTTGTACAATTGCCCTGAGAAATGGGTTACCTTCTCCTACTGTCCATTGCTTCAGCTTTCTGTTTCCTGCTGAGATGACTGTTTTTCATTTTTTGTTATTTTAGCAACGTTACTTTTTTTGAAAGCGCCTTGACTACTACTAAAAAAAACCAAAACAACAAAAGTAAGTTAGAAAAAAATAATGATAATAACAACCATAATAAGCAATGAAGGGTGTAGCACTTTTAGGAAATCCTAACAATTCATTTATAGTAGAAAGTAGGGCCCTCTCTGTGATAATTATGAATAGTCCAAGGCTGAATCGCTTATTGTCATAGAACAGATATAGATATGAAAGTGCTGCCCCAATTCTGAGCATACAGAAATTTGAAATTATATTTTTATTTTTTTCAGTAAAAATGCACAGATATATTTATTCAACAGATGGACTGCAACAACATTATGTCTAATTCAGGGTGATGGCTCCCATTTTTCTAAGGATAGATGTAACTATAGTTTCATCTGTGCCAAAGGTGCAAGGTGTGGTTGTAAATGCCAAGTCATATGGTCAATCAGCCAAAAAGCATTTATTAAATGCTTGCTATATGACAGGTACTTTGTCCTAGAGAGAAGAAAAGAGAAAAAAAAAATAGCATTCCCTACCCCCAATGATCTTAGACCTAACAGAGAAAACAACATGTCACTAACTAGGTATGTACAAAATAGCTACAGAGCACATCAAAGTTAATTTGAGAAGCATAGATACTAGAAGCTAAGGGAACTAGAAAGATCCTGCAGAAAGCAGGTTTTGAGCTTGGTCTAAAGGAAGCCAGGACAACTAAGAGGTGGAGATGAGGGAGGGAACTGAGCATTTGCGGCATGGGGAATGACTGATGCAAAGGCATGGAGAAGAGAGATAGTGTTATATTTGATAAAAAGTAAATAACTAGTATAACTGGATTGTAGAAAATATGGAGTAGAAAACAAGAAAACCTCAGAGGTAGGAAGGAGCCAGTGACTTGCTAGTTAATTTATGAAGCTGTGACACAATTTACAAATTAAGCTCCTTTGATATTTGGGACTGTTTTTACATAATGTCCAGCTTCTCTTTTACACTTTTGCAACCTTTCTTCCTGCTATTATTACTTTATACTGACTACTTGCCATATGTCTAGAATACAGTGGGGGGGGGGGGGGGGCAGGGAGTGGAAAGACCCAGGGAGATCAGGCAAGATATAATTATAACACAGCCAGGATATGAAGATCTTTAAATGACAAAGTGATGAATATATATTTAATACTGGAGATTATAGGGAACTGAAACTTAATGAGGAAAGAGTGTCTGACCTACATTTTAGAAAAATCACCTTGGCTACTGAATGGAGAATGGACTGGCATAAGGAGAGACTTTGGTCTAAGAGACCAATTAGAAGGCTATTGCAAGTAGTGATAAGGACCTGAGTTAAGATTGTAACTGAAATGAGTAGAAAGGGCTTATATAATAAATGTTATAAAGTAGAAATAATAAAATATGGCTATGTATTTATTGGTGTATCAGTAAGCATCCCCAAATACATTGGGGGGGGGCTGCTATCACAGATTCTTTGATCTGCTTTTCTAAAAGGAAAAGCAACTTTTGAGAGGTTAACAATCTCCTTTAATTAAGCACATATATCATTCACCTAGTTCAGGGGAAAGTCAACACCTTGAACTTTAGAGAAAATACAGAGAAATTAAAGATCAACAGACATGGCTTCCAAATGTCTGACCATTATCAATACAGATATCACAAATCAACAGACAGGTCCAACTGTCTGACCATAGTTACCAGAGAGGGAAACACCAACATCTGGATTTTCTAAGACAGGGGGCTCCTTAGTGGCTTCCCAGAGTCTCTTCTGTCCAAGCAAACACTTCCAGGCAGTAAGCCCCAAAGTAAAACCTCACCCTTCAAATATGTATACATTTTTTTAGAGTCAGAGGGCATCACAACCCTTGAGAACCAGTTTCTCATTAACAAAAGGTGAGGGCCTTTCATACAAACCTTCCCAGACACATTAATTGGTGAGAAGATCTTTAATCACATTAAAATAATTAGCAATACAAATGCCTATACTGTTTCTAGTTAAAGAAACTCTTGTTTCTATACTTTATTCCTAGTAAAGACTCTTGGTTTATAAAGGCAAAAGTCAATCGGAGGCACTTGATTATAATAAAGCAAAAAAGAAAAAAATTCTATTTTGCTTGCCATTACTATTGGCTGTGTAGGATAAGTGAAAGTGAGGAGTAGAGAATAATACTGAATTAGTGATGTCTTAAAGAAATCTAATTTTTGATGTTCAAGAGATAGTTGGAGATACATAACTAATTCAGGAGACTATGGATACTATTAACAAAGAGATATGGGAATCCTCTGTATAGAGATTATAATTGAATGGAAGGGAGGTGACAATATCATCAAAGGAGATAATATAAAGCAAAGAAACCAACAAACAAAGGAAGGAAGGAAGGAAAGCATTCAAGATAGGGCCTTGGGGGGTGGGAAAGTTGAGTTGTCCACACTTAGTGACTGTGACATGAATGAAGTTTGAACAAAGGATCCTGAAGTGTGGTCCTACAGAGAACAGGAGAACCATAAGAGAGTACTGCTTTGATTACCTGGAAAAAACAGAGTATTCTAGTAAGAAAAGGAAATAAACAATGTCAAAAACTTGCAGGGAGGTCAAGATGTTTTAAAATTAAGAAGACATCATTAGATTTGGCACATGAGAAATCACTAGTAGTTACGGAAAAAATCATTTTTAGCTTAATGAGGTAGGAAGCCAGGTTGTGAGGACTTAGAACAGAGTGATAGAGGAAATGCAGGCCTTGAGTGTCAGTATCTTTCTCATGTGGTTTAGAAAAGACTGATAACTGACAAGGATATTAGGATAAAATGAGGTGAGTTTTTTTTGTTTGTTTGTTTGTATATTTTAGGATGAGGACGACCTGGGCATATTTGAAAGGAACAGAAAAATGGTCAATAGACAAGAAAAGCGTAAAGAGACAAATTGGGGGTGGTAGTGGTAGCAATTTGGCAATTTGCTGGAGAAGGCAGGAAGGAAACATATCAATAATTCCTGTAAAAGAGTTTCCCTTGGTGATCTCTTCATTAGAAATCATAATGAAGGAGAAAATAGTGGGAGAAGATATCTGAATGAATACAATGAGATGGAGGGGGAGGAAGGACTTCTTGGGTAATGGATTTAATATTTATTTATTTTTGCTAAGGTATGAGCTTAGAGGGCAGTAGAGTATATGCTCAGGGAAGCTTTAGAATAGAAAATGTGATTAGACTAGCCACTATGGGAAATGAGATAGTGAACTGATTAGGGGGGAAGAGAGTGTTAACCTTGCTGCAGTGAGGACAAGGGAAATTTTTCAGTTGTTTTCAGTCATCTCTGACTCTTCATGGCCCTATTTGGGATTTTAGAAAAGGTATTGGAATTGTTTGCCTTTTCCTTCTCTACCTGGTTTTACAAATGAAGAGCTGAGGAAAACAGAGTTAAGTGACTTCCTGGGGTCACACAGCTAATAAATGTCTGAGGCCAGATTTGAACTCAGGAAGATGAATCTTCCTGATTCTCAACCCAGTGCTCTATCCTCTGTGCCACCTAACTGTACTACCTAGCTGTCCCCCAGGGAAATTAAATTACATAACTTGGTGGTGGGCCCAATTGATGGAGTTTTGTAATTTCTTCAAGCTCCATTTGTCATCATGTGAATATCAGGAAAGGAGGCAGATGGTGGAGTTAACTCATTGTTACAGTTTGGCAAGGCAAGACTGACTATAAGACAAGGGGAAACAGATTTCAGGGTAGCAGACATGTAAAATTGAATTGTTTCCCCAAGGGGATAAGGATCAGGAAGTGAGGAAAGTGCAGCCAGTGAAAAAGTAATAGCCTGGAAGACAACCACTGGTTTTGTCTTTCTTTGTATCCCTAGTGCTTAGCATGATGCCTGGAACATAGTAGGCATTTAATAATTTCTTATTAACTTGATGGTACTGGATTTATGACCCCACCATAATTAAAGAACATAAGTACAGTATCAACCGTACTTATTCTTTCTCTCACCTCCTTGGAGAGGTCTTAGTTCCTTCCAGTATGAAAATTAACATATCCTATTTAGGACAAAGAGAAAATAGAAGACATATTGAAGAAGATCAAGAAGAAATAAAAGCTAAGATGAAATATGCATATTCAAATGTTTACATGTACATAAATGTATTATTGACAAAGTGCTAACTTTAGAACATAACACCCCACAAAATCAAGAATCAAGAGCTTTGGCAGCCTCCTTTCCCATTTTCCTAAGTGCAAAATGAATATATAATTATTGGTTTCTAAGGGTGCAACTGGATACAACTAATCTTGCTAAATCTTCAGAAATAGGAAGAAAAAAAAGCCTGCAAAAAGGAGCCTCCAGAGACTCATTGGATATCAAATAACTCTTTAAAATAACATTTGAAGATGTGAAGTGTAAATGAATTTAATTAAATTAAGTTGTACTTTCCATGAATTCTACATCCCTCATTGCTTTTAAAATAATTTTAGTTACTTCAATTTACTAAGGAAAACAACTCTGAGCACTCCCTCCCCCCATGTATTCCAAGTAAATCTTCCCCATTTAATCTTAAAGACAATTATAATGTATGAGGTAGGTAGTGCATATTAGAAACTCTGGTCAATAGTGAATTTTGCTCTTGGCCCATGAAATATTAAACTGCTTTGTTAAATCTGTCTTTAATGGGAGCTATACATAAATATGTCTACAGAAATGATTAAGAGTGGTGAAAGTAAGACATTGCGATGGAAATGTGGGTGCCCATGAAGTCAGATATCTAAATTTAAAATCTCTTTTCCCAGAAGTTGAGAGACATCTCTTTTGAAGGGAAGACAATTTTCTGAAGGTCTTGAAAAATTGACCTGAATTTCAGAAAGGAAGTGGGGCATACATAGTGATGCCCCTAGACAGCATTGAAAGGCCTGCATTTGAATTCTGGTTCTGCCATTTATCAACAGAATATTACGTCAATCATTTAACTTCTCTGAATCTTTTTTTTTTCTTTCTTAAAATGGAAATAATATAGACACCTACCTAGCTCATAGCAGCATTGTTCTGAGGATCAATTGAGATAATGGGCATGAAAGCCTTTTGGTTTTTAACCTTATTTTTAGTGATATATTTTTACATCACCTTCATTTCTGAATATATGCTTCCCCTCTCTGCTACCAAACAAAGCATCCCTTATAGCAAAGATTTAAAAAGGGAAGGAAAGCAGTTCAGCAAAACTTACCAACATATCATCTATCTGACATTATATGCAATAGTGAAAGCATTTGTATCCATAAAGGACTATATGAATGGTATCTTTTGGGGATGACCAAAGTGCAGTTCTGTCAGAAACAAACAGATAGATGGGGCTTAAATGTCTATTTGTGTTCAAGTGCCCAGCTCTTCTTAAGTTATCTTCTAAAATTATTGTTTGATGAGTCAATTCAACAAATGCTTTTTGATCGTCTGCTATATACAAAATGCTATGCTAGATTCTGTGGGAGAATACACAGATAAATAAATTCAGTCATTAACCTCAAAAATACTATGGAGTCTAGCAGGAAAGATGAGAACCGTAAATATGTAACTACAATATGGAAAACGGAAAGAAGTACTACATATGACATGGGTTCAGCCTGCTTGGGAGATTCAAGATATGCTTTATGGAGGGGGCATTTGAAGTAACCTTTGCAAGATATGTAGGACCTTGATAGACAAAAATTGGTATCCTAGTAGGCAAAGGGACCAACATGAGGAAAGGCATAAAGGTTCAGAAGGACAAAGCATGTTTACAGGACAACTGCTAGTCCTCTCTTCCTGGAAGGAAGGGAATGCATTGATAGATGAGACTGAAAAGACACGTAGGCATTGTGTTTTAGAGAAGTGGTGGTACGCTCACATTGAAACTGGGTCACCAAACTATATATAAGTATCCCTGAAGCCCACATACTGACTTAGAAAAGCACATATTAACATTTATGACCTAGGCATTTTCTCTGGCTGTTCCCTATGCCTAAAATGCTCTCCCTCCTCTCTTTTGTCTACTGATCTCCCTGGCTTCCTTTAAGACCCTACTAAAATCTCATCATTAAAATTTCTTAACTGTAATGCCTTTCCCCTTAATTATTTCTTATTTGTCCACTCAATAGCTTGTTTTGTGTATGTTTCTTTGCATCCCATCCCACCCTCTTAAGGTTGTAAGCTCCTTGAAGTTAAGGACTGTCTTCTGCCTCTTTTTGTGTCCCTAGCCTTTAACATAATGCCTGCCACAAAGTTGACACTTAAGAAGTGTTTATTAATTGATTGATCTATGTCCTAGAGTATTTTTAAATTTTATTTTGTTAATTATTTCCCAATCATAGTTTTAGTTCTGGACAAGGAGGACTGTCTCTTGCAAGTCCTTCCTGTTGGCCCCTGGTTCAACAACAGAGAAGATAGAGCTGTTAACAGTTTTTGAGTAGTAGAATGACAAAAATTGTGAGTTTGTCTGAATGATATGTTGAATTTGATTTATTGAACATTTATTAAGTTGTTACTATATGCTAGGGTCCAGAGATACAAAGAGAAAAAGGAATCAATCCTGGTTCTTCAGGAGTTTGTATTCCAGTGGGGAGATAATCTATATGCAACATATACATAAACACAAAATACAAAGAATGTCCAAAGTAATTTTGGGACAAGGGATACAATGACAAGTGGGGGAATCAGGAAGACTTCTAATAGGAGATGGCACTTAAGCAAGATGAGGATTCCAAGATAATTTATTTAAAAGACACAAAAGTCTGAGATGAAATGTCATGCATGACAACAAATAAGTTGAATTGTTTAGAATCACATGGATGGGAGTATTGTGAAAAGACTGGAAACACAAATTTTAGACAGATTGTGAAGGGCTTTAAATCCTACGAGAAAGACTGCAGTTTGTCTAAGAAGCAATGACATGGTAAGATTGGTGCTTTAGGAATAAAATGAATTGGGAAGAGAAGAAACTAGAGGCTAACTCTATAGAATAAGACCTGTATACGAGAATGAATGGTCCCTATTTTAATTGGGAGTTATTGCAAATAAATGAGAGCGCAGGTACAAAGCCTTTAAATGTTAGCAATGCAACTCTTTGGTCAGTGGGGATTATGAATGGAAGGAGATTGTGATATGTTCCCTATGGATACAGAATTCACTATTGGAACAATAAAAAGAGAACTAATTCGGATCCAAGGAGTTCAGATTTCAGCTCTGCTGTGTGATATATCAGTATAAATGGTCAGCGTCATCGCTGTGCCTCAGATTCATCTTTTAAAAGATGAGCATTTTGAGCCACATGAGTTCTGTAGTTTCTTCCTTCCTTAAATCTATGATAATCTTATAGTGAGGACATATAGAACTTCAAATTCTGGAGGAATTCCTCTTAGGGAAGTCTAAGGAAATAAGCAAAATTTTAAACAAAAATATTAAGAGATTTAATTCTCTAATTAATTTAATTCTAATCTTTAACCTAGAAGCCAAGTATTTTTTTAAAACTTATTTTTAGGTGTATATTTCAGTATAATTTGTTTCCTTTGCAGCACTGTGTGTTTCATTTTATGGAATTAAAAATATCATTCTAAGATGGTGGTTCTAGTTCTTAATCTGTCAAAGAGTTCAGTGATACAAATTAAGGTAAGTTTCTGCTCTATCTGGCTCCAGAGAAGAGATATGACAACACCATTACCTCCACCTCAGCCTTTGAAAAGGTGAGTTCTCACTGAGTATGGTATATTGCACATATATTCAGGCCTTGGATCATATTTGTATTGATCATATTCGCTGACTTCTATTCTGCATTTTTTTTCTTTATTTTCTTTATTTTATGGGATCACTGTGAAAGGGTGAGAAGAAATGATACTGGAGGAAATTCTGGTGGTACAAAAAATTTGAAAAAAGAAACATTTTTAGAAAAGAACCTCAGCTCAAAGCCAAGGATTGATCTAATCTATTAACTTATTTCTCCTATTATACCTTCTAATACTGTGTGATGTGTTCTCATAAACACTCCATGGTAAATCTACACAATGCTAAGATCTCATTCTTGTTCTCTTAGTATACTGGGAAGTAGCTAAGTTCTAGTTATGCTCTACCTATGAACTCTATATCTCACCTCAAAGATTACTGGTCCTGCTTACAGGCCATCAGTCATAGCCATCATCTAAGGGAAAAAAAAAATCCCATGTAGAAGGGGCCAGCTATACATACCAGCTGCTATACAAGGAAGCCAAGCCAGCCTAGCTGAAACAGATGAAAGACATGCTCCAGGCAAATCAAACCAATACTACTACCTTGGTCATTTTCTTGCCCTCAAACCGTCATGGAGATAGACCAGTAATTTCAATCCAAGAGCCTTGGGAAGAGCATTACTTCAAAGCCAGGGCCCTCAAACATCATCCTAAGAAGATAGAATTATGGGGATACAGTCCAGCAATGCTTTTTAGGTACTACAACCACAGCTACTGAAGATCCAGAAAAGAAATTTCTTCCCAGCAAAATCCTTAGCACTCCAAAATGGCTCTCCTTCAGAAACTGATATGATTTTTATCAGTGGAAATGAAATAAAGGAAAAAAAGCCTTACTATCTACCTTGCCTCTGTACTCTAAACAATATGGGATGTTTCCATGTGACTAGCATTTGAAGTCTTCCATCTGTAGTCTTTCCTATTAGAATATGAATTTCTTGAGAGCAGACACTATCATGCATTTTCTATTTGTAGCCTAAGCACTTAGCACAATGCTTTGCACATAGCAAGTGCTTAAGAAATGCATTATTCATTCATTAAATTATAAATTCAGTTATTCTTGTTCTCCATCTATAGGTATTATTCTTGGCTACATTTGTTTCCAATCACTTATTCATGATAATCCATCTTATGCCATTCCGTGCATGGAAGTCATACAGAGATGGGTAGTGCACATGCAGTATGACTACACACTATAGAGATGTGATATTGTGTAATGAGTAAGAGTCAAAGTTAACAGTCTACTACAGTGTCTCAGTACATCCCAAACATATATCCTACGTACCTATGACAGAAATGCTATGAAAACTGTTCTAAAAGGAAAATTCTTTCTCAGCCATCAGCTCTAAGGACCTAGGGCACTTGGCAAATAAGGTGCTATGGTGATTTGAATCTCATTAAAAATAACTATAGTAAGTACTCTTATTAAAGAATGAGCTAGATTTGATGAGAATTAGCAAGTTCATGGACTAGTGTTTAATTTCTAGCTAATAAAATTATGTAAATTGATAAAAATGCCTTTTACATCTTGATAATATGATTTAGCAGTTTTATGACAGATGTAAGATCCTGCCATCCCCATTAGCTATGGTCCTGTAGCAATCTGGCTTCTG
The DNA here is from genome assembly GCF_028372415.1 of Notamacropus eugenii. NCBI lineage: Eukaryota > Metazoa > Chordata > Mammalia > Diprotodontia > Macropodidae > Notamacropus > Notamacropus eugenii. Next base: position 316,644,969 of record NC_092876.1, read on the forward strand.
ACCTTAGCATTTAGCTGAAACTGCTTTATCCAAAGTTACTAATGATATTTTAATTGCTCAATCTAATGACCTGCTTGTATCCTCAGCACTTCGTTTAGTGTCTGGCAAATAATAAGTGTTTAATATATGTTTGTTGATTGATTGATTCCTGCAAAAAAGACAAAATACAATTACAGAACAGCACCTCTCTGAAGGCTTCATTTGATGTACTTGATGGAAATAATATCTCCTACTCTATGCATGACAGTGGAGAAAAAGAGAGAGAAAGAGACAGAGACAGAGAGAGACAGAGGGAGACAGAGAGAATGATAGAAAGACAATAACTGGACCATTTATATGGAAAGGAAATGAAAGAAAAGGGGAAGAGTGAGACGCCCTAGGCCACTGGCCTGACAGAAAAGATGATGAGGGAAAATGAGAAGTGACCTTGACTTGGTATCATGACAATGGAGGTTTCAGACACGAACTCTTTAGGAAGAAAGTCAGAGAAAATGGAAGACATAAGTCCTTTGTACATGCTTCCTATGTCTCATTGCTTGTCTCATTGGACCACAAATAAAACTTTTGACAAAATTTCTTTTCCCTTCAATTTTATGATTTGATTTAATTTTTTAAAAGCTTTTGAATTCAATGTAATTAAATTTACCTGTTATGATCACCTCTATAGGTTGTTTTGTCAAGGATTTTTGTTCTAGCCATTACTCTGAAAGTTATCTCCATGTTTTCCTTCTTTTGTGTGTGTAACTATAGATATTGATATGTAGCTTGTACATGTATGTCTATTATATAAATGCATGCAAATATATATATACACATGCACATATATATATACATATTATAAAGATAATGTTAGATATAAATATAGAGTTACATATCCATGATAAACTTAATATAGAACAAGGTGTATGATTCTGTCTTTAACTTACCCCCACCTCTAATCTGCCGCCTTTTTATTTCTCTTATGCAAAAGTCTTTCATAAATCCAAGTTTCTCATACCTTAAATTCTACCTTTATTACTTCATTCCTACGTGACCAAAAAGTTTTTTTTTTAAAGGGCTTAGTGTTAGAAAGATATTTTATCTCATTTTTAATTTATGGAATAAAGCAAACATTTCCGTAATATAGCATGATAAAAATATGATTGTACATTCAATTGCAAATATATTATTTGCTACTTAGTATTCCTTTTAAACATATGACAAAGTTATCATATAAATTTTTTCACTTTTTTTCTTCCTTCTCCCTGTGCCCTAGAGATGGATACCATTAGACACAAAAAGATAGACAGACAGACAGACATAGATAGACAGAGAGATAGAGAGAGAAGAGAAAGATAGATAGATAGATGGATGGATAGATAGATAGATAGATAGATAGATAGATAGATAGATAGATATAGGAAATTTGAGCTTAGCAAAATCCAATTACATTAAAATAGTGAAATATAAATTGCCCAAAAGTACAAAACCATTAATATCATATGATTTAGGAAGAGAGAAAGGATTTTAGTAGTATTTTTAAAGTATCTCATGCTGTTCTTGTTCAAAAGAAATAAAATATAAGTTGATAGTACAATCAAATGGTCTCAGAATGGGTTGACTACCTCACAAATCAAAGAGTAATCATTAATGATTTGATTTCATCTTGGAAAGAGATAATCAGAGGACTTTTGCAGGCATCTGCTTTTGTCCTTGTGCTGATAACCTATGCTTCAGTAGCTTGAATAAGAGGAGATATTAAATTGGCATATGACAGAATTTTAAGAAGAATTAACAACACACTGGTTCATAATCAGAATAGAAAAAGATCTTGACAGGCTAGATCATTGTGCTAAATATAATTTAATTAAATTTAATAGAAAAAAAAGCAGTGTCTTATCCATGAATTTAAAAAAAAAATCAACTTCACAGGTACCTGAATAGAAAAAATGTCTCCTTCTGACCTGAAAAAAGTTCAGGGAATTTTAGTGGATTGTAATCTCAATCTGTCCAACATGTAAATTGACAACCAAATAATGATTATGGGCAGCACTGAGAGGCATAAGTTCTAATAGTAAGGACATATGGGTTCTGTTATATTTTGACCTGGCCAGAATTTATCTGGTATTCTTTCTTCAATTCCAAGATTCACAGTATAGGAGGAATATTGATAAACTGGAAAATATTTAGAGGACAACTTGAATTGCAAAGATTCTCATGTTAATACGAGTATTAGTTGAATTGGCTGGTTATCCTGTTGAAGAAGCATTAAGGATCCTTTTTGGATCCAGATATCAGGACTAAAAAGTAGTCTTGGTATCAGAAAAACAAAAACACAAACTTTCTAATAATTAGAGCTATCCAAAATAGGAAATTATTATTTTTTTTTTGAGGGAGAGTGTTCTGCCTTAATCTTTAAAACAGAATATGGATGACTTCCTATTCAGCTATGGCCAGAGGAGATTTTTCAGGGTTGGCCCAGACTAGATAACTACCACAGTAATTTCTCATTCTATAATTATACGATTCTATGATTCCACCTTTAAATCTGTGATCTACGAAGATGTTTTTAGAAGAGCTTCTGTGGATTGATAGCGGAAGTTAATTAGCAGAACAATGGGTAACTTATTAGTCATGGAAAACAATTTCTTTTTTAAGCACTATTTTTCCCAATTTTGATTTGTTAGTATTGTTAATTGAAGAATCTATGTTTTCAATAATTTTAGCAATTTATTTAACAAGTCAAGATTAAACTTTATCATAGCCTCATCGATATCATCACAAATTACATAACCAATGCCATTCAGATTAGTAAAGTGATGTAGTCATACATTTACAAAATAAATGAATAAATAAAAATACACTCCTCCCAAACCTATTATCAACTTTGGAAGTAGATTTCTTGGACTTTTGTGTTATTGATCTTTTTACTGTGGCATGGCTACTTAAAGGTTGACCATATTTACTTTGTACTAAGCAGCTTGGATTTGGCTGTCCAGGGATGAGAAATAATACTGCAGCTACCTCAGAATTATGACTTTAGTGAAGAAATATTTACAGATAAATCAGGTACAGGAAAAGATCCAACACCTCAGCTAGTGATTCCTCATTAATAAAGAGAATGTCAGTAGATCTGATTTATCAGAAAATCTTTCCTCACCAGAACAGAAATGTGACAATGTCTGAAGTTTTATTTCTTGTTGAATTACCTGATGGATGTGTTATTTTGCATCACCTGAAAATGATGGGTTCTTTTTTAAATTAAAAGGAAAAAATATCACTAGCATTAATGGGATACTAAAATTGATAAGTTGAAAATAAAATGTCAGTAATATAAAAAATTAAAGTTCTTATAGCAATATGAGTCTACCATGTGGTTCTTGCTGACTAAATGGTGGGGTTTTTTACAAACCTAAATAGAAATCTAAGGAATTTCATATGGGTAAAACAAAGATAAGAATTTTTAGCCCAATTTTCATATTACCAATAGTAGGATTCCTAAATTAGTAACTATTTGTAAATGTTGCTCACAAATACTGCTACCTTTCCTGTCCCCTATACTCACCCTCTTGGCATCATTTTCAGAATGTTTTTTTTTTCTTTCTTTCTAACTCCCAGATCCAATTCTTTATTCTTTCTCCACAATGCCTTTTAGATTTTTTTAAAGTGATCTCTGTTTTCACAGGCTCACATCATTGTTGGATTTTACCTCATAAGATAATGGAATTAAAGCAGGAAGTTAACTCAGAGGTCTTCTATTCCTACTCATTTTGCATGTGAGGAAGCTAAGTCTTGGATAAGACAAATGTCTTAGCTAGTAATCAGAGTTGTGATTCAACATCAAGATGAACAAGTCTTTCCTTATTCCAGGTCCATCACTCATTCTACTAAACTAGGCTCCCTTAGATATCATTTTCATAGTATCATACCCCTCTCCATTTCAAGAATTTTTAGAATTTCTTATTAATGGTGGCTAACTGGCACAGTGCATAAAGAGTCCTGCACTTAGAATCAGGAAGACCTGAGTTTAAATCCTGTCCCAGATGCTCTAATTATGTGATCCTGAGAACGCTATTTTTTTCTTTTTGTTTCAGGTTTTTTCCCCATAAAATAGGGATAATCATAGCATATCTCTCAGAGTTGTGAAGATAAACTAATATATGAAAGATATTTGCAAATGATAATGCAATATATAAATATTAGTTATTTTTAAGATTCTGATCAGATGAAAAGATCTTAGGCTTGCCTTCAAGGCCTGAACCAAGAGCTGCTGTGATACCTGAACGAGGACAGGGATGCAAAAATAAACCCATACTTGCCCTCAAGGAATATATTTCTACTATGTATTGCTTTGCTGTGCTGTAGTACTTATCACATTCTTCCTTGTGTCTGAATTTTCCCCTTATTTGATATTGATTTACTTGAAGAAAGGGGGCAGCTAGGTGGTGCAGTGGATAGAGCACCAGCGCAGGAGTCAGGATGACCTGAGTTCAAATTTCACCTCAGACACTTGACACTCACTAGCTGTGTGACCTTGGGCAAGTCATTTAACCCCCAATTGCCTCATCCTAGGGCATCTCTAGTCATCCTGATGAATATCTGGTCACTGGATTCAGATGGCTCTGGAGGAGAAGTGAGGCTGGTGACCTGCACAGCCCTCTCTCACTCAACATAAAATCAAGTGCAAGTCATGTCATTATTTCTCTGACAGCATGGTCTTCTTCAGCAATGAAAGATGAACACACACACTTGAAGACAAGATCTATGTGTCTTACTTACCTATGTATCCCCTTCTGTATTTAGAATATTGCTTTTTTTTTATTTTTATTTTTATTTTATTTTATTTTTTTTAATTTTTTTATTTTTTTAATGTTTAACAATCACTGCCATACAATTGCGATTTTATCCCTCCCCACCCACCCCCCACTACCTCCCTCCCTCCCCACGACTGCATACAATTCTGTATAGATTCTACATATACTTTCCTATTGAGTATATTTTCACTATAGTCATGCTATGTAGTCAGACTAAGATAAATGAAAGAATCCGTATAACAAATCAGAACATGATACACAAACAGATACACATACACAAACATGATCTGCTACATTATGTGAGTGACTTCCATATTTCTCTCTCTGAGTGTGGAAGGCATTTTGCCTTGAGGTCCACCATTGGGATTTTTTTTTTTTTTCAGAAGTTCTTGTGTTATTACAAAAATCTAAGTCTACCAGAAAAAACTCTCACACACTGTGGTTGTTGCTGTGCATAAAGTTCTCCTGGTTCTGCTCCTTTCACTCAGCATCAGGTCATATAAGTCCTTCCAGGCCTCTCTGAAGTCTTCTTGTTCATCATTTCTTATGGCACAATAGTACTCCATTACATTCATATACCATAATATTACTTGTCAAATAATATTTAATGTTTTTTCATATTAAACAGAATTCAGCTCCAATCTCTGCTTAATTTGCATTCACTATAGCATCTGATAATTCTTTTGTATAATAGTAGATAGTATTTTGATTTTTATAGAGTTATCACTTTTCTATTAGAGTATTATAGTACTCATTCTAGATCATCTACTCCTCAAAGATAAAGGCTGTATCATCTATTTTATTTTTACTCTCAACAGTGCCTTAGTACAGGGCCATACAGTGATTGTTCAATGAATATTAATTAAATTGTTTATATATGATAATACATGCATTTTTGTTTTATACAATATCTTAAAATGTTCAGAATACTTTCTTACAAATAACTTGGAAGAAGATAGTATAATGCTATCATCCTCAATTTACAGGTGTGGAAATTGAGGCTCAAAACAAGTTGAATAACTTGCCCAAGGCTGGACAGTTAGATAGTAAGCATCAGAGTCAAGAATGAAATATAGATCTTCTGATACCTAATGCATGTTTATTTTTATAAGGAAAGCAAATCAGAAGGGTATGACTGGGCCAAGTGGGTGGTGCAATGGATAGAACATCAGCTCTGGAAGCAGCTGGACCTGAGCTCAAATCCAGCCTCAGACACAGAATACCTTATTATCTGTGTGACCCCAGATAAGTCATTTAACCTTGATTGCACTGGGAGAGAGGGGAGGATATGACCGTTCCCTTTTTTTTTCATCGAGTAGTTTAATTTGTATTAAAGAATCCTTCTTTGCTTAGCAAATTTTGGGATTTGGAATAAGTGTGGGGAAGGGTTTAGTGGAAATATGTCCAGGAAACCTTTTCATGTAAGGAAGGAAGCAAATGAATGTCATGTGCAGATTCGTGGAGAAAATCAAAATACTTAAACAAAGCCCTTTACTTGAATGACAGTAGGTGATAAAGTGAATAATATACTGCTGGTATATTTCACTGGAAGAATTACGTTACTTCAACTTTCTAGTGCTCAGGTCCTCATCTTTAAAATGGGTTGGGGGATACATGAGAATTGAGTAGATGAACTTGAAGGTTCCTTCTAATTCCATTAGTTAAGACATTTTTGGATTATTAAGGTAGGGAGAGAAAAACCATTTTTATAGGGCCTGCTATGTGACAAACATTGTGCTAAGAGTTTTACAATTATTTCATTTAAACATTTGATTTTATTTGATTAAATAATTTGGACAGCAACAATTTGACTAAATATACTGCACAAGAGCCCAGATCTTTTGGATACATATTGCACATGTTCTATAAACAATATCACCTTACAAAATATAGGAAGCTGGCATAATTGTAATTTTCAGACAACAATTAAATATTTTATCTCATGTTAATGAAAAATTCCATCACATATTTTGCCACACACCTGACAGAATTCTGACAGTCTCTAACCATCTTAGCTTTCTGCACCAACACTTTGTATTTGTGAAGCATTCATTAACAACTAGATCATAAATAATCACTTTATGATAAAATTAATCCTATTCAGCATAGAACCATCCTCCCTTTTCCTTTAACTCATATTTTCTTCACAGATTCCAGTCAGACAGACTTTTTTCCCCTTTCAACTTATGTTTGACTACATCCTGTACCTTACAAATGGAGTCACATTTTAACTTGACATACCTCTTAAATTCATAAATGTCCAGGTCCTGAATTCCAGTGAGCCAGTATCACTTGGAAACAGATAGGGTATGTATGGTAAGCATGTTCTAAGTAACTGTAAAGAAGAAGCCTTGCAGAAGCACAACACAGTTTGCTCAGTGAATCCCCAACTGATGATCACAATTGCTTCCAGTTCTTTCCTATTATTAAAAAGGGGGAGAACAATTAGATAAATATACTTGTATGTATGTATGCATATATATACATATATATATACATATATACATATATGCCTTTTCCCTCTCTTCTTGATCACTCAAATACATAAGCCTAATAATGAAACCTTGAAGTAAAAACATATATAAGTAAAATTTACTGATGACTTGGATAGAATTTTGAAATACATTTCCAAGATGATTGAAAAGTCTCTAGTATAAAAATATAATGGGAGATAATGAAACCATAAGAAATAATTAATGAATTTGACAAATATGTGAATACTTTATATGAACATATGTAGTATAAAATGAACTGGATCAGGAGAACAAATTACACAAAGATAACAATAGTATGATGGAAAGCAACTTATAGAGATATCAGAACTATAATAAAAAAATGAACCATGATGACTTCCAAAGGTTGATGATGAAATATACCTCTTTTAATACCTAGACAGCTAGGTGATGTAGTGGTGAATAGAGAATTGGACCTAGAATTAGAAAAAAACTTCAGTTCAAATTCCACCTCAGAAAGTTTCTAGTTGTGTGACATTGGACAACTCACTTAACCTCTGTCTCCCTCAGTATCCTCCTGTTTCCTCATAATAATAGCACTTTCCTCCCAGGGTTGTTGTGAAGATCAAATGAGACATAGTTGTAAAATGTTTAACATAGTGCCTCACATATAGTAGGTGTTTGATAAGTGCTCGTTTCTTTTCTTCCTTCCTTCTTTCCAGTTTTCTGTGACCTGGAAGCATGAAGTAACTTTGCATTTATGACCTCTGCAATTCATTTAGTAATCATTAATTTATGTACAGCTTTGTGACACTATTTTAAAAACAAATTTAGAAGGAAAGGCTCAGGTAAATGGGGTGGGTGGATGGAGAAAACTTCCTGGAGAAGGTTTCATTTCAACTCAATCTTGAAAAAAGCTACAGCTGTTGAAAGGTGGAGATGAGGAAGGATAATATTCTAGGCATAAATGATGTTGATGGAGATCAGTTGTCACGTCAGTTGGCAGAAATATCAAGTAGATTGGTATCACTGGATGACAGAGTGACTGAAGGAGAAATATGAGTAGACTGGAAAAGCAAGAAGTTTCTAAATCTCAAAGCTCTTTAAATACTAAAAAGAGGATCTTATATTTGTTTCTGGAGTTAATAGTGAACCACTGGAATTATTAAGTAGAAGTGTCAGATAGTCAGATATAAATGTCAGAAAAATTATTTTGGTAGCTTTGTAAGAGTGGATTGGACTAAAGAGACTTGAGAGAGGGAGAGCCATAAGACGACTCTCACAATTGTTCAGGTAAGAAATTATGAAAGATCAAATCAAGGTGGTAACTGTATGAGTAGTGCCAAGAGATTCTGTGAGAGTAGAAATAAGATTCAGTGAATGACTGGATATGTGAGTGAGAAAGAATAAGCAATAGATGAGAATGACAAGGTTAATGACCTGAGTGACAAAGAATGATTGTGTCCTCATGAGTAATAGAAGAGTTTGGAAGATGGGAGAGTTGAGGGGGCAGATAAGTTCTGTTTTCAATATGTTTAATTTATGATGCTAATAGCACATGTTGTTCAAAATGTCCGGTAGAAAGTTGTAGACTGGAACTTGAAAGAAAGATTAGGAATGGACATATAGACCAAAGAATCATCTGGATAGAGAAGAAAACTGAATCTGTGGGAGAGCATTTAGGAAGAATACAAAAAATGTCCCAGGACAGCGCTGCTACTACAGATAGTCATGGTTAGAAGATACGACAAGGATGAAGAACCAGCAAAGGAGTCTGAAAAGGAATATTTGGATAAATAGGTGGAATATCAAGATATCACAATGTCAGAGAAAGAGCAAATTATATCCAGGAGGATAAGATTGTCAATAGTGAAAAATTCTGCAGAGAGGTCAAGAAGAATGTGTCTTGAAAAGGGATCATTAAATTTGGCAGGTAAGCAATCATTGGTAAATTTGGAGAGAACCATTTCAATTGAATGATGAAGCTGAAATCCAGACTGCAAGTGAAATGAAAGTAAGGGGAGAAATCAAGCATAAAAGGATTTTTCAGGGAGCTTAGCAGAACGATACAGTCAATTGTTAAGGTTCATGCATCTAAGACTAGTTTTCACTTTTATATTTTAGATATAGCATATCCTATTCACCAGGAGGCAGCAGGGTAGTGCAGTAGATAGCATAAGTAATATAGTAGGTTCTCAAATGCATTAGTAGAGAGAGTTTCTTCGTTGGGCCTTTCATATAGCAATAAAAAACTCAGCTACTATCTAAAAAAAACAAAATCCAACAACTAATTCTATTAATTACCCAATTCATGGAATAAATCTGCTTTATGTTATCCCTTGTGTTCAGCGTTGTGATGATAAAATCCAATATAAAGGAGGCAGTCCTTTTTCTCAATGATCTGAAGTAGGGAACAACAATAATCAATAAGAATCTATTAGAAAATAAGGCAAAATTAGACACAGTCAAGTGGTAGGTAATGAGGGAGTAGATAGCAAATTCTATAGGAGTTTGCAGAAAGATAAAATTAGTGGAGTTCAAGCATAATTGCATTGCAAAATATTTTGCTAACCCAACCATGTAACTAAACCAAAGGGTTGGTTATTGTGTGCCAGGCTGAGATTGCTAGGAATAACCATGTGTAGTGGGTGAACTAATTTTATTTATTGTAGATTCATTAATGCTTTAATAACATAACTCTAGAACATTCATTGATGTTATTGATAATTTATATTGCCCAAATTAATAAAGTAACTATTACGTAAATATATAGCATGCAGAGACTTGAGACTATATTATTTTGGGAATTGATTTTTAGAGGATACTCAAATACAAATAGTAATAGCAAAAAGGAAACAGGGAAGGAGAGAGTTAAAATATGATCCAGCTCAGGTTTTTTATAAAGGTTTGTTTGTGATGCAATTTCATGCTATTTTCATCAAGGAATAGTTACAAAATGCTTATAGAGCCCAACAGAACACAGGAAGACATGATTCTTGCCTTCAAGGAATTCATATACTGGCATTCACATTATTTTCATCTCCAAGAAAAATCCTTTTTTGTTCACTTCCCCATGTTCAGTCAAATGAGTTTTTTTTTTATTGAAACAAAATGTACAGAGATATAATTTGCTTCCCTGACCTAGTAATATTTTAATATCATTAAATTAAAATATTGCTACAATAGCAGACTGAAGTTGAGTGTGTATATGATGGAAATTAGTCATTAATCAACTGACTCCCTGCGGAACCATTTCAACTTAATGCAGGAAAACAAATGATGGAAAGAAAAACCAAATGTATTGGAATTAGACAAAGTATAGAGTTTACCAACCAAACGAGGGTCTACAGAAAGTAGGTTACATGCTTAACACAAAGCTGTTTTCCCTCCCCTCTGTTATTCGGACTATTAATATTAATGGATTCTGGGAGAGACAGTTAGGGACCTAGTCTTCCATCTTGCTGTGCAGAAACTGAATATTGCATGATACAGAATAAATGGAGTGTTACTGATGCCATTTTGTCTCAAATTAAGTTATGCTGGAGAGCAATCCCTAATCCACACTCTTTCTCTCTTTTGCATGCAACTAAACACCGGGCAAAAGTAGCTTTTAAAAAATGTCTGCATACAGAAGTTGATTGAAGTGTGTGTTATATTAGTATGAAATGGGAAGGAGATAGTAGTTTCTCTTTCCACTCATGAAAAGGGCTGATTGTGCCCAGTTTTGTAATGTGGCAGCCTGATCAAGGGAAATGTAATTCCAACATGATTTAATACCAAAGGGACATATTTGGGATTTTTCATAAAGGTGTTTGCTTTGGATGGCCAAGGAAAATTAGGCTTGGAATTAAAATGGGCCGGCTGGCTTCGTTAGCTGTAAATTTTCCATTTTTCATTAAGTGTTGTGAGGCTGAGTGATTCCATAAAAAGGTTTCTCATGCACTAGGAACAGGATATTAAAGATAATAAAGATAGGTAGCTTTACAACACAGGAGGGCACGTTATTCTAAAGGATGCAAATTCATTGGTTTTTATGACTATGTAGTTTACAACTGATGAGGTTCACACATTCCCTAGTCATTGGTATTTTCTATTGATGACACATCTCATTTAGAATTTCAAAGGGGACTTGAAATTGGTACATTTCATATCAAATGATGGTTCCTGCTGAATTCACATACGTATCTCATGTTTCATTGGCATTCTGAAGAAAAAGAATAATTTAATCATTTTTATAAGGACACTCACAATTACGTATGCAAAAAAAGAACAATCCCATCTCCACAGCACTACTGGAGTGCTTCAGATCAGATGTAAAGTAATCAAGAAAAGGTGGAGGGAGCTGTGAGTACTTATACGATATTGAATTAATAAGCATATTTCCCATGAAACACAATTTGAAAGTAACCTCTTCTGTCTCAACAGTATAAATGGACTATACAGACAGGGTTAGGGAAAGAAGATTTTATGCAGGACATAGAAAACTAGAAATATTTTCCAACCCCCATGAAGAACATTGTCTCTCTTACCCTTCAAAGATAAGTCACCACAATGCCAACAACATTTGCAGCAAGCAGTTTCAAAATGATTTCTGGGTACTAGAAGCACAGTCAGTGGCTCTAACATGCTTGGTCTGTTAAGACACTGCTACATAAAACATTGTGAGCACAGATAAACAAACCTGAGTTGGGGAGGGAGAGGGAAATGCATTTACTAGCATAGGCTCAGTTAAAAAAAAATATCTGGTTACTCATTTTCACAGTTTATATACAGCTCTCATTCTCTGGTTAATACGAACAAGAATACAGAGAAGCAAGAGGCAAAATGTACATGTAGACTATGTCTAAATGCATAAATGCTGTCACTTATGCAGAACTTTGCCCATAATAGCTCACATTTAGGTACTAATTTAAGGTTTTTAAAGAACTTTACTCAAGGTACTACTGCAAGGAAGATAGCCCATTTTAAAATGAAGAAAATAACCCAAATGAAGTGAAGTCATTAGCCTAAAGTCTCACGGTGGGGCCTAGAACCCAGGTTTTCTGATTCTTAATTTCTTGCTATTGTATTGGGCTAATTTTATTTGATAAAATATCCAGGTTGGGAAACTCTTTTGAGACTAAAACCTCTAGGTAGCTCTTGGCACAATGGTGATAATATGTTCACTGGCTAATTTGCAATAATCTCCTTTCTTAATGAAATAAATTGTTGTTTGTGGTTGCTCAGGACTTTTGATTTTCTTGCTGTGGGAAACTCTGCATGCAGGAATTTCCTCCTCCAATTCCAACTGAAAACTCATCTGTAAAATAAGAGGACCATAGATTTAGAGCTTCAAAGGACTTCAGAGGTCATCTAGACTTATACTCTCATTTTTCAAATTGGGAAGCTTAGGCCCAGAACTGAAATAACTTATCCAGGGTTCTATAGTACTGAGTAGCTCAGGATTCAAGCCCAAGTCCTCTAACCACAAATCTAGTGTTCTTTCCACTGCACCATGTGGACTTACGGAATGAAGTACATTGAGATAGATAACGTTTCTTACACTGGCAGCAGACAACACAAGCCATCCAGGAGAAGCTAAATCCACATTGAATATATATGTGGACAAACAAATACAAGAAGATAAAGCAAGATAGCCACTGGAAGGAGAGAGCAGATTTCAAGGAACATGACCCTTTATGCTTGGGCAGGGATGAGGTGGTGAGGGAGATGCTGGCAATAGATTCTACAGAAGCACTGACCCTCAGAGACCAGCAGACACTTAGGAGGACTCAATGTAGGTAGAAAAAGATGTCCACAGTGTAATGTACTGGAGCCAACTCATTCTGGCTCTTAAGAACCAATTTTTAAATTTGCAGTGTGAGCACTGGCACCCTGGCAATCAGCAAACACTACAAATCAAAGTTCAACATTGGTTTGTTGACTGTCTTACGAATGGTATGGAGAAAATGTTCATAATTTGGATTACACTTGAAAGTTCCATGTGATTTTGGAGAGCCTCTTTTGGAACATTTACCACACACAACTGATTTGCAGTGACCAGTAGCTGTTAGTTATCCCTGTGCTTCTTATATCTTCTTCATGCATGCCTTATTACTGTTGTACTTTAAGCTTGAACCCACCATTCCCAGGGAAGAATGCACCTCTAGTTTTGGAAGGGATGCATAGTATCAACTATTCTTATTATATCAATGAAGTAAATATATTTGCTAAAAAGCTAAGTAGGTCTGGCTTATTGTAGATGGGAAAAACACCAGTGGGAGATGGTGATTGACAATTTTAGAAAATGATCTCTTTGAGTTTATACTTCTGACCATGGGAAGATTAGTCAGCTAACCCTCTATAGAAGCCAGTATATGAGTGTGAGTGCAGATTGGGTGAGTAGTCCCAGAGGGAGATGTTTTATCTTTTCAAACTCCAAATATGAAGTAAATCAGTGAGACTGTGTTAAGATTTCTGGAGGATGCACTGAATGTATCAATAGCTATAACTCAACAGTGTGCTACTGGCTAGCACTATTAAGTATTCTGTTTTCTGCACACTCCCTCTCTTTGTGCTAGATTCATGAAATACTTATTAGGGGGGAAAAAGTAGCAATAGAGCTGCCGTGAATCAGGGATATAGTGAAGCCAGCTCAACAAGCAGCCAATCAGCAGAGATAATTGTTAAGTTTTCATTGTGACCATTCACTTTTCAAAACTAGCAAATAATACCACAACTCAGGGTTTCATTTATTGCTTTGTTGAATATCTAGACTTAAGAAAATGACTGAGAAAGTGTTAATGTAGATTAAATTTAACAAGATGTTGTATGCTTATTCTTCCCCCTCCCCCACAGATGACTGTTAGCAGAACACCCCTGAACTAAGGCCAAAAACTAATCTAAGTATTTACTTGGATTATGCTCCATTCCAGTAAATCATTTTTAGCAGAATTCTTAGGAATTAAGTATCCAGGCTAATGAGACATTCTTGATTATCCAGTCAATAAACATATATTTTAGTGCCTACTATATGCAAGACACTACACTAAGTGCTAGGGATATAAAAAGAGGCAAAAAAACGATCCTTGCCCTAATGGAATTTATAACCCAATGGGGGAGACAACAAGTAAACAAATATGTACAAACAAGCAACATACAGGATAAAAAGGAAAGAAACAAGAGAGGGAAGGTGCTGAATTAGGAGGAGTTTGGAAAGACAGAAGACAGAATTTTCACTAGGACGTAAAGGAATCCAGGGAAGCCAGGAGGCAGAGAAAAGGAGTGAGAACATTCCAGGAATGGAGAACCATCAGAAAAAAAGCTTACAGGTTTACATTCTGGGGGTGGAGCCAAGATGGCGCAGTAGAAAGAAGCACATACGCTACCTCCAAACCCACTGCCCATAACATACCTGTAAAAAAAAGAACCACCGGCGAATTCTGGAGGAGCAGAAGCCACAGAAGCAAGGCAGATGAGATTTCTGCTCCAGAGAGCCTGAAAACCTCTTGCAAAAGGTCCCTTGCACCCCAGACCCGGAGCAGAGCCCAACCCTGCCTTGGCGGCGCAGCGCCTAAAGGAGCAGATCCGAGCAGGCTTCAGGGATGGAATCTCCAGCAGCTGAGCGGGTCCCTCCACCCACAGGTGACAAGGGTTGGTGAGAGGGTCTCTTTGGTGGGTCGAGAGGGGAGTGGGGTGCCCCCATAACTAAGGCCCCCTTGGGAGGCAACAGTGGAGGCAGGAGCAGACCGGGGCTTCACAACAGGCAGGAGCCTGGATCCATTGTTGAAGGTCTCTGCATAACCCCCCTGGGGGAACGGAGCCCGTGAGGCAGCCCTGCCCTGACCTGAGCACCTGAACTTAATCTCACACTGAACAGCAGCCCTGTCCCTACCCAAAGCCCTGAGGCTGGAAAGCAGCATTTGAATCTCAGACCGCAAGTGCTGGCTGGGCGGATCTGGAGGTGAGGTGGGGGTGGAGAGGACACTCAGAAGTCAAGTCACTGGCTGGGAAAATGCCCAGAAAAGGGAAAAAAAATAAGACTATAGAAGGTTACTTTCTTGGTGAACAGGCATTTCCTCCCTTCCTTTCTGATGAGGAAGAACAATGCTTACCATCAGGGAAAAACGCAGAAGTCAAGGCTTCTGTATCCCAGCCCACCCAATGGGCTCAGGCCATGGAAGAGCTCAAAAAGGATTTTGAAAATCAAGTTAGAGAGGTGAAGGAAAAACTGGGAAGAGAATTGAGTGACATGCAAGCAAAGCATGAAAAACAGGTAAACACCCTGCTAAAGGACACCCAAAAAATGCTGAAGAAAATAACACCTTGAAAAATAGGCTAACTCAATTGGCAAAAGAGGTTCAAAAAGCCAATGAGGAGAAGAATGCTTTCAAAAGCAGAATTAGCCAAACGGAAGAGGAGATTCAAAAGCTCACTGAAGAAAATAGTTCTTTCAAAATTAGAATGGAACAGATGGAGGCTAATGACTTTATGAGAAACCAAGAAATCACAAAACAAAACCAAAAGAATGAAAAAATGGAAGATAATGTGAAATATCTCATTGGAAAAACAACTGACCTGGAGAATAGATCCAGGAGAGACAATTTAAAAATTATGGGACTACCTGAAAGCCATGATCAAAAAAAGAGCCTAGACATCATCTTTCATGAAATTATTAAGGAAAACTGCCCTGAGATTCTAGAACCAGAGGGCAAAATAAGTATTCAAGGAATCCACAGATCACCACCTGAAAGAGATCCAAAAAGAGAAACTCCTAGGAACATTGTGGCCAAATTCCAGAGTTCCCAGGTCAAGGAGAAAATATTGCAAGCAGCTAGAAAGAAACAATTCAAGTATTGTGGAAATACAATCAGGATAACACAAGACCTAGCAGCTTCCACATTAAGGGATCGAAGGGCATGGAATAGGATATTCCAGAAGTCGAAGGAACTAGGACTAAAACCAAGAATCACCTACCCAGCAAAACTGAGTATAATACTTCAGGGGAAAAATTAGTCTTTCAATGAAATAGAGGACTTTCAAGCATTCTTGATGAAAAGACCAGAGCTGAAAAGAAAATTTGACTTTCAAACACAAGAATGAGGAGAAGCATGAAAAAGTAAATAGCAAAGAGAAGTCATAAGGGACTTTATTAAAGTTGAACTGTTTACATTCCTACATGGAAAGACAATATTTGTAACTCTTGAAACTATTCAGTATCTGGGTACTGGGTGGGATTACACACACACACATGCACACACACATGCACACACACATAGAGACAGAGTGCACAGAATGAATTGAGGAGGATGGGATCATATTTTAAAAAAATGAAATCAAGCTGTGAGAGAGAAATATATTGGGAGGAGAAAGGGAGAAATGGAATGGGGCAAATTATCTCTCATAAAAGAGACAAGCAAAAGACTTTTTTAGTTTAGGGAAAAAGAGGGGAGGTGAGAGAAAAACATGAAGTTTACTCTCATCACATTCCACTAAAGGAAGGAATAAAATGCACACTCATTTTGGTATGAAAACCTATCTTACAATACAGGAAAGTGGGGGATAAGGGGATAAGCAGGGTGGAGGGCATGATGGAAGGGAGAGCATGGGGAGGAGGGAGCAATTTGAGGTCAACACTCATGGAGAGGGACAGGATCAAAAGAGAGAACAGAAGTAATGGGGGACAGGATAGGATGGAGGGAAATATAATTAGTCCTTACGCAACACTACTATTATGGAAGTCATTTGCAAAACTACACAGATTTGGCCTATATTGAATTGCTTGCCTTCCAAAGGGAAGGGGTGGGAAGGGAGGGAGGGCAGATTGGCAGATAGGGGAAATTAGAACGCTCGGTGTTTTGGGGTGGGGGGAGGGGACAAAAGGGGAGAAAATTTGGAACCCAAGATTTTGTGAAAATGAGTGTTAAAAGTTAAATAAATAAAAAAAAAATTCAGAGAAAAAAAGCTTACAGCTGAGTGTCTTCTTAGTCAAACTACAAGGAGGCCGGTGTCATTGGATCAAAAATATGTGACAGGCAGTAATGTATAGAATGGTCAGGAAGGTGGGAGGGTATTAGGTTATATAGGGATTTTCATGCCAAACAGAAGATATTGTATATTATCCTTGAGGCAATAGGGACTCACTAGAGTTTATTGAATAGAGAGGAGGGTGACATGGTGCACATGCATTTTAGAATAATCACATTGATCCCTGTGGGGCACATATGCTACACTCTCTTTATTTTAATTTTCTTCTTAGAAAGTCTTGGTAAATTATTTCAATAAATTTTCCTTCCTTAGAATAAAATGCACACACTTAAATCTGTCTTTGGTAAAAAAAAATATATATATATATCAAATATTTATATATCACTTTCAGGTTTGCAAAGCATTTTACATGACAGCATCATGTGGGACATTTGAATTATTATTATTGGAGATGAATGATCTGTGTAGAAGGAAGGTAAAAGCAGTCGAGATGGGGAACGTAGTAGAAGAAGGAAAAGGAAAAATCAATTATGAAGCTTCTACTACATGCTAGGGGCTGTGCTGAGTGTCTGGCATTATTATCTCATTTGATTCTTACAAAAACCCTAGGAGGTAGGTGCTATAATTATCTCCCTTTTACAGCTGAAGAAACTGAGGCAGACAGAAGTTAAGTGACTTTCTCAGGATCACATAGCTAGTGAATATACGGGTTTGCATTTGAACTCAGTACTTTCTGATTCTAGGCTTTTCACTCTCTCCACTCTTGTCTCCTAGCTGTTGCAGCAGCCTTTGCTATGTTCCTCTTAGGGTTCAGGACTTAAATCTGTATTGCCTCTATCCCTGTAGACAATGGGCATTATCCTCTGGTATACTAATGTAATCTAAGGACCCTTCAGCATTGTCATCTATCCTTCTGCCCTTTCCACTCTTTCTGAAATTGATTTGTGCATGTGTGCCATTGAGCATAAAACATGGTAGAAAATCCTTTTTGAAAGAAGGAAAAGGAAAAGAAAAAGATTGGTGTGAGTGTGTGTATCTCTCTTTGTGTATGTATGCATGTATATATATGTGTGTGTGTGTGTGTGTGTGTGTGTGTGTGTTATTTTCCTCATTCTTCTCTAAAGGAGAAATGCAATTGTAGCTAACTGAGATATTGAATGCCCCAGAAAGTTAGGCCTTTTATAAGTGGGGTCTAGTGAAATCACATATCATTTTAAGTACATTCTATTATAGTATACTTTGAAATGGTGACTATAAAGTGATGGGACCATGGGAGAAAAGAATGGACCCCAGATTCAGAATCAAAGAGCTGAGTTTGAGTAAGACCCTGATGCTAACTAGATTTGTGACCATGGAAGAATCACTCAGTCTTTTATGCTCAGTCTTCTTATCTGTAAAATTGGAATAATAATGTATTTCCTACCCGGCAGGGTTGCTGTTTGGGAAAAATGCTTCATAAATATTAAGCTTTTATATTAATTTGCATTTATCAGTATAGTCCTGCTTTAAAGACTTAAAAGCTGTGACAGAGTTTCTATATATATGTATATATATAGGAGATAATGATACTTATATTAAGTACTTCATTAAATTATTGAAAGGATTATGCTTAATAAGCTATAAATTGCCATATATACATATTAATATTATACTATAGATAAATATCAGAATTTTAAATCTATAGGGCAGAGAAATAATAATAAGTTTTTCTAAATCACAAAAAGGCAATCAGTCAGCAATCATGAACATATTAAGAAAAATCCAGAAATGAAAATATAACTCATTGGAGACCAAATAAATTAATTCTTCTCATCTCCCACATTGTCACCCCAACATAGATCTGAAATGTTAGAGCAAAGACGTTTTTGATCTGTAGTGTTGTTTCAGAGTCTCTCCAAAGGGACACCTCAAAGTGATCAAAGGAGATATTTTTCATTAGCCCTAATACCATTCTGGTTTCAGCCTTTGCCATCCTACTTTCCAGAATCACACGGCAAAGAGCGACAAAATTCGGAGTCAAAATGCAATGACCAAAACATCTAGTGAGAAAGTCAAGTTAGTCATGGAAGAGATGGGACATGGAGATTTTTCAAAGCCTTTTTCATAACTATGTAATATTTTAGCCTAAACAAGTACCCAGTGAGGTTGCTTTATAATAAAGAAAATATGAATATATCCTTTAAAAAATGAATGGGTTATTTTCTTACTACATGTAACATTTATTAGTCCACCTACCCCTATAGAAAAAGTGACATGGGAAATGAATTTAAATCCATAAAGTCCATGACAGATGGTTGGGCATACATAAGAGCATGTAATGATCATTTTTTTAAAAAAAGGAAAATCTAATATAAAGCCAGGCAATTATGGCCACAAATGCACCCAGAAACAATAATCATCACTAAATCCTGATAGCATTCAATTAGTTTTGGTTATTAACACATAAATCACTTTACCCATATTATCTCCCTAATATTCACAGCAGTCTGATGCAGCAGGTCTGTATTAAGCAGACTAGAATCTGGGTTACACTTCATGTGGTACAATGAAAAAAGCTCTAGACAAGAAGCCAGGAAAGCAGACTTCTTGTTTCATCTCTTCTGTCAAACTTAGGATACTAGAGATTTCATTTCTCTGAACCTTTCTCTCCTTTAAGGGAGACTTTGACGGATTCGGAGCCCAAGTTAGACTGGAAGGTCCACAGGAAGGATCTGTTTCGCGGGGGTGAGCCCCAGCACACAGCGCAGCGAGGTCAGCGCAGCAGGGCAGAAGGGACCTGAGAAGCCCAAGAGTGGCGGGCGGAACCAGCGGTGCAGGAGACCAGCCAAACCGAGCTGGTAAGAGCCACTGAGCTCCAGATATCAGCGCAGCAGCCCTTGAAACCTTCAGCCTGAAGACTAAACTTCGGCAAGTCACCTACTTGAACTTCCGGGAGCCAGGATGGCAGAGTGATCAGTAAATGCTCTCTCCTCCCCCCTGATGTCCGTGAAAGAACCATAAAATATTTCCCCAGAAAAATCCTGGATCAGCAGGAACAGTAGAAGGGGGCAAATAGTCTCATAACACCAGAGGCTGGGAAAATAGCAAAGGGGGATTCTTCCTACTGTGGCGGAGGCGATCCAGAAGGACAGAGGACCCAGGGCAGAGAAAATTCGCACTGAGACCCAGGCAAGCCTCAGTGCCAAGAGAGGAGTCCCAGGAGGGGTAGGGACATGCATTAGCATCTAGACATGCCTCAGCCCTCCAGGGGAAAAGGGAAGACAATAGGGAAGCTGGGATCACCATCCCCAGAGCTTGCCTTTGCCTCAGGTCAGCTGAGGAGATCTCCTGTGACCAGACCACCCCTCCCACACACCTAACAAGCTAAGCCCAGGGTTGGTCTGGGAAACAAAAACCAAAAACCTGCTTTTAGCTTCTTCACACATCAGTTCAACACAAAGTTCTGTACCTTCTGACTGAAAGAACCAGAAGCTACAACACTCAGCCAACATCATGAATCATAAAAAGCAGACGAAAAGTGAAAAAACCATAGAATGTTTCTATGCGGATAAGGACCAAAACACAAACACCAAAGAGGTCAGAGCTGAGACTGTACTTCCATCTGAAACTTCAGAAGAGACTATGAATTTCTCGCAAGCACAACTAGCTTTCCTGGAACAGCTGAAGAAGGAAATAAAAGAAAAACTGGCCAATGATTTTAAAATTATAAAAAAAAGAATTCACTGATGAGAACATGACTCTGAAAAGAAAAATTGAACAAATGGAAAAGGAGTTCAAAAATTAACTGGAGAAAATAATTCCCTAAAAGGAAGAGTTAAACAAACGGAAAAGGAAACCCAAAATCTAATTGGGAAAATTGATCAAATGGAAAAGGAAACACAAAACCTAACTGGGAAAATTGGTCAAATGGAAAAAGAAGTACAAAAATTAAATGGAGAAAATAGCTCCTTAAAGGGAAAAATTGGTCAGATGGAAAAGGAGATGCAAAAGTTAACTGAAGAAAACAATACGATGAAGATTAGAATTGGGCAAGTAGAAACTAATGACTCAATAAGGAAACAAGAAACAAACAAACAAAATCTAAAGAATGAAAAGATAAAACAAAATGTAAAATATTTAATTGGAAAAACAACTGACCTGGAAAATAGATCCAGGAGAGAAAATTTAAGAATTATTGGCCTGCCAGAAACCCATGATGAAGAAAAGAGTCTGGACAATATCTTCCAGGAAATCATCAAGGAAAACTGCCCAGAAGTACTAGACTCAGAGGGCAAAAATAGTCATCAAAAGAATCCAACGTGCCCCTCCAAAAAGGGATGCCAAACTCAAAACCCCAAGAAATATCGTGGCCAAATTCCAGAGCTATCAAGTGAAGGAGAAAATACTACAAGCAGCCAGAAAGAAACAATTCAAATATCAAGGACATACAGTCAGGATCACACAGGACCTTGCAGCTTCTACATTAAAAGATCGAAAGAATTGGAACCCAATATTCCATAAGGCGAAGGAGTTAGGACTTCAACCAAGGATCAACTACCCAGCAAAGTTCAGCATAACATTTCAGGCAAGGAGAAAGTCATTCAACGAAATAAGGGATTTCCAGAGCTTCCTGACCAAAACTCCAGAACTCAATAGACAATTTGATCTTCAAATGCAGGTCTCAAGAGAATCATAAAAAGGTAAACAGGGGGGAAAAAATAAAACCAAAAACTTGTTACTCAATTAGGGCAAACTGTTTACCTCCCTATAAGGGAAGATGATACCTGTTAATCTTGAGAACTGTGCAGCTATTATGATAAAAGGGATATATGTAGAGGGAACGGGTATAAAGTAAATGATGTCATGTCAAAAATATGATTTAAGTATGAGAAGAGATTGTAATAGGAGGTGTGAAAAGTAGTAAGCAGAAAATGGCAAATTACATCACAGGAAGAAGTACAAAAATATAGCAGAGGGAAGGAGGGGAGGGAGATGAGCATTGTTTGAGAGGTACTCTCATCTGATTTGTTTAAAGGAGGGAACAATAATCTTAAGTAGATAATCCTAACTAGCTCTATAGGTAGTAGGAGGGGAAGGGGGAAGAAAGGGGAGGGAGGCTAAAAGGGAGGGAAAAAGCAATAAGAGTAAAGGGAAGTAAAAGGGAGGGGGGCTAAAAGAAGGAGGGGAAGGCTTCAGGAGGAGGGGGAGAAAAGTGAATACTATTGAGGAGTGGAAGGGAGACAGGAGAGCTAAAAGCACAAATGGTGGGAAAGAGGATGGAGGGAAATACGCAGATTGTAATCATAACTGTGAATGTGAATGGAATGAACTCTCCCATAAAACGGAGACGGGTAGCAAAATGGATTAAAAGCCATAATCCAACAATATGCTGCTTACAAGAAACACATTTGAAACGGGGGGATGAACATAGGATAAAGGTCAAAGGATGGAACAGAATATATTGTGCTTCAGCTCATGTAAGAAAGGCAGGAGTAGCAACCCTAATCTCAGACAAAGCAAAAGCAGAAATAGATCTAATCAAAAGGGATAAGGATGGAAACTATATCCTGAGAAAAGGCACCATAGACAATGAAGCAATATCATTACTAAACATGTATGCTCCAAGTGGGATAGCATCCAGATTCTTAGAGGAGAGGTTGGGGGAGTCGAAGGAAGAAATTGATAGCAAAACTATACTAGTGGGGGACCTCAACCTCCCCCTCTCTGAACTCGATAAATCCAACCTCAAAATAAACAAGAAAGAGGTTAAGGAGGTAAATAAAACCCTGGATAAGGTAGATATGACAGATCTTTGGAGAAAATTAAATGGGAATAGAAAGGAATATACCTTTTTCTCAACGGTACATGGAACATTTACAAAAATTGACCATGTACTAGGACATAAAAATCTCACAGTCCAGTGCAGAAAGGTAGAGATAATCAATGCATCCTTTTCAGATCATAATGCATTAAAAATTACATGTAATAAAAGGCCATGGAAAGATAAACCAAAAATCAATTGGAAACTAAATAATCTAATTCTAAAGAAGGGTTGGGTTAAAGAAGAAATCATAGAAACAATCAACAATTTCATTCAAGAAAATGACAATAGTGAGACAACATACCAAATCTTATGGGATACTGCAAAAGCAGTTATTAGGGGAAGTTTTATATCTTTGAATGCTTACATAAATAAAATAGAGAAAGAGGAGATCAATGACTTGGGCTTGCAGTTGATAAAGCTAGAAAAAGAACAAATTGAAAATCCCCAAGTAAATACCAAATTAGAAATACTGAAAACCAAAGGAGAGATTAATAAAATTGAAATTAAGAAAACTATTGAATTAATAAATAAAACCAATAGTTGGCTTTATGAAAAAACTAATAAAATTGATAAACCTTTGTTCAATCTGATTAAAAAAAAGAAAGAAGAAAATCAAATTACTAATATTAAAAATGAAAGGGGTGACCTCACCTCCAATGAGGAGGAAACTAAAATAATAATTGGAAACTACTTTGCCCAACTTTATGCCCACAAATTCGATAATCTAAATGAGATGGATGAATATTTTAAAAAATACAAATTGCCCAGGTTAAAAGAAGAGGAACTTGAATACTTGAACAACCCCATCTCAGAAAAAGAAATTGAACAAGCAATCAATGAACTCCCTAGGAAAAAATCTCCAGGGCCAGATAGATTCACAAGTGAATTCTATAAAACATTTAAAGAACAGTTAATTCCAATAGTATATAGACTGTTTTTGAAAATTGGGGAAGGAGTCCTCCCAAATTCTTTCTATGATACAAATATGGTTTTGATACACAAACCAGGAAGAGACAAAACAGAGAAAGAAAATTATAGACCAATTTCCCTAATTTATATAGATGCAAAAATTTTAAATAAGATTTTAGCAAAACGAATACAGCATCTTATCATGAGATTAATACATTATGATCAGGAAGGATTCATACCAGGATTACAGGGCTGGTTCAATATTAGGAAAACTATTAGCATGATCGATCACATCAACAACAAAGCTAATAAAAACCACATGATTATCTCAATAGATGCAGTAAAAGCTTTTGACAAAATACAACACCCATTCCTACTAAAAACACTGGAGAACATAGGAATAAAGGGAACTTTCCATAAAATAATAAGCAGTATCTATCTAAAACCTTCAGCAAGCATTATATGCAATGGGGATAAGCTAGATGCATTCCCAATAAGATCAGGGGTGAAATAAGGATGTCCATTATCACCACTATTATTCAATATGGTACTAGAAATGTTAGCTGTAGCAATTAGACAAGATAAAGATATTGAAGGAATAAGAATAGCCAAAGAAGAAACTAAGTTATTACTCTTTGCAGATGATATGATGATCTACTTAGAGAATCCCAGAGATTCAAGTAAAAAATTACTTGAAATAATAAACAACTTTGGCAAAGTTGCAGGTTACAAAATAAACCCACAGAAATCTTCTGCATTCCTATATATTAGCAACAAAGTCCAACAGCAAGAGATAGAAAGAGAAATCCCATTGAAAGCTAGGGTAGACAGTGTAAAATACTTAGGAGTTTACCTGCCAAAACAAACCCAGGGATTATATGAACACAATTACAAGACACTTTTTGCACAAATAAAGTCAGATTTAAGTAAGTGGAAAAACATTAGTTGCTCATGGGTAGGCCGTGCTAATATAATAAAAATGACAATTCTACCTAAATTAATTTACTTATTTAGTGCCATACCAATTAAACTATGAGACAATTATTTTCTAGAGCTGGATAAAATAATATCAAAATTCATTTGGAAAAACAAAAGGTCCAGAATATCAAAGGGACTAATGAAAAGAAATGCTTGGGAAGGTGGCCTAGTGCTACCAGACTTCAAATTGTACTATAAAGCAGCGGTTGTCAAAACCACTTGGTATTGGCTAAGAAACAGAGAGACAGACAAGTAGAATAGACTTGGCACTCAAGACGCAGTAGGCAAGGAATATAGCAACCTTCTGTTTGATAAACCCAAGGGCCCCAGCTTCTGGGATAATAACTCACTGTTTGACAACAATTGCTGGGAAAACTGGATAACAGTGTGGTGGAAATTAGGCATAGACCCATACCTGACACCGTACACAAGAATAAAGTCCAAATGGGTACATGATTTAGGAATAAAGATTGATACCATGAACAAACTGGAGAAGCAAGGAATAGTGCATCTATCAGATTTATGGAGAAGGGAAGAATTTTTTTTCTAAAGAAGAGATAGAAAGCATTATGAAATGCAAAATGGATAACTTTGATTACATTAAACTGAGAAGTTTTTGCACAACCAAACCCAATGCAACCAAAATCCGGAGGGATGTAGTAAATTGGGAAAGAATTTTTACAGCTAAGCTTGGGGATAAAGGCCTCATTTCTAGAATATATAGAGAACTGACTCAAATGTATAATCATACAAGTCATTCCCCAATTGATAAATGGTCAAAGGAAATGAACAGGCAATTTCAGAGGAAGAAATTAAAGATATCTATAATCATATGAAAAAATGCTCTAAATCACTATTGATTAGAGAGATGCAAATCAAAACAACTCTGAGGTACCACATCACACCTATAAGATTGGCAAACATGACAGAACAAGAAAATGATAAATGCTGGAGAGGATGTGGGAGAGTTGGAACACTAATTCATTGTTGGTGGAGCTGCGAGCACATCCAACCATTCTGGAGAGCAATTTGGAACTATGCCCAAAGGGCTACAAAAATGTGCATACCCTTTGACCCAGCAATATCGCTACTAGGACTGTATCCCCAAGAGATCATAAAAATGGGAAAGGGTCCCACATGTACAAAAATATTTATAGCAGCACTCTTTGTAGTTGCCAAAAACTGGAAGTCAAGGGGATGTCCATCAATTGGGGAATGGCTGAATAAATTATGGTATATGAATGTAATGGAGTACTATTGTGCCATAAGAAATGATGAACAAGAAGACTTCAGAGGGGCCTGGAAGGACTTATATGACCTGATGCTGAGTGAAAGGAGCAGAACCAGGAGAACTTTGTGCACAGCAACGACCACAGTGTGCGAGAGTTTTTTCTGGTAGACTTGGAATTTCGTAATAACGCAAGAACTTCTTAAAAAAAAAAAAATTCCCAAAGGTGGTTCTCAAGGCAAAATGCCTTCCACACTCAGAGAAAGAAATATGGAAGTCATTCACAAAATGTAGCAGATCATATTTGTGTATGTGTATGTTTTTGTGTATCATGTTTTGATTTGTTATATGATTTCTTTCATTTATTTTAGTCTGACTACATAGCATGACTATAGTGAAAATATCCTCTATAGGAAAGTATATGTAGAACCTATATAGAATTATATGCAGTCGTGGGGAGGGAGGGGGGTAGTGGGAGGTAGGTGTGGGGGGGATAAAATCTCAATTGTATGTTAGTGATTGTTAAACATTAAAAAATAAAATAAATAAATAAATAAATAAATGAAAAGGGGAGAAAGGGAAAGTTTGATTTCTCATTTTCTTTCCACTTAGAATTTCATTACTTCTAATCATGTACACCAGAAATGCCTAAAAAGGAAAACTAATAATAATTCTTATAAAAATGGCACTAGTCCTGATAATTATAATACATAAATAATTTGATTAATCAATCAGCAAGCATTTATTAATTGCTTACTACTTACAAGGCATTGTATTTAGTGCAGTACACACAAGGAAAGGAACAATGCTTGCCCTCAAGGAACTTAATATTTAAATGGGGAAAACACCATAAAAATGAATAGGTATATGTGATATACTAACAGAGTAGATGGAAGGTAGCCATAAAGTAGAAGGCTTTAGCAGCTTGATGAATCAAAAAAGGTCTACTACAGAAGGTGGTGTTTGATTTGACTTTTGAAAAATGTGAAGAAATCTTTAAACTAGAAGTAAGGAGGGAGAGCATTCCAGACTTTGGGAACAAAAAGAAATAACTTGGATTTCTAATTATTACAAAGGCATAACTCCAAAAATGTCTAACAATAAATCTCAGTAATCACTGAAACATAGAAATCTCAGAGACCTATGTATTCGAATTTAAACATCCCCCAAATCTCCTTAAGAATAACCTCCAATCACTGGTCTTAAAACCATAAGTGAATATGCTGCTCTAAGGGGAACCCATTACCTTCTAAGTAAACTTAAGCTACTAAATAATTGTTAAGAAAGAGTTTTCTTACAAGGAACACAAATCTACTTCTCTGCAACTTTCATTCACTGGTTCTAGTTCTACCCTCCTGGGACAAAAAGATCCAGTCCATGACTTTTTTTATTCCTTCAATTACTGAGTAGAGATATTAGCTTCCCTCACTTCTACTGCCACAAGCCTTGTCTTATCCAGGCTAAAAATGTCTCTCTCTTTCAACTGTCCCTTATATCATATGATAATGATATCCTTTACCAGCTGTTCAAATGCCTGTTGAGGGAATGAGAACAACTGATAACCTTAGCTAGGACTTCAAGGTTTGCAAAGTACTTCACAAATACTAGTTTATCCTAAAAACAACCCTTAAGGTAGGTACGATTATTATCCCTATTTTACAGATGAGGATAGTGAGGCACATTATCTAAATGATCTGTCAAAGGTCTCATAGCTAGTCTATGTAAAAGAGCAGACTTGAAATCAGGTCTCCCTGACTCTATACCTAGTATTTTATCCAGAAGAACATTAATTTTTCACCTATATTGCAATTAAGGATAGTAAAAGATTGGTAAAATCAAGGATAATTAGAAGAGGGAAGGAATCAGATTCACTTGAGCGTGTAAGAATAAACATGCTCATGAATTTTAAGACATGAAGCAAAAATCCCTCTAGAATGTTAATTGAGCATGTGATAGCTATTATAAAGGACATAAAGAAGTATATGACATGAACCCTACAATCAAGGAGAAGAAATGTATTAAATGTAAAAGACACTGGATTAGAAATTGAGCCATAAAGAACTGAATCACCTTCACTTCACAATGATGTAAGTTCTAGTCTAGCTACCTTACTAGGTATTTATCATTTTAGGTAAGTCATATTATCTCTTTCAAACATAGTTTTTTATATTATATATATATATATATATATATAGATAGATAGATAGATAGATAGAGAGAGAGAGAGAGAGAGAGATAGATAGATAGATAGATAGATAGATAGATAGCTATAAATATATATACACACACATATGTTTACATTCAAGTTTTCCAACATGTACACTGTTGGACCAAATAGAGGTAGGGGTAGCTAGGTGGCACAGGGGATAAAGCATCAAATCTGGAGGTAGGGAGAACAGAGATCAAATTCAGCCTCAGTCATTTATTGTTTTTGTGACCCTGGTTTAAGTCACTGAATATCTTGTTAGCTTTGGTTTCGTCATCTGTAGAATGGGAATGATAATAGCATCTACCTCTTAGTGTTGCTGTGGTGATAAAATGAGATATTATCTGTAAAGTTCTTTGGAAATCTCAATCTTATATAAATTTATTATTTTATAAATACATTACATAAATGCTTGCTAATATTAAATAGGGCATACCTGACCTTTGTACATTGGACACTTAACTTTTTAAATTTCAATACACACTTATTTTGCTAGCAATGCAACAGTGTTACTTGCTATTAAAAAAAATCAAGGAATGTGAAGATTGGAAAAGGTCATTATATTTAGTAATAAAGAAATCCTTGATTACCTTCATCAGAGTCTTTTCAAGAGAGTGATATAGGCTGTTGCAAGTTGAGGAGTGAGAAGGTGTTATACAATTACAGAATGTTCTTTCTAGAACTTTTTAGGAGAAGAATGATAGCTTGGCAGTTGTTGTTGTTTGTCCTTTCTTAAAGAGGACCATGACATCAGGAAGATGATGCCATGATTTGAAAGTAAAGTGAATTTAAATGAGGGAGGGCTGTGCAAAGTCATCAGCCTCACTTTCTCTTAGGGAGTCATCTGGGTCCACTGGGAAGATACAAATCAAAATGACTGGAGATGGCCCCAGATGCAGTGGGAGAAAAGCTTTTTTAAGTTAAGGTCTTTCTCAGGTCTCAGTTTGACTGGGGCAAGAACCATGCAGTGATTCAGGCTAGGTAAGAAATGGGGCAAAGAATGACCTCTTTTACTTAGTCAAAAAAGAACTCACCAATCTGAGAGGGGAAGATCCTCAGGATTTCTGGCCAACACAGAAACAATTACTGTTTACATTCACTCTGAACAATCAAGACCCAAACAATGACTCCATATACTTGTGCTGGGACTTATTGTTGGCCCATCAATGAGAGCCAGAGTGATTTGGGTTTCAAGCATGGTCGTCAAGAAAGAAATCTATTCCAGTTAACTCCAAGGTATTTTGTGAGGTTTCAGGCTCAAAATTGGCATTCTTTTGGGCAGCATCAAGGAAATTTTTTTGTTTTGTTTCTTTCAGATAGCTGAGCATCTACCTGAGTGCATAAAGAGAGTACAGAAGAGAATGAACATGAGGAGAGAGAGAGAGAGAGAGAGAGAGAGAGAGAGAGAGAGAGAGAGAGAGAGAGGAAGAAGAAGAAGAAGAAGAAGAAGAAGAAGAAAAGAGAAAAAAGAAGAGGAAGAAGAAGAAGAATGGACATAGAACGTGAGGTAGGAAGGGAGACAAGGGATCTTAGAATAGACAGTTTCAGTCTTGGCAATAAAGAAAGCCATCTGCCAAGATAGATTGAAATCATAATAATAACCAATGTATACATTGTGCTTTAAAATTTGCAAAACACTTTATGCATATTATGTCATCTGATAAAGCAATCCAGAGAGGTAAATGTTGTTTTTATTCTCATTTTACAGATGAAGACACTGGAGGTCACAAATATCTGAAGTGAGATTTTAATTTAGGTCTTCCAAATTTAGCTGCTTCTTAAGCTAGAAATTGAGAGAAGACAAGTTTTGTAACTTCATGGACTTTGATCAAGAGTTAATCAGATGGGCCTGCAAGGACAAGTAGTTGGTGCAGTATATAGAGCACTGACTCTGGAGTCAGGAGGACCTGAGTCCAAGAGTAGCCTCAGACACTTGGCACTTACTAGCTGTGTGGCCCTGGGCAAGTCACTTAAACCTGATTTCCCCAGAAGAAAAAAAATAATCAGGTGGAAAATGTCGTATATGATTGTGATGGAATATTATTGCCTATCATTATTACCCTATATTATTGCACAAACAGGAAGATTTAAATAAAGACCTGGAAAGACTTATATCAACTGATGCAAAATGAAGTGAAAAGAACCAGGAGAACATTGTACACAGTAACAGCAATGTTGTACAATGAAGAACTGTGAATAACCAGCAATACAATGACCCAATACAAAACAGTCTCAAAGGAGTCATGATAAAACATGCTATCTGTCTCCTGAGAAAGAACTGATATTGTTTGAGTACAGACTGGAGGATACTATTTTTCACTTGCTTTCGTTCTTTTTTCTTCTATATTTTTTTATATTTAATCAATCACTTCCATAAGTCTTAAATTTTCTCCCCCTCCCTCTCCCCTCCCTCCCAAGACAACATTCAATCTTATGTGGGTTCTACACATACATTCCTTAATAAAAACATTTTCACATTAGTCATGTTGCATAGAAGAATTAAAATGAATGGGAGAAACCATGAGAAAAAACAAAACAAAACTAATACAAGAGAAAATAGTCGGCTTCATTCTGTGTTCTGATTCCATAGTTCTTTCTCTGGATTTGGATGACATTTTACCTCGAGTCCTTTGAGAATATTTTAGGTCCTTCCTTTGCTGTGAAGGACGTAGTCTATCAGAAACATTCCCCTGCGGCTGACATTGTGCATATAATATTCTCCTGGTTCTGCTCATCTCAGTCAGCATCAGTTCATATTAGTCTTTCCAGGTGTTTTTGAAGTCTGATTGTTCATCATTTCTTATAGCACAATAGTATTCCAATATATTCATATACCACAACTTGTTCAGCCATCCCCCAACTGATGGGCATACCCTCAATGAGTGATAATGGAAGGGAAACGGTCCTAGAAATGGTAGATTCTGTAATCTGTATAGGAATGAGTCAATTAATTTATTAAGCAGCTATAATAAGTACTTACTATGTATAAAGGACTCTTTTAAGTGTTGAGTTTATAAATAGAAACAAGATGAGTCCCTGATAAAAAGGCCCTCACTTGGGGAAGATAACATATAAAATAAATTTCAGTCACTGAATGGAAAGATCCAGAAGTCCTAAGGACACTGACGTGTGCAGATTAGCAAGGACTAAAGTCCCTTTATTATATTAGTAGTACATTGAATTACTGATTTCATTAGTATGCCAAAGGTATGCAGGGGAAGAAGCAGTACAGAGTTAATCCCTGGAGGAACTTGACAGGCAGTAGCAGGGAAGACATTGAAGCTTGTTGGTCTTCCATCTCACCGGAGTGATAAGGATAGTGACATCCATTTCATTTATCTAAACCTTGTGAGAAGTTCAACAATCCAGATAAGTTCTGGAACTTCAGAAGATGCTTGAGGGGAAAAAAGGAAGAAAATTCAAGGAAGCATGCAATGAATACAAAATGACTAACATTAAGCACTAACATTAAGTGCCATATGAATTTATGGTTTGGGGAAATTCTTTTGTTTTGTGAGAAAGATTATAGGAGATGTAGACACTGATCTATGCTTATAGATCCATGGTCTCATCCATGTAAGTACTATTTCTATCAATGCAGATTGTAAACAATCTACACCTTTTCATTGAGTGGGATTCTCCAGCTCCTTCCATAAATTTTCAATAGACAAACTATCCAATATGTTATAGGCATTCTCTTGGTCTCACTCTGTCTCTCTCCCTCTCTGTCTTTCTCTCTTTCCATTTCTTTATCTCCTTTAGCAATTACATAGATGGTACTTTTGTGTGTTATTTTTACTCATGATAAAAGAATTGTCTATGTAAATGCACCTGAACTCCTCATCTTGTTCATTTGATGACCTACAGTTTTAATCCCTCAGGTATCATGATGTTCTATGTTTGATAATCATATAATATCGTCTGAAGAATATGGTTCTTGAGAAAATTGAATTTTGCATTAGAAAGCATTTGTGATCATTGAAAACCATTGAAAACTAGGGTTTCCCAAAGATTTTTAAATTATATTCTTAAACCTTTTGGGGATGGGAATAATTTTTCAAGTGGATTATATAGTTCCCTTTCATCTTAAACAAAAACTTTTGTTTCAAGTCAATGTAACATAAATTTATTAAACTCCAAGTAGTCTATTTTTTCATGACATGATAATTATGTACCCCAATTAGCTTAACCTAACACTAAACATTCCAATATAGTGCTATTTTTTTTTAGTACTAGTATCAGCTTTCAGTTTTTCCTTTCTCTCTATTCTCTTGCATTCATATAGTTAGCTATACCTTCATGTTGCTATAAGTAAACTTATCTTTAGAAAATTATAAATAAATCTCTCTTATGTAAGCATGGAATGCCTATCTGTGTAAAATCTGTTTAAGAGTAAATAGAATCTGAATAATGGTCTGAGGGTTTCTGCTTTGCTCACTGAATTTTGTGACCACTTATCCTCAGACTCAGTGATCCTATTAGCTTCCATGGATTTAATTATCATTCCTCACCAAATGACTCCCAAATCTAGTTTTCATATTTTTCTAACATTATGCAATACTATTTCTCTGCTAGATATTTCCACTTCATTATTTCTTAGGCATTTAAAAGCTAATATGTTCAGAACAAAATTTATTCTCTTCCTTTATAAATTCAGCCTTTCTTCAATCTTTGCTGTTTTGACTGAGGTTGTCTTCATCCTTCTAGTTGCCCAAGTGCATAGCCTGATATTCAACATTGACCCTTTCCTGTTCTTCCTGAGCCCATGTCCACTCTTTATAAATTTTGTCTATTCCACCTCTATAATACTTAATACATTTGTTCCCTTATATCTACTCATGAAGTCACTATCGTAATTCAGGCTTTTGTCACCTCTTTCTTAGATTATTTGTTAACAACCTTCACATTCCTTCCTAACTCCTCTCTCTTAGTTTATTGCAACAACTTCCTTTACTCAAGTCTGTCCCTACTAAAGCCCATCTAATATATATCTGCCAAAGTAATTTTCCTTAAAGCCAGATCAGGTCATGTGACTCCCTTAATCAACCCCAGTGACTCCTTCTTTCATCTCAAATAAAATGAAAACTCTGTTTTTTTTTTTTTAACTTTTAAGCTTTACCCAACCTCGCTTCAACCTATGTTTTTAGCTTCATTATATATTATTTACCTTCTTATACTCTGTGGCCCAACCAAATTGACCTTCTCTTTATTTCTCACTTTCAACTCTATTTTCCCTTTTTTTGATTTCATATGGGCTATGCCACATGCCTAGAATGCATTTCTTCTGTATATCTACCTCCTACATCTCCATCTTCCTCAGAGTCTCCCTCTCCATGAAGCATCTCAAGTACCATATTCTACATGAGGCTTTTACTAATTTGCCCAAATGCTAGTGCTCTGTCTCCAAAACCACCTTGAATTAACTTTTTCATTTATATTGATATTTATTCACATTTTATTTATGCTGCATATGTTTTTACATGTATTTATCATCCTTCCCATTACTATAAGCTCTTTGTGAATTGAGGTCATTCATTCTTCATTTGTATCCCCTGTGCCTAGCACAGACCCTGGTGCATAAGAACCAATTAACAAAATATTAATTTATCCACCTACCCACTACTATGCTAATAAAACTATAATGCCTCCTTTTCTTTTAATTATTCTCTTCTGTAACACCCATACCACTGTGCCTATATTACTTTGCATATCACTAGAAAATTGCTTGAGATATATTCACATCCTCAGTTTGAAAATGTGTAAATGGAGGCACCAAAGGTCATTCAGCAAGTACAGAGTAAAATCAGAACTCTCATTTGCCATCTTTCTCTGACTTCCAAAAGATGGATTCCCTTAGTTGCCAAGGAATCTTCCTTGTAAAACACAGCAGTCTCATACTGGGTCTGAAGTAGCACCCTTTTTAAAGTCAGTCAGTAATATATAGGCTGTCCTTAGAAGAAAATTGGTGCCTTATTTATTTATTTTATTTAAAAATATGTTCAGTGGGATGGCTTCATAAATACTCATCACCACATCTCATTTTCATAAAGATCCCATGGGTATAGAAGTCATCCCACATTAGTGAACACTTTGGTGCCAGAAAAACAATATAACTCAGGAGACTCAATATAAAATTATTATTATTTTAAGTGTTATTACTTTTATAGCTACATGAATGCTTGTGGTGCTTTGCAGTGAATAAAGCAGAAGACGGTAAGTAAGTTTTCATGAAATGTCTGAACTAAAGAGCTTAAATTTTAAAGAGTCCAATAGCCTTGGAGAGCTATCCTTTAAAAGTGAGAATGATATGGGCATTTCTAAGGTGCCAAGGAAAGAGGATTATAGTGGAACTCTGTCTGAGTATGTGTGAGTCTAAAAACCTATAGAATGGGCTGGTACAGTTTCAATTCAATGTAACGGAAGTAGCCAGATTATTTAAAAATTTCAAACAATGGCAAAAATACAAAACTGTCAAAATTAAAAATTCTATTGACCTTCAAAGTTGCTGATTCAGGACCTAGCTCCTGAAAAAGTTGTGAAGTCAATGGCTTGCTTAAATTTCATGGAGAGCACTGATAAACTGAAAAGCATCCAGAAGAGGGTGATATGGTCAGAGAAGGACATGGAGATCACACCATATGAGAATCATCTGATCATATATTTAAATCAAGAAAAAACTTCCAAAGCAATTTACTCTAACCCCCTCATTTTGTATTTGAGGAAAGTAAGGTTCATTAAAATAGGGTAAGGTATTTTTTCATGGTCACACAAGTAATAAGTAACATAGATGGGATTTGAATTCAATTCCTAACTCCAAATCTATTGCACTTTTCATTGTACCATGAAAAGACAGATAAATTAGGTATTTTTAGCTTGGACAAGAGGAAATAGGAAGATGGAAGTAAGAAACAATACTATTTTTAACACACTCCACATTCTAGTCAAATAGTTCAACTCGTTTCTGAACTGGACATTTCATCTTTTATTTATTGTTTTTATTGCTTCTACCTCTTGGAATTCCAATTTTTCTCTGAGGCTTATTTTGGTTTACCCCAGTTCCAAAGAGCTTTCTAAAATTCTTCAGGTTGTTAGCATTCTCTTTGCCTCCTCTCGTTACTTTATATACATTTGTTTTAGGCTTTGTTTTGGGGGGAAACTCTAGGTATGCCATGAGCTCATTGAAGTCAAGGGTTGATTTTTTTTTTTAGCTCCCCCTCTCCATCAAACACAATGTCTTGGACAGACAGGTCTTCAATCGGAATTTTTGAAAAAAAAGTGAAGTAAAGAAAAAAGGCCCAAGGATTACTTGTTGGAGATGTCATATGGTGGATATTTCTTTACGTGCAGGTTGGACTAAGTGGTATCTCTGGATCTCAGTCTCCTCATATGTAAAATTAATGGGTTAAAGTAAAGCATCTCTAGGCTCCTGTTTAAAATTAAACTCCTGTGTACCTATAAAGCGATGACACATTAACTCAGAATTCTTGTCATTGAAGGAACTAAGCTTGAAAAAAAGTAGATGCAAGACTTGTTGTAT
The DNA here is from genome assembly GCF_028372415.1 of Notamacropus eugenii. Taxonomy (NCBI): domain Eukaryota; kingdom Metazoa; phylum Chordata; class Mammalia; order Diprotodontia; family Macropodidae; genus Notamacropus; species Notamacropus eugenii. The sequence continues at coordinate 316,680,842 of NC_092876.1, forward strand.
TATACCTTCAGGTATTATGGATAATAACAGCCATTCCCTGTTTCTAAGGATGACCAAAGGAAGTGGCTTCACTGGTGAAGCAGGGAAAACCTAAAGATTTACACTTAATCAAACAGTTATGAAGCACCTACTATATATTAGAAACTCTATCAGGCACTGATTTTCCAAATGAAAGTATGAAACAATTCCACCTCTCAAGAAGCTTATATACTATTTGAAGAGAAAATTTGCATTTATATGTGTGTGCATTATATATAGAGAAATGTAAAATCAGTATGAGTTTGTAATATGTAAGATAGTTAGGGAAATGATCTTTGAGCTGCACCTTGAAAAACGAATGAAGGCCGATAAGTTGAGGTGAGGTATGAGTACATTCCACATAAGTGGGATGGAAAATGCAAAGGCACAGAGATTGGAGACAGAATAATTCGAGATAATTAAGAGCAGAATTTAGCAGCATAATATAGAGTAAGAAAGATAATGGTGTATTTTGAAGATAAAGAGAGAATGTTGTCAAATTTTGAATACATTTATATGCCAAAGTGGAGTTTTACTTTTTCCTAGAGGTGGTATAAAATCCTTGGAGTTTTGAGTAGGAAAAGTGACATGGAAATATTTAAGTTAAAAAAAAAACACTTTGGAGACCACATGAAGAATGGATTAGAGTGGGATGACTAGTGATAGGAAGACCAATTAGGACGTCATTGTAATTGTCAAAAAATTAAACAAACAAGTGATAAAGGCCATAGTAAAGGTGGCAGCTGTGTGAGTAAAGAGAGGTGTCTAATGCAAGAGATGCTGTGAAGGCAGAAATAGGAAGATTTGCCAACTGATTAGGTAGATGGGGTGATAAAGAGTGAAAAGATGAGGAAAACTCAGCATGTGGATATGGAAGACTGGAAGAGCATGGTGCCTTTGAGAGAAATAGTGATGTCTGAAAGAAGGAGAAGCTTTGGACAAAAAATGAATTCAGTTTTGGACAAGATGAATTTGAGTGTCTCTAGAAATTCACTTTGAAATTGTCCAATTAGTGTCCAAATTAGTGTAGTTGAACTAAAGTTCATCAGAGAGACTAGAATTGAGCATATATATCTGTGAATAATTGGCATAAATATGAAAACTAAACCCCAGGAATTTAATGATTTTACCAAACAGAAAGTCTAGAATTGATAACAGGATCTTGGACAAAAGTTGGGGAAAACCTACTATAAAATGATGTGATATGAGTGATGAGTAAGTAAGAGACTAAGAAGGACGAATGAGATAGGTAGGGAAAGAACCAAAAGTGAGTAGTGTCAGATGCAACAGAGAAGTTATAAAATGGGAAATGAAAAAAGTCAAATTTAGTAATTAGGAGATCATTGCTAAGTTTTTTTGGGAAAACTATTTTAATTGACAGATGAGGTCAGAAGGTACTTTGCAAAAGACTGAGAAAAAGAATGAGAGGAAAAGAAATGGTGAAAATGAGTGTCAGTTTTTTCAAGAAATTTTGTTGGGAAAGGGAGGAAGAATTTTAAAAAGAAACTTGCTGGATTGGTAATAATCAAAGAAACTTAGGCTACTAAACAGAAAAGATAGAGAAGTACATTCCAAGCTTGAGCAAATCTTTGGGACAGAAGATTGAAAGTTGTATATGGAAGGCACTAAGAAAATCAGTAACCAAAGTTGAGTGAATGGGCAATAATCTTAGAAAGGTAGTTTGGATGAAGGTATGAAAGGCTTTTAAATGCCAAAAAGAGGGTTATCTATTTGTAACAGGCAGACACAGGAATTCACTGAGCAAAGGTGTGAGATGAATAGATTTGTTCTTTAAGAATATCATAAATAGAGGAGCAGAGGACAGCTTGGAGAGGGAGAAGATTTGAGGCATGGAAACCTATTTGGAGGTTATTGCAATAATCCAAAAAAGTAGCAATGATGGCCTGTACAAGGATAGTAATTTTGTGTGAGGAGAAAGGAATCAAATTTATGGAGTGCTGTAGAGGTAAAATCCACCACTGTATAGGTAAAGATGAATGAACGTGATGCTCCCTCCTCTACCCTGAGAATGCTGACATCATTTTCTGGGGCCAGGCACTTCCTTCCTACTCCCACTGTTTACATTATACTGTCTTCTCACTGCCCTGGACGCTATTCACACAGAATGATTTCTCTACACTTTCTTGGAAGTTGGTTGGTGGGATAGAAAGGAAAAGGATAAGCAACCTGATGAGGCAACAAAGGTGACTTGCTTTTTTGCCAAAAGACCAAAAAAAAAAAAAAAAGTCAATAGATAGTGGGTGGTGGTGGGGTTTAATCTGTTTTGAGAAATTTAATTATTCAAAAATTAATTTTCTCTCATATTGCTTTTGAGTCTCCAGTAATGATTCAGATTTGAGCGTTCATATTCAACCCAGGCACTCACTGTTCTCCTATTTTACAACTGCCTACTTATAAATATTGAAATAAATACCTCTGAGGTAGTTATGATAAGTCTATAGCTAGAGTACTTCAGCTTTAAGGAAGAAGTAGACCAGGAATTATTGATAAACTCAAAGTACAGAAAAATTGAGTAAATTATTTCCTTTAAGTAAACATAAGGTGTGTGTTATGTGTGCGTGTGTGTGTGTGTGTGTGTGTACATGCAGTGTTGTTTTGGGGTGGGTGGTATTAAGGCACTTCATTTTATTTCTCAGATCTCACACTAAAAAAAAATTCTACAAGTTTTAGTTTGTTTCAGAAGCACGTCCTCAAGGTTCAGATGGGCAACAAGGGAAACAGAGGCATATAATCAAAAGCTGGCTATCTACTCAGCCCTTAATCCAACAAGCTTTCTTGCCTTCATTTCTCTCCACACTCTCACATAAAGTATCTCTTGTCACTCATCCTTAACCATAGGTGAAAATTTTTAAAAAAATGAACTTTGGGAGGAAAAAAAGAGGCTCTGAATTCAGACTCCTGTCCTGAGCCTCTTTGGCTTATTGAGCCTCTTTGGCTCAGTTCCTGCTTCCGGGATGAACTTGTATTCTCTCTTGCCTGCTTCCTCTCCTGCCCTTTTAAACTTCTTTTGATTCCTTATTCTTCAGCTAGTATTCTCACCTCTTCTTTACTGATCTTTGCCCCCTTTGTATTCTCCTCCTAAATTGACTTAAGATTGAATTTATCTTTACCAAGAGAGGCCCACAACTCATGTTTTCCCTCTTTAAAGAAGACTTCTACATAATCCAGCATAGTCTAGTCAGATGGTCATGATTAGGAATCATCAGTCTCTGATCTTTCTTCTGCAGAAAGAACACTCCCAAATATGATGTAGCTATAATCCAATTTCAGGCCATCTTTAGGTGTTATAATCTCACCTGAGGAGACATGGTTGAACTGGTAGAAATATTATTCTCCTCAAGTGAAATAATTGCCATTATTGAAACTGTTAACCAGCAAGGTCACCGGCCTCCCAAGTTGGTCATTATACGATCCAGAATAGTACCCCAACAATACTGCAAATTATGCCAGTTTACTTCACTCTAGAATTTTTAATTAGAGGCATGGAGACTTGTGCCATTCACTCTGAAAATTGAAGTAAATTCCAAGAGACAATTCACGAAGAAAATGAAATCCCTATTTTGATAAGTTATTGTATAAACAAGGACCCTGACATACACAGGAGGACCTACTATCACAGGTTCTTTGATCTGCTTTTCTAAAAGGAAAGGCAAACTTATGAGGGGTTAACAATCTCCTTTAATCAATCACTTATGTCATTTGCCAATATAGACAAATATGAGAAGAGAAATAAAGATCAACTGAAAGGCTTCCAACTGTCTCACCATAAGCTACACATATATCACAGATCAAGAGACAAATCTAACTGTCTCACCATAGATGCCAGAGACTGAAGCACCAACATCTGGATTTTCAAAGCTGGGGACTCAATGCCTACCCAGGGTCTCATCTGCCCTAATAATTTTCTTCCAATGAGTGAGTCCCAAAGGAAAACCTCACCTCAGAGTATTTATACACTTTTCAGAGCCAGAGGGTATAACTCTCTGATCCAATGCCTCAACAGAAAAAAAAAAAAAACCAAAACCAAAATGTACTGGGGACTTTCATACAAAATAACTCCCTTAATAAAGCTTCCCTTAATGGGCAGGCCCATTAATGGGTGGGGAAGATCTTCTTTAATCACATTAAAATAATGAACAACGCAAATATATATATACTATTTCTAGTTAAAGAAAGTCTTGTTTCTGTACTTTTCTCCTAGTAAAAACTCTTAGTTGATAAAGGCAAGATTCAATCAGAGACACTTGATTATATTAAAACAAAAACAGCAAAAGATCCAACTTTGCTTGCCATTATAGTTATGTAATAATGTTGTAGAGGTCTCAGAAGAAAACCTCAGTGTTCCAAAATTTTCTCATTGCATAGTATCCACTGGTTCCTTTTGTGTTGTGCACTCCCTCCTCCTCATTCCCAAATCCCCTGTGACTCTATTGGGGTGAGACCTTTTCTATAAACTTAGGAGTATCATTACATGTTCTGCCAGTGAATCTCTCTGTCTTTGCAAACTTCTGAAGACTGCTTATCTTTATTCCTTATAATGGTTGAAAGTTCCCAAGAGATCTCTGACAATAGTACAGGTATTTCATAAGACATTCTTGACTCTTTAAGAGCAACTTCATCTTCAATGTAGTATTGTTAAAAATCTGCTGTCCCCATCAGCATGAAGACTGAGGGAGGTCCTCTACTATCCATTACTCAATATCCTTTGTCCAAGGAGGCCATTAAAGGTATTTATGCCCATTATTGACCTTCTGAGGAATCAAGATATTACTGTTCCATGTAAATCTGCTTGTAATACTCCTGTCAAGAAAACTAAATTAGGTCCAGATAGGAAACTTGTTTATAGCTTTGGACAAGATTTATGCACTATCAATGCTTATGCTATATCTAGGCACCCAACAATGCCCTATCCTGCTACTATAATTCCTTCAGTTCCTGGGACACTATCTGTTTTACTGTGATAGGTCTTTAATCATTTTTTTCAGCATTCCAATTCACCCAGATACTAACTGCTTGTTTGCTGTCACCTTGAAGAACACACGGTGAATAAGGAGTCATTGGCACATAGAAAAACCTGCCCTGTTTTCTTAAATCCTACAAAAAAATCTAACTTTCATCCTTTTCAAGGACTTGTCTTTAATCCAACACACTGGGGACTTCCTACTAGTACTATCCAGTGCTGAGGTTTGTCAAGATGGCAGTTGTCACCTTCTTCTTCAACTCATCATAGGGACCACAAAGCCTCTAAACCAAAAGTTCAGAGTTGGCTCCCACATGCAAAATATCTTGGTTGCATTTTATCTGCTGGTACCTGCTCTGTTTGGTGTGTTCAGATCTTACAGAAGGTGTTTGTGCTCACAAACATAAAAACAACTGTTCCATCTTCAGAGCAGCTGGATATTGTGAACAGTGGATCCCACCCTTTAATGAGATCACTAAACCCCTTATTTCTCTCACTAAAGACTGTTCCAGAGCCTTTGTAGCTTGACCAGCAATACCACTCCACTCTAGAAGATCTCCAAAACATCATGTTGCCAGCCCCTGCACTGGGACTCCCAAATCCCAAACGGCCCTTCACTTTGTACATATATATGAAGGAAAGTGGCTTCTGGTGTCCTGACCCAAATACTTGATCCTGTTTTACATCCAGTGGATTGCTATTCTGTTCGACTTGATGCTGTAGCTGCTGGCGCTCTGCCTGGCTGATGGGCTGTGTGCCACTGCTGATATTTTGGTGTTTCTGGGTTGTAATGCTAATCAAAGAGTTAAAGATCTTCCCCATCATTAATGGACCTGCCGGTTCAGGAAAGCTTGATTAGGAGAGGTCCATACCTTTTGCTAACTTTTAATGCCCTGGTTCTCAAGGGTTGTGATGTCCTCTGGCTCTGAAAAATGTGTAAATACTCTGAGGTGAGGTTTTATTTTGGGGCTTACACATTGGAAGTGTTTGTTTGGCCAGATGAGACTGGGCAGCTGCTAAAGAGGCCCCTGGCTTAAAACCTAGGTATTGGTGCTTCTCTCTCTGGTAACTATGTATGTATGATCAGACAGTTGTCTGTTGATCTGTCAGACAGTTGGAAGCCCTGTCTATTGATTTTGATTTCTCTGTATTTTCTCTGAAGTTCAAGGTGCTGACTTTTACTCCTGAACTAAGCAAGTGTGATGCATTTGCTTGATTAAAGTGATTGTTGACCCTAAAAGTTGTCTTTCCTTTTTGAAAAGTGGATAAAAGAAGCTGTATAGCAGGCCCTCCTGTGTATGTTGAAGTCCTTGCTTTTACATGGGTTCCCCCTTTATGTGCAGTGTCCCCAGGAGGTTGAGGCCCTCTTACTTCAAAATCAAACTCAGGTCTTTTCTGACCAGACACTTTCCAAGTATGAAGTGATCTTTCTGGGAAAAGAAAATGTCACTTTTAAGCAATGTGTCATCCTTAGTCCTACCACCTTGCTTCACGGTTTTCCAGTCTTAGAGAGGCACTGCATTACTGTGCCTCTGTAGTGGACATGACTGAAAACCACATGATGATCTCTCAGACGCCCCTTGCAAAATCTTGATTATTTTTTGCATACCATCTGACCATGACATGATTAGGACAACTTCTCTGCTCTATAACTCTGTTCTCTAACCCTCTAACAAGCTGCTGAGCTTGTGACCCTTATTTAGGCATGTCACTTTGCCCATGGAAAAAAAGGGCTGTAATTTATATTCACTTGCGGCATGCATTAGGTGTCTGTCATACAGTTGGGATACTTTGGCTGCAAAGATGTTTCTTGACCTCTGCTGGCGAGGCCATTGTAAATGTGGAATTTATTTGAGATTTCTTATCTATCTTGAGGCTTCTGGATGCCTTAGTCATTGTTCATTGTTCTGTCCACACTTGTGGAATCGGTACAGTTTCACAAAGGATGAGTCATGCTGATGCCATCCAAAAGTCCCTACACTAAAGGTATCTGCTCTTGTTTTGTTTGTTTTTTGTTTTTTCTCTCTCCCCTTCTGATGAAGATTTCTCTCTTGCTTATAATTACCCTGTAGCCACAAAATGGCAACAACATTTTTAGGCTCAACAGTTTGCTGGTGTCTAGGTGATTAAAGAAGGCAAACTGCTTCTCCCCTAGAACTTCTATCACCAGGTATGTCTATCTGGTCATACCAGAGTTTGTTTTGGTACACAGATGATTGTGGACTTGGTTAAGAGGGCTTGCATTGCCCTAGGCATCACTCACATAGCTACCTTGTGATTGACTCCTTTCCCACTTAACAAACATTTAATCAGCATGCCTTTTGTGCTATTGCCTACTATAGACACCTCTTAGTTTTTGAGCATTTGAACATGGATTTTATTTGTATGTCTATGTCTATGTCTGGTCACTTTAAAGTCCATCTATTTATTGTTGACCAACTCACTTGATGAGTAGAGTCTTTACTGGTCCTGGACCAGGGATGAATTTGTTGCAAAGATTCTCTTGAAAGATATAGTACTTCAGTCCTCTGGCCCTCTGGTCTACATTGATTATGATAGAGGCACTGGCTTTATTGATTCTTGTAAGGGAATTTGAAGATCTTTCCTGACCCTTAATAGGCCCATGTGATCTGCTTTGAGCTCTGGCCCACACCATATTCTGAGTCACATGGAGCTAATGCTGGGAGGAGCTTGCTGAAGGGGTAGAGCAGGAAATGAGCAGCAGGAAGAGAGACTGAAGTAGAGATGTGCCCCGGGCCTGCCCGGGGCCATTGCCTAGAAGCTTACCTCTCCTGTAAGCCACCCACTATACCGATCTTCCAGTGGTTCTGGCCCCCTCCTGTGGGGGAGGGGAATGACCAAACAGTACACCTGAGGAGGCTGCTTACTGCACTTTATTGCTTACCCCAGTCCTCCCGACCTTCCCGTGTTCCCCCTTATATACACTGCCGTAGCTCCTCCCATGTTCTGCCCTGGAGGCGGAGCTCAGCTCCATAAGGGGCATTCCCAGCACCCGATGGCGGGTTCTCACCCCTAGGCGTCTCGGGCTCACCAGGGGGCCACAGTCCAGAGCTCGGCCCTCTACAGAGATGAGAGAGATGCAGCAGGCAAAGCAGAGCAGAGCAGCTAGCCTGGGTGAGAGAAGGGCATTTTGACTAAGGGAACTTGTTTGTGGGGAGGCCTCACAGAGGAAAGGCTTGGGAATGGCGGTCCTCCCTCTGTTGGTAATGTGGAATTGGCTTTCTGGTATCTGAATAAATATCTTGGTTCCATCTTTAAGGAAGAGAGTTTATATTTTGTGAATTTACCCTGAAAATACACCTGCATATTCATGATGGCTGCTGTGTGCGTTGCACTGGCGCTGCAATTCCACACTATCCTTTCCTGTCTAGGTGTATGAGTGTTCAGGAAAGACCTCTGCTCTGATGACTTCCAAGCCCCTTTTCAGGTGTGCTTCCTATGCTTGGTGTCTACCTGCCACCCAACTCTCACCTCTGCCTTCAAAAAGCTGTAGCATGCACAGTAGCAACACCATGGTAAACCATTTCAGCAGACCAATTAAACAGGGCTGATGGTGACAGAGGAGTCTCAAACCTTTTTATTCTAGATTATGAGTTAGGGGGTTGTTTACCTCAAGTATGCAAAAGGTTCTTCACAGAACAGATAGATGTGAGCAATTTGTTCCATTGGGTCATAAGGGTGGTGGAAGCAAGAGCTGTGGAGCACTTAGATCTTGGTTAGACATCAAAATGGCCTTGACATTTGTCTTGCCTCTGGATTTTAATGATTATAGAAAAAAAGACTGAGGCCTACCACTTTGTGCAACTCTGAGTCACTTACATCCAATTTATGCTTAAGTCAAAAGACCCTATTCTACTTTTAGTCTTGCCTGGGGGTGGTCCTGAAATTTCACAGACCTTACCACCCCCAAGTTAATGTCAGGTTTAGCATATGAACCAGAAGCTTAAAACCACAATTGGCAAGTTGTACGCTAAAATTCATCTAAAGTGACCTGATGTTCTTCCTCTGGCTTTGTTTGTCTGCATAGCAGACCAAGAGTGGAATTTTATATACCTCCTTCTGACATGCTTTGTGGTTACTTCTCACTTGCATCCAAGCAAGATCTTTTCCCCCAGTACATATATCTGTTTGGGAATGAAGTACCGACAAAAACAGCAACTCTATTAGGAATAGAATACACTTTTGCTTCTCATATACAGGAACTAAAACTAGGCTGTGAATATTCCAAGATATGGGAATAGCAGTATAGACTGGACTTTTAGACTTTTTACTACATGACTTACCTGAGAGATAAGATCTACATCAAGAATTTCCAGTAGACCAATAGAACTCAATCCACTTAAGAAGGCCCAATCCAAGTGTAACTGACCACCACAATCAAGATGAGAGAGACTCTTGCTTATATTGTTGCCACATGAAAACTGCCTCTGCATATTGTTTTATAATGTTTTGGCTCTATCTAATTTGCGTTATTCCCTTTGAGTCCTTATCTTCCCCTTCCATTCCTATCAGGAGAATTGGAAAGGACTTAATGCTATCAATAATCTATATGTTGGAGTAGATCATGATTTATATCACCTCAAAGTTAGTGGAACTCATGGGTGTTTGGTTTGCCATCAGCAGGACCTTGACCCACTGATTGTCCTCTCCATTAGGGAAACCTAGTTGTTCAGTTAACTTTTAGACATGTATGACTCTTTATGATCCCATTTGAGGTTTTCTTGAAAAAGATACTGGGGTGCTTTGACATTTTCTTCTGTAGTGCATTTCACAGATGAAAATGAAGAAAAGAGGATTAAGAATTTGCTCAGGGTCTCACAGCTAGTTAAGTGAGAACAGATCTGAACTCAAAATAATGAGTTCCTGACTCCAGGTCTGGCACTCTGTACACTGTATCACTGATCAACTTACCAGGATTATCAGAGGTGATCTCCAGGTCTCCAGAGGGAAAAGTGAACCTCTTCAACTCATGGGCCCCTTTTCTACTTTTATGATGGCTAATTGCTTTATGGGTCAAGGGGGAAAGGAGAAGAGATATTGAATAGCTCCTCAAGCTATTGTCTTTTATGAAGTAGAAAGGAATAGATTCCTTTATAAAATTAATTATGCTACCACAGTCTATGAGCAAGCTCATCAGACAAACCTTATTCACCCCCTTTCCTATGTTCCCAATATGTGTTAAGTAGAAGGAAGGGATTGATGCCATCTCGGGTCTGGGTAAATAATGAATTGTATTCAAACTGCCCAGTTCCTTAATGTCACTCTGAAAGACTCTTTTCTGTGTGCTACTCCACTGATGTACAGCACCACCTCCAACTACAAGGCATTCAATATTACGTTTTCTTTGACAATCTAACATTAAATGGCCCAACTTTTCTGGAAATTGCATGCCGTACTAACAAATGGCATGTCTCAAACTTTGTTTCCTCCATTATTATAAAATTGCTCATGATAGTAGTAAGCAACAGAGGTAGAACTGGAACCCAGGTCCTCAGAGTCTAGAGCCATCACTTCTCACTACCAAGGACAATTGAAGGCATGCTAACTGTTCCAACATTTATAGGAACTGACCCACTGTGTAGATAGACAAGGTAACAAATTTCTGATATAGTGTGATTAGTAAATTCTGTTATTGTTCTGCTAAATAAAATTTATTTCTACCACATTTACTGATGTCTGAAATTCCATTTAGATATCATTCCTTTCTCTTAAAACTTTGTTGAGTGGTAAGCTATAAACTCCTAGGAATGATGAGACTTTAAGCCATGAGGTTTCTACATTTAGATATCACTGTGAACAATTTTGATTTCCCTTCCTGAGAACAGATTATGATATGAAGGAAAAAAAGGGATGAAAGGATGTTGATGGAGGGGATTAAAGGTACAGAAAAGAAAGACAAAGGATATGGATGTCAATTTTTTTAAAATTGTAGTATTTCCCTGAAAATACATTTAAATCCTAATAAAGGCTAAGAAAAAAATATAGGCTTGCATCATTCTAAAGAAAAGAGAAAATCTCTGAATCCCTCTTCTCTCAACATAGGCTGAAGAAATATTTCAGTGTCCCCCTAGAAAAAAATCCTATTCCTTATTAAACATCAGGATTTAACTAAAAGTGAAAACCATTGCCCTTCCTCACTAAGAGAGTTAGTGGCCCACAGAGGTGATTCTGTAGGTCACACTAAGTCATGTCCAGCAGTGAAAGAATGAATGAAAGACATTTTTACACTCTGGTAGCCTCTCAGAAATAAGGATGCATTTTTTATAACATTAAAAATTCTACATACTACCTATTTGATTAACAAAACCACTGCTACCTCTGCTTTTGTGCAAGGTTTAGGATTTATTCTAGGTCAGAACAAAAGCCATTGGGGGAGAAGATCACATTGGACTCATCTTGCAGATGGAATCCTTACAATATGGTAATAATGCCCAGGTCCTATCTAAATATGCAGGTGTTTAAACAGACAGTGACATTTTTTTCCTCTCTGTCCTCTCCAGCAGGGCACATTGCATTGATATGCTGACTGTGGTATTTGAAATAATCAAAAGGCAGTGGCCAAAATCCTCCAACACTTTACCGCTGACAAGTTAAAAACAGGAGTGAGTGTTATTAAGAGAAAGGGAAATAAACAGTAATGAGACTCTCAGCTGATGTGTCTTCCTCTATGAACTCTTACTTCTAGTTCCACAAGCTACATTGAGCAAACATACCTATGAAAGATCATTAAAAATCTCCACCATGGAAAGACAGATTGCTGAGTCCTTGGAAACTCTTTCCTCAGATTCAAATATCCATTATCCTTGCTTTAATATTTGTGTACGTGGAGGGACTAATTAGAACTAATTAAAGTGAGTGTGCAGATACTGAACTTTAATGAGTGTCTATTTTGGAAACATTTTCTGTAAAAAGAATGTGCAAAGCCAATTGCTTTGATTTCCTTACTCAATATTGTATCAAGGACGAGGAAAACAGAGGACAGTATGACACAAAATGCCAAAGTCAAGTTTTAGACTTGGCCAGCTCAATTTCAGGAGGTCTGTCTGTCAATTGATCATCTGGGGAGAAGACATTTGTGGTTTCTTGATTCCAAATTATTCTAGCCTTTTCTATCAAGTGACTCATTGACATAGTGGGGATTCAAAACTTGGTGAAAATCCTGTTTTCATTAGTCTCCAAAAGAAGTTCCCATAAGTCAAAATATTAGAAAACCCTTTCAAATAATCTTTGTAAGTAAGAAAACAATGTGGTATATTACAAAGAACTGTGGATTTGCAGTTCAAGGATCTGGGTTTGAATCTTGACTCTGCCACTTACAATTTATGGAGCTGTACTCTCAACTTTTCCATGATGCCCCAGAAAAGGTCCTTTCACAAGATCACTTCAGTCCTCAAATTCACACCTTAAGAGTGTATCTACCCCTAAGTCCCCTCCTTTTGACTGGATGACACAGTGGATAGAAAGATTACACGTTTTTTATCAGGAAGATATGAATTCCTTTCTGGCCTCAGTCACTTCTTACCTATATCACCAGGGTGGAATCACTTACCCTATGGTGGTCTCAGTTTCCTCAACTGTAAAATAGCCCAATAATAGCACCTACTTTGTAGAATTGTTGGGAGGGGGCATCAAATGTTGTTGCGTTTTGTTTTGTTCTTAAGTGTTTAGCTTGGCACATAGTCTGTACTATGTAAATGCTTATCCTCATTTCTCATCCATCTATAATACACAGTTATAATGCCCCTAGGCTAAGCAATTCATTCCTCCCCTTTCAGCTTCCTGAATCCAGACTGTATTAGAATGTACAATTCTTGAAGACATGGGCTATCTTTTTTTTATTTTTTTTATTTTTTGCTTATATTTGTATTTTGAATCCTTAGCAGGGCCTAGTACATGGGAAACACATAAATGCTTATTGACAGTGACCATAGGCAAGTCAATTTACTTTTATGAGCCTCAGTTTTTTCATCAGAAAAAGAAGGGACTGAACTAGATAGCCTCTAAAATTTCTTCCAGTTCAAATTCTTTGCTTCTAAGACTTGCCTAGGAGAAAAGCAAACAAAGAAAAAAACAAACAAAAACTTGGAACAAAATGGGCTAACTGTTGATTGTAAAATGGTTCAACAAATTGTGGTTACATCAATGTACTGGAATATTATTTCACTGTCATTTGTAACATGGATGAACACATCAGACAAGCTTGGAAAAACTTTATGAACTGATACAGAGCAAAATTATCAGATGCTAGAAAACAATATACAAAATGACCAAAAGAACATGAAAGAAAATGATCCTTAAAGGGTTCAGAATTCAGAGAAATTCAGTGGTTAATCTTTACTTGAGAGGCCTCATGATGAAACATACCTACTCCCTCTCAGGAGAGAAGTACTTGTAAACTAGTTTACAAGTATAAAATATGGCATGTGCTGTTAGGTGTGGTAAATGTTAGGTTATTTTGCATAACTTAACTTTTTTACCACAGGTTGGAGGAGGTTAAAAGATGGAGGAAAATGAAGGACAAGATATTAGCAAATGATATCATTTAAAAAAAATCAATACAGATTTTAAACAGCAATGAAATTTGCTCTGAATATAAGGAAGACAACACAATATTTTGAAACTACCAACTAGAAGTCAAATGTTTATGAACATTAGGTTAGGATTTGAGAGAGAAAAATCTGGTAAGATGTGATTAATATTCTGGAGATGCAGCCAAGAATCCTTTGAAAAATGCTAGGTTTAGAGTTTAGAAGACCTGGATTTGGGACATGGGTTCTCCAATGGGTACTTATTTGATTAGAAGTTGTGACATCCACTTTAAGTGTCCTTTTCTTCCTATGTCAGTTTCCTCCTCTGTAAAAGTGGGGATGAATGTGAGGTCATAGTATTACAAGTTTTGAATTGAAAAAGATTTCAGAGAACATCTAGTCAATTCTTTCATTTTAGAGATGAGGAAACTAAGGCAAAAAAAGTTAACTGACTTTCTGAAGATTACCCAGATAGTAAGAATAAGAGGTGGATTTGAATCCAGTACTTATGACTCTAGAGTCAGGACTTTCTAAAATTTAAAGCAATTTGTAATTTGCTTTATAAGCTATTAGTTTGGAAGATGAGGACTCTCTGACTTCAATTCCTAGCATTTTCAAGTATCTTGCATATGAACATTTTATCTCAAAAAGATTCACACTTTGTTCTAATAAGTGAATTACTAGAAAATGATTCACTTTCAATCTCCTTTATTTAGTCTGAAATTGGGATAATGTCCCTAACGGAACATTGTCACTCAGAAAGAGAAAGTTTTGTTAAGAAGGAGGCAGGAGAGATTAGTAAGAAGGTCACTTAATTTATAGTCAGAAAATCTGTTTGGATTTTGTCTTCCATACTTAACTAGTTGAGTGGCTGTGGGAAAATTACTTATCCTCCTTAAGTCCTAGCTAGCTATACTTATAATGATAATACTGTACCACCAAGATCAGAGTTTTGCAGGGGAAAGCCCTTTGGAATTCTCAAAGTTCTGTAGAAATACTTATTGCTATTGTTGAGTCAGACATATCCCCTTACAATTTTGAAAACACAGTAAAATTTGCAATGGGTACCCTTAGTCTTATCTTTTCTCATAATTTTACTCATTCCATGTACCCTGTTTCTCCCCATCCCTCTTTTCTGGAGTCTCATATGTTTATTGATCTTCCCAGTTGTTACTAAGACCTTTCATCCTGGGTCACCTCCAGTCATACTGATATTCAGATGACTCTGGAGGAGAAGTGAGGCTGGTGACCTGCACAGCCCTCCCTCACTTAAAACAAAGTCAAGTGCAAGTCATGTCATTATTTCTTTGATGGCATGGTCTTCTTTGGCAACGAAGGATGAACACAACAATAACTATGCCCTTTCCCACAAATTATTTTGTATTTAATTCATGTGTTTTGCTTATAACAAAGTAGTTTGGCCTAGGAGAGAGAGCTGGATTTGATACCTATTTCTGGTATACACTAGCTATATGAGTAATTGCAAAACACTTGCATTTATAGAAGGAATTCCATAAATAGGAGTTATCTGAAGCAATGAAGTCTGAAGTTCATTCCATATATATCTGTTCATGAATGTCTCTATATTTTAAATTTTATTGATCTGTATGGATAGATAGATAGATAGATAGATAGATAGATAGATAGACAGATAGATAGATAGATGGATAGATAGTTTCATACTCCTTGAAACTTATGGCTGTGTGATGGAAAGCAAAGTAGGATCTTTTGCTATTTTTGTTTAAGTATAATCAAGTGCCTCTGATTGAATCTTGACTTTGTCAACCAAGAGTCTTTACTAGGAGTAACGTACAGAAATAAGAGTTTCTTTAACTAGAAATAGTATATGTATTTGTGTTGTTAATTATTTTAATGTGATTAAAGAAGATCTTTCCCACCCATTAATGGGCCTGGGAAGATTTGTAGCAAGGTCCACACCTTTTGTTAATGATGCACTGATTCTCAAGGGTTGTGATGCCTGCTGGCTCTAAATAAAGACTCTGAGGTGCAGTTTTACTTTGGGGTTTAGTTTTTGGAAGAAGGTTTGTGTGCCAGATGAGACTCTGGGAAGCTGTTAATCAGCACCCTGGCTGTTGTTTTTAAATGAAGCAATTGTTCACCTTTAAAACTCAACGACCAGATATTGGTGTTTCCCTCTCTGGTAACTATGTATGTTTGGTAAGGCAGTGACCATATGTATGGACCATACAACTAGTCTGTTGATCTGTGATGTATGTATTGCTTACTGTCAGACAGTTTAGAAGCACTGTGTGTTGATTTAGATTTCTCTGTATTTTCTCTGAAGTTCAAGGTACTGGCTTTTTCCCCTGAACTAAGTGAATGATACATGAGCTAGATTAAAGTGATTGTTAACTCCCCAAAAGTTGCCTTTCCTTTTATAAATGCAGATCTAAAAACCTGTGACAGCAGGCCCTTCCTTATGTATGTCAGGGTGCTTGCTGATACAGGCTGTTTCATAGTTTTTTTGTTTGTTTTGAAGCATAGTGTCTTGTACTGTGTGAGGCCCTTAATGAATTGAATTCAAGGTATACCTTAGTCTGTATGTTAAAATATTCCCTGGTCAAATGTTCTTATTGCAAAATGAAAAGTACTTCAATTAAATTAGGTTAATATATTATAGACCATTCTTTGTGTCCTGAAATTATGCCATGTTAATTGGCTGCCCAGTCCCCCTTCCCCCTTCACTCCTCTACCTAAGCACAAAGTCAGTTCAGGAAGAAGCTACTAGAATCTCTGACATCTTATAATAAAAATCTCTGTTTTAAGACTTGGCACCAAATCTTTTGATGGATTAGGTACCATTTAATACATAAGCAATTATAATTTTCAGAACTTCAGCAAAGTAGTTTGGAACATTGTCAAGGAGCACTGCATCAAGGAAATAAGCATTTATTAAGAAAACAACTATTTATTAGCACCTGCTATATGCTAGACACTGTGCTCAAGCATTTTGCAAATATCCCATTTGATCTTTACCATAGCACTGGAAAGTAGGTACTATTATTATCTTCATTTTACAATTGAGGAAACCAAAGCAGATTTTTTTGTGTGACTTACCCAGAGTTACACAGCTTTAAAATGTCTGAGATGATATTTGAACTCGTCTTCTTGACTCCTGTCTCAGCACTCTGTCCATTACGACACATAATTGCCTAGCTGCCTGATAAGAAGGGGCACTGTAAAATTCCAATGATTCTATCTAATATTAAGTATAACTGATTCGTTTCATAGACTAGAAAGCATTAAATAAGTATAATCTTTTATTATCATAATCACAAATTTATATGTAACTCTAGAAGAATCATAAGTAATTAAATCACAGCTCTTAGGATTGTTATCAACAGCACAGGCTGACAGAAAGGTTACTCTAAGTAGGACACTAGACTAGGTGCTGAGAGTAAAAAAGGACTTAGGAGCCTGCCCTAAGAAGTTTATCACCTAAGTGGGAAAATAGAAATCAGAAAGAAAATAGCACTACATGCTGGAAGGGGAAGGGAAGAAGTATTCATATAACACCTATTATGTGCCAGGTACTACACTAAGTACTTTACAAAGATCATCTCATTTGCTACAATACAAGATAGCAAAGGCTAAATCTCTAATGAAGTCACTTGTTTTCAGAGTACTGTAGCAGGAAGCCTGTCTCAGAGACACTTTTGAAGGAGCAACAAATCAGATCACTCTAGACTTGATTTTCATCAGTGGGGGTTTCCTCTTATAACCTAAGTGCTTCCCTGTTCCTTATACCACAAATGAGCTAGATGGTCTTGACAATCCTTAATACTAATACAGTCAATTCTCAACATTCACCCACTTAACTTTTGCTACTTTGAGTATTCTCAGGATTTTATTAGTAACCTCGTTTACCCTTTATCATTCATTAGTCACCCTGAACATTTGAAGCAATGTGCAGTAGAGAAAAAAAAGAGGTGCTATGTGTACAGGCTTGTGGAGCGTCTGGTATCTTACAAAGTGCTTCACTGATCTTGTTTGCCCCACTGTTATAAAGACCTCCCTTTTCATTCATTGAATATTTTCATTGTTCACCCTTAAAACTCAAGTTTTCTGATACCCTCCAAAGTATAGTGCAAGGTTTTTGGCTTTTAAGTCCAAGCATGCAAAGTCCGTGATATGGTTTTGTAAGAAAATAAAGGTGTAAGATAACCTTCATACCAGAATATTGGCAGCCAGGAGTTTTGTGTTAATGAATTAACCATATGTTACATAGTACAATACCCTCACACCATCATCTGATACAGTGGAAGCTAAGTATCAGATTTTAAAATCTTTTAATATTAAGAATTTTATATTAAGAATTTTCCTTTTTGTATAGTAGCTATGATACTCTAATTTTCATGTGTTATGAAAAGTGAATATCAGGATCTTCACTCATTTCACCATACTCATCACTCACTTATAAATAAACTACAGGTGGTCTATATCATTCCCAAAATGCGGTGGCTAGAATCGAACTTGTCCTTCAGCTGTTGTCTGATTTAGGCAAAGTACAGCAGGAATAATATCTCTCTCATTCTGTCTAGCGTGCTTCTCAATGAAGCATGTTAGAATTAGCCTTTTTGAATGCTATGTAGCACTTAACTCAATTTGAATTTGTAGTCCCCTGAAAGTGGCAGATTAATCTGAGATCTAAAAAAGCAAACAAACAAATGCACAAAACTAGATACCCTACTTGGCATCCATGAAGTTTATTTTCAAAATCCAAGCATAGATTTTATCAATGAAATGTCATCTTATTAGGTTCAATACATCATTCTAACCTACTGAGATTCTATGTATATATTTCCTTCTATACACACACACGCACACACACACATACATATATATGAATGTATGTGTGTGTATGAGAGAGAGAGAGTAAGAGAGAGAGAGAAGAGAGAGAGAGAGAGAGAGAGAGAGAGAGAGAGAGAGAGAGAGAGAGAGAGAGAGAGAGAGAGAGAGAGAAAGAGAGAGAGAGACTCTGTATCTGTAATCCAATATGGTAGCTAAGGCTTTTGTGGCACTTGAAAATTTGGCCAACCCTACCTTCTCTATCTTCATTCAAAGCACTAATGATTAAAATATGAACTATATAGGACACAAGACAGATTCTTGGGACATTTCACTAAAGACATGCTTCCAACCTGAAATTAAGTCATTAGTGGTTATTGATAGCATATAATCATTCAGCCTTTCATTTACCGATTGTATTATGAATTAACCCAAAACAGTTTTAACCCACTCACCACAAAGATTTTTAATAGACAATTTGTTGAAACCAAGTATATTACGTTTACAACATTTTTAGCCTAGGCTAAACATAACATAAAGGAAATGAGAAAAATACTATATGGGATGACCTGCCCTTGATTAAGTCATATTGCCTTTGCAATTCAGAAATGACTTTGTAAATGCTCACCAATCATTCTTTCACTAAACTTTTGCCAAGAGTAGAAGTCAAGTTCATTAACCTAAAGTTTGCAGTTGCCAGTCTTTCTTTTATTGAAAATAATAGTATTACTTATTTATAGATCTGTGGAACTTTCCTTATTCTGTATAATTTTTCAAAAATTACTCACAATTCATCAATCATTTCTGTTTTTTCTTGTCTTAAATGGCAGCTGTATAATATAGTGGTAAGAGTAATGAACTTGGAGTCTTAAAAAAATAGTTTGTATCCCACTCCTAATATTCACTAGCTATTTCACCTTGAGAAAGGACCTCAACCCATCTCTGCTTCTGTTTCTTCATCTGTAAAATGGGGATAATAATACTCACAGTAACTACTTTCAGTTTTTTTAGGAGAATCAGATGGGGTGGTTGATGTATGATGTTTGGCAAATCTTAAACCACTACACAAATGTGAGTTATTGTTATACTCTAGAATACCTGAGTTATAGTTCATGCAGATCTACAGATTCAAACTCATTGAGGAGAGATCTAACATTTCCTCTTTTAACTAGTGTTTCTTAAAATCATTTAAAAAATGATCCATCTTAGTCCAAAGATAATTATCTTTCTCTCGGCTTCCTATTGTGTGTCATTTCCTGTTGGAATGTATGCTTTGTTAGTGCAGGGTAGAAAGTTAGGGAAACTAAGAAGTGGAGGTGAGGCACCAGAGATGCTACTGTCTTTATGTTTTTACCATCATCCCATACATTTCCTCTTGCAAATAAAATCTATTACTAAAAATAAACCTTCTTTGTTGTCCCTGTCATTTGAAACAAGTCTAACCTATTCTGACTTTCACTTAGGGTACAATCTTTAAAGAACCACACATCTCTGTTGCATTTACCCCTAGTTATTTGGCCTGGTGTGGGGGGTGTTCAGGGAGGAGTAGCACCTCTGATGTGAGGGCTTGCTGTGCACTTTTTAGGGCTGCTTATCCACCTCTGGTGTCCACCTTTCACCCAACTCTCACCTGCGGCTCCAAGAAGCTATAGCATGCACAGCAGTCACATCCCTGTAAAACCATTTCAGCAGATGGGCTAAATCAGTTTCAAAGTAACTCACAGGCCTTAAAACCATTGGTGATTTAGGGAGAATGTCTACCTCAAGCATGTAAAGACTATCCCCAGTGGAACGGGACAATGAGAACAGTTTGTTCCAATAACCATGAAGGTCTCTGAAACAGTCTCTGTGGAACTCTTAGAGATTAGTCAGACATTAAAGATGCCAAGGTTATTCATTGCATGTTGGGCCATTGCCAGTCATCTTGACTTCTGTCTCGCCACTGGACTTCCATGATCCTGGAAGAGTGAGTGAAGCTGAAGACTTTATGCAACTCTGTCTCACTTAAATCCAATTTATGTGGAAGTCAAGATATGACTGTCATTGGTCCTCTTTGAAATGAGGAAGGAACAGCAATCTGCTTTCTATATGTCTTTTTAAAAATATAAATTGGTTGGGGAGTTTCTTGTGTTTCCACATGGGTCTCTTTAGGAAGCTATTAATTTTTCCCCCTCTTCATAGGGAACATTTATGCTTAAGCCACAACATTTTCCATCTTTGCAATGTATCCCATCCTATAGTGGGCAGAGAGAATACTGAATTTGGAGTTAAGAAGACCAGAGTTAGAGTCTCTAAATTTTCTCTCCTGAATCTCCTTTCCAGGTCACTTGTCCATAGTATTAAGTATCCTATATTTTCTTTTTTTTTCCCTCTCTGACTTTGTTCTGATATTTATTGTTGCTTCATGGAGTACCTAATATCTATTTGTTCTAATTTAATTTCTGGGATTCTATTAATTAGATAAAATTTTTTATCTTCTCTTCTAAGTTAGTCTTTTTTTCCTTCCAGTTCTTTCCTCTAGAGCTCTTATTTTTCTTATAACTTCGGTTTTAATCTTTTTCTTCATTTTGTTTGGACATTTTTGTAGTCCTTAGTGACCAAATAATTTTTTCCCTTTGAAGGGAGGGGGAAAACTTTGTTTAGTAGTTGTAAGATTACACTTTTTTTTCTAGTTGTACCCCATCATATTTTCATAATATATAGTATTTTTTTCATTCTATGTAGTATATTTTCCTGTTTACTCATATGTGATCTCATGGTTCTTGTATTGGGATTTGGTTTTCATGCCAGTCCTCTCTAACACTCTTGATAGTTTAGATGGGTCTTGTTTTCTTCTTCCCCCAGTAGCTTAAATGCTGCTGCTGTTGACAATCCATATGAAGTGGTTTACATAAGGCCTCATCATTTGCTCCAAACCTTAGTTTCTCTCTCAGTGTTCTGATGGTATACCATGAATTCTGTCCTTAAAAAAAGTCTTCTCTTTCTGTACTTCCTCAATAGGAGGTGTCCCAGTGTTACACTGATAGACCCCAGTGGGATGCTAGAGATAACACTGATCTCAGGTTCCTTACATAGTCGTCCACTTGAAGCTGAAACTTATGTGCTGAGTTGATTCTGTCTTCTTCAGGAACTCTTAGTCCTGAGACACTCATGGTTGGGATCCCTTTCACTGTATAGTGATTTATGGGGGGTGTTTCTAGTCCCACTCTGTTCTTAGAAACCAAAATTCAGATTTGATTTTAGGTCCCTGATAACTTGACACTTGTGCTGGCTTGTGTTCTCACTACTGAAAGAGAGAGATAGTTTCAACATGTTTGGTGGAATTCTTGTTAATTTTCCTAGCATGGCTTCTCTCCATATGTCTGCATTTATCTCCATTCATTATGGCTTCCCTGGTGAATCCCCCCTACTCACCTCTACTGGTTTCTGGCCAACTTTTAGTTCACTTTGGAACAAATAGTAGAGCTCATTTCCAATTCTTGCCAGTTATTTTTTTTTTTATCTCAATAGTCTTTTGGGAGTACTTTTCAGATATTTACTGTAGTTTATGTACAAGAGTTGATCTTCTTTATGACTTTTCATATTACCATCTTAACTGCACATTTGAATGCCATTATAAATTACTTCAACTCAACAAACATCAAAACTCGGTACTGGCCAAGAAATAGAAGAGTAGATCATTGGAACAGGTTAGGTACTCAAGACAAAGTAGTCAACGAATATAGCAGTCTACTGTTTGATAAACCCAAGGACCCCAGCTTGTGCAATAAGAATTCACTGACAAAAACTGCTGGGAAAACTGGATAACAGTGTGGCAGAAAGTGGGCATAGATCAATGCCTGACACCATACACAGGTAAAAAGTTCAAATAGCTACATGAACTACGTATAAAGTCTGACAATATAAATACATTAGGGGAGCAAGGAATAGTGTATTTGTCAGAAGTATGGAAAATGGAGAAATTTATGACCAAACAAGAGATAGAGAATATTATGAGATACAAAATGATTAATTTTGATTATACTAAATTGAAAAGTTTTTGCACAAGCAAACCCGCTGCAACCAAGATTAGGAGGGAAGCAAAAAACTGGGGAAAAAATTTACAACTAGTATTTGTGATAGAGGCCTCATTTATAAAATATATAGAGAACTGAGTCAAATTCATAAGAACACAAGCCATTCCTCAACTGATAAATGGTCAAAGAATTTGAACAAGAAGTTTTCAGAGGAAGGAATTAAAGCTATCTATAGTCATATTAAAGACTGCTCTAAATCATTAGAGAGATGTAAATCAAAACAACTCTAAGGTACCACACCAGACTGGCTATCAGATTGGCTAACATGACAAAACAGGAAGATGATAAATGCTGGAGAAGATGTGGGAGAGTTGGAACACTAATTCATTGTTGATGGAGCTGTGAGCTGATTGACCCATTCTGGAGAGCAATTTGGAACAATGCCCAAAGGGATATAAAAATGTGCATACTCTTTGACCCAGCAATATCGCTTCTAGGGCTGTATCCCAAAGTAATCATAAAAATGGGAAAAAGTCCCACAAGTGCAAAAATATTTATAGCAGCTCTTTTTGTGGTGGCCAAGAATTGGAAATTGAGGGAATACCTATCAATTGGGGAATGGCTGAACAAGCTGTGGTATATGAATATAATGGAATACTACTCTGCCATAAGAAATGACAAACAGGAGGACCAGAAAAACCTGAAAAGACTTGTATGAACTGATGCTGAGTGAAATGAGCAGAGCCAGGAGAACATTACACACAGTATCAGTTCCAGGGGACTGTTTCTGATAGACTTAGCCCTTCTCAGCAATGCAAGGTCCTAAAATATTCCCAAAGACTCTTGAGGCAAAATGTCATCCACATCAAGTGAAAGAACTATGGAATCAGAACACAGAATGAAGCAGACTATTTTCTTTTTTTGTTTTAGTTTGTTTTGGTTTGTTTTTTCTCATAGTTTCTCCCATTCATTTTAATTCTTCTGTGCAATATGACAAATGTGAAAATGTGTTTAATAAGAATGGATGTGTAGAATCCATATTAGATTGCATGTCTTCTCAGGGAGGGAGCAGGGAAGGAGGGGGAGAAAATTTAAAACTTATGGAAGTGATTGTTGAAAATTAAAAGCAAATAAACTAATTAAACTTTTTAAAATGGCTTCAACTTCCTTTGCATACTTCAGTGTAATTTCACACAGTCCTTTTTAAGTTCCCACTTTGAGTCTCCTGGGTTTTGGTAACATATATAGTTTATGTTCTCTGAATCAGCCCAGGACTCATATTCAAAGGTGATAGGGAGGCAGAAGCAAGTGTATCCTTGCAACCTTTTGAGCAAGTGGATGTTTAATTGGCAATTTGTATATTACATGTCTCAGTTAAATCAGAGATATACATATTTATGTTTCTGTTCCTTGAGATCTAGGATTAAATTACTATACAGACAACTTTTAACTAAACTTGACTTTTGAAAAAATAATTTTGAGGTATAGATCCTTTATTTTCTGACTGTGGTTTCAGTAAAAAGAAAGATTTACCCTTTACTTTTTAACTGCTTAGATTGATATGTAAAGTTGGGGCTTGATACATTGAGGATAATGCTTCTATAGGCACTGAAGAATCAGTACACATTCAAGTTGGCTTCACTGTCATCCAGGACAGATCAGAAATGTTGGATAGTTAAGATGAAATCCAATACTAGTCCAGACACTCACAGACATTTACAGACTTAATGCAGCCTGGGCCAAAGAGAGACAGGTAGTCTGAACTCACAATAGATTCTGGCATTTGAAATTCTCTCCTGCTTTTACTGAATAGAATATTGTGTGGTGGTTACCACAAGCTGTCCCTTAAAACTGTCTTTTTTTCTGCCAACCCATGCTTCCCTTTGTCATCTCTTCTACTCCTTTCTATGGCACTCATCAAGGCCAAACTCACATCTCATTGACTTGATTGTACAGTTTAGTGGAGCAGAGAGTTCTGTAGCCCAGGGCTACAGTCAATGGAATGGAGAAAGATTTCCTATTGCCACGATGTCTCTCAATCTCTGTCTTTGTGACTTACCTTGAATCTCTGCATATCCACTCCTACATCTACAATCCAAGAAATCTGAGATGTTCTAGCAATAAACTCAACTAGAAATTACTCCAAACCAGTAGTCCCTTTGGCTACACTATCCTAAAGAGACATGTTCCCTACATTCCCCCTTAAAAAAAATAATGTACAATCCTTGTAGTTTAGCACCATCATATCTATGAACATATCTATCTAGACCATTATGAACATGATGAATTAGCGTAAAACATAGTTGCAAGTGATTATCCCTATTATAGAATACAATGCAAGTATTTAGTGTTTAATTTATCTATGAAGTTAAGAAGCATGCATAAGCACACACACTCTGAAAGAGGATATAGATCACATAAAACATTAGATGATGACATTGCAAATAGTATACCAGAAACATAAGTCCCATGCAATAAGATATCACAGTTTCAGATATTAGTACCATATGACATGGCCCAATATATGTCACATGAAGAAATAAACACAAATATAACAATAATAATACTACTACTGTAAGTAATCATAATTACAGTTATATGGTTCTTTAAAGCTTAAAAGTACTTTGCATATAGCTCAATGAAGACTCATAATTACCCTAGGAGCTCCACACTATTTTCATACCCAATCATTGTTGCTGTTTTGTTATTATTGAGGAAGCTGGTTTTGAAAAAAGTTAAGGGACTTGCCCAGGATCACATAGCTAGTAAGAGTCCAAGACAGTATTCAAATTTAGTTCTTTCTGATTTCAAGTCCAATGCTCTATTTACCATACCAAAAAACATATAGAAAAGAAGAATATAGCAAATATATCTCCCTGCTTATCTGATACACTGTGTAGTTTAGGGGAATGATAATCTCTAAACTGGTGTTGGTGACTAAGGATGAGGGAGAGACTTTCCCTATGGCTACCATGTTTATCATTTCCTATCTCTGTCCTCCTTGAATTTTGTGTGTCTGTTTTTGCATCTAATTTTAGTTAACCTCCACGAGCTAACCAATCCAGGATATGTTGTTAACAATGCTACCCTCACATTGTCCCAGTCCTACAATTCTAGTGGAATATAATCCCTACACAATACACAAAACTAAACATAAAACAATCACTGTATGTGAATTAGGGGCTTCACTGGGTTATATCTGGTGTATGGTTTCTTTCTCATCAACTACTTATTAGGAAAGCTTGTGGTTGCCACAAATACTGTATATTTGCTTACTAGACACAGGACTTTGTCTTGGGTCTTAGAACATCAAGAAACTGCAAGGAAATATTGCACAAGTGTTAAAGGAAAAACCAACATTCAGTTACAACAACAAAATATAAAGCAATTAATTCACTTTATAAACCATAATTAAGTAAATTAATGCTATCAAATTATAGGTTAAAGGAAAAGAGAACACAACTGAAATAAGCTATCCTGTCTCTTCTAATTTGACTTGCAATAAATTTCCTTACCACCTTTCTCTTTCTCACACAACTAAGTTTTAAACAAAGACTACAACTGACTCTAGGCTTCTTTTCCAAACCCTTATTCTTTTAAATGGCACAAGGTCAGGAATGCCTCTGATCAACTGCTTCTTTGGAGTTTCAGGGAAACCATTCCCCACCATAAGAAAAAAAAATTCAAAAGTAACCCTTTTCTAGAAACAAGATCTCTCTCTCCAGCATAGGAGACTTCCTTCTATGACCCAAAATGTGGAGCCACATAGGAAACAAAACAAGTCTCTCCTACTATAACCTTGAGTATTAAGATCCTGTAATTAGCTCCTGCTCAGTTTCAGCAGATTCTGTGACTTTTTAAGTGGAAATGAAAATATCATATTAAAAAATAAAGATATACTTTAAAAATAGATGTTCCTGGGCGTAGTCAAAAGAAGTGATGAATTTGGAATCAGAGGCCCAAGGTTTGAATCCCAACTCTGTCCCTCTGTGTATGACCTGGAGTAAGTCATTTAACCTAACCTTAGTCATCTTTAAGTAAGGGAGTTGTACTGTATGAGAAACTAAGACCCCTATCAATTATGAGCCCTATGACCATAAACCTGGAATGCCCTCTTTATTACAATACTTACCTGTTCTTTAAAATCCTACCCAAAGTCATATTTTCCAGCAATTTTTTCTCCAAATGTTCTCCTCCCTTACATAATATACTATCCATGGGGACCTTTTGTGTCTTTCTCTAACCTCCATGAGTCTTCCTGAGTTTTCATCATCATCTTTATCACCAGCATTTGCATAGGGTCTACTATGTTTTAGGCACAACAATCTAGGGAGGTAGATGTTATCATTATTCTCATTTTACATCTGAAGAAATTGAAGGAAACAGAGGTAAAGTGACTTGTCAGAAATCACACAGCTAGTAACTGTCTGAAGTCAGATTTGAACTCAGGTCTTCTATATCCTGGCCCAGATTTATAGCCGCTGTACCACCTGACTGCTTCTATTGTCTCATGATGATACTTTCATTTAGATCTCCTACCTGCCTGAACACATCTTGGCTTCATTTACTGGATCATCATTCATGACACATCTTCTAACTATGAGTGTGCTCAAGGTTGTGCTGCTAAACGTTTAACAATTGGATCTCTGTAAAAAATATGCACATTTCACACACATTTAAATTTAATCTGCATTATTAACATTTTTTTCTCACTTTCATAAGTCTAGGCAATTGACATGACAATAACTCAAGCCTAGATTTTACCATTTCTGAGGTGTAAATGCTCAAATTTAGAATTTAACAGACAGTGAACCTGGTATAAAGTAGCTTCCACACCTCCCTGGATGTACCTACAGTTCTATCCTGAACTTTCTCTTTTTTTGCTATTTAAACTCTTTCTTTTAGTTACCTCATTGGTTCACATGGGTTTCCTTGCCATGTCTGTGTTGATGATTCCCAAATTTGAATGTCTAGTTCTAAGGTCAGCAACTCTCTATGAAGTATGTCAAGTTGGGTGTCCCTTTGATATTTCAAATTCAACATATACAAAATCAGATTGTCCTCCCCTGTCAAGCTCATCCCTCTTATGAAATTCAACCTCTGACTCTCACTCACCTAATATATCCCAGCAGTTGCCAAATCTCATCATTTCTGTCACCATGGAATCTTGATAGCTTGTCTCCTCTCCCACCCTAGCTTGGTCTCTCATCACCACCTGCCTGGATTATTGAAATAACTTCATCACTAATCTAGCCTTCACTCTCTCTCCTCTTTTACCCATCCTTCATGAAGCTGCCAAACTCATTGTCCTACAGAGCAGTTCTGTCCCTGTTACTCCCCTACACAGCAAATTTCAGTGTCTCCTTATTACTTCCAGAATGAAATATAAATTTCTCTGTATGACATTCAAAATCTTTTACAACCTGACCCTAATCTAGTTCATTAGGCTTACTGCACACCATCCTCCTCCATGAACACTGAAGTCTAGGCAAACTGTCCTTTCTCTTTGTCTACACACAAAATTGCATCTCCTGACTGCATATCTTTGCACAATATTCCATGTCTGAAAAGTACTCTTTCCTCACCTCTGCCTGTCACATCCCTAGTTCCTTAAAGGCTCAATTCAAGGGTCAGCTTCTACCTGAATCTTTTTTTTTTTTGGTTCCCCTTTCTTTCTCTATGTGTGTGTATTTTATTAATTTTTTATACACCAATATGTGATCTCCTCTGGCTGGAGTGCCAGTGCCTAACAGGAAAGGAGCTGAAAAAAGACTTCTTACACAAAAGTGATTTTTGATTCTAAAAAAGGCGTGGCCAAAGAGAGGATTCATCTTCTGAGTAAAACTATATTATTCTGAAGAGAAAATATATTGTAGAAATATAAGAAACATTTGTTTCTCTTATTGCAAGAAAAAAATAGTTATCGACTTTATTAACTCCCCATGTAGTTGAATATCTAGGTGGGGGAGGTACTCATAGCCTGATGGTATTCCTATCAAAGGGAAAAAAGGATTGAAAGGAGATTGCATATTATAATTCTTGCCAGTGTCTTCATCCCACCTACACATTGACAAAAAAAAGGTGTACCCCTTTGAAGGAAAGTTTCTCCAACCATGCAAAAATGCTGATTGTCAATTTCATCTCCTAATATGTCATGTAATATAAGATTTTTTTTCTCCCTTCTTCTTTGACAATTCCAACCCACCTAGTGTATTTATAGGATATTCATCTCACTTTATCAACAAATGATTAAAGACTCAAACTTGCTAGTAATCCAATTACCCTGAATGATAAAAGGAAATGTATCTTTGGTTACTGCCTGCAGAACTCAAGGGATTTATCATGGGATGGAATGAAATTCAATTAATTCTGTGCTTTGCTTAGCATTCTTGAGGATCATTAGTTTATTCATTTGAATGCACATGTTTACCACTACTTTGTGAAGAGATTTTCTAGAATTAAAAATAGATTTTCTTTGATTTGTCATTGGCAGCTCCCAGTTTTCAGGATTAAGATACTGATGTGATTAAAATGAAATTGACTGCTTTAGAAAGATGAAATCTTCATGATTGCTTAAATGAAGGAAGAGAACATGAATGGCAAATATCAAAGAAGGATTTACTTAAGCAAAGCCTTCATTACCAGTAACTCAGTAACAGCGTAAGTGACCACTAAGGCCTTCCTTAGGGGATTTTGGATCAATTCACCTAAAACCAATTAGCTAAAGGCCATTTACCTGCAAGCAATTAGTGTGAAACAGAATACATTGATATAGAGATATCAAAATGACTAAAATCAGTTTAGTACATGCTGACACCAGGAGGCAGTAAATTGATTTTTGATGGACATGGAAAATAGAATTGCCCTTGCTTTCTGGAGCTTTTGGGGATGAGGTTACACCACATTAAGAAAAAACAGTAAGAACCTTCTTCACAACCTAGAGGTTTGGGTTAAAATGTGCTAGTCTGTGGAGCTGGTAGCAGAAGAGCTGGTTTTGAAAGGGAGAAAATGGAACAGTGCTGCCTTGGTGATGGCAAGAAACAAGGAAAAGAAATAAAAAAAAAAACACGTATTAGGTGCCTGCTACATTCTGGGCACTATGCTAACCACTTTACAAATAATACTTCACTTAATCCTTACAACAACCCAGGAAGGTAGATAATAATAAATTATCTCATTTTATATTTGAGGAATCTGAGGCAGACAGAAGATAGGTGACTTGTCCAGGGTTATATAGATAGTAAGTGTTTAAATTTGGATTTGAACTTAGATCTTCTTGACTCTACACCTTATATTTTCTTCTCTATTCTACCTAGCTACCCATAAGGAGGGTGCCAATCCTATTTCCTAATTGTATTTTACTATATTGGTATTGTTTCCAATTCCCTCTCTGGCCAGGTGTTATCCTTAGTCTCAGGACGTTTGTATATGCAAGACATTGATTTCTCTCAATATGGAAAACCAGATACATCTTTGACTTTCTTAATCTCCCTTGACACCAAAGTGGGGAGTCAGTAATCAATCAATCCACCAGGTAAACTGAAATTGGCAGGCTTTGGCCCTATTCCTCAACGGCCAATTATGAGCTGGGATTTCTGAAGGGATATTGGCAGGTCCCCCAGTACAAAAATATCAACGCAACCACCTGTCATGCTACCTTAATACTGACATATTTTCATGCCTGGAAGGTTTTCCCCTGAGTTCTATCATAAAATGCAAATACACCTGGTTACCCCTTAAGCTTTAAAACTAACATCTTAATTATAAATAACAGCTTACTCCACAATTCAGACTTTCTAAAGATTTAGCAGGAATTTACAGAAAAAGGTCCTGGGTAACTGTCTTGGGGGTGAAGGGAAGGGCTTGAAGGCCAAAAGGGAAGAAATGGATGCAAATAGTAGAGAAGGAAAGTCTCCAAAGAGAAAGGTCACTGAAAGAACAACTTTGCAGAAGTCAGGCTCCATGCACAAAGGAATAGCCAGGTGCACTGCAAAGAACATTGTATTAGGAGGCAGCAAATTTTCTCTTCTCAGTTCTACTACTAACTAGTACAGGAAGGTTAAGTAAGTCACTGCTACTTTCCAGGCATCAGCTTTCTCATCTGTAAAATGAAGGACATATCTAGACACTCTTAAGGCCCTTTGGATTCTACCTTTCTATAAGTTAATGAATATAGCTAATACACAGCTATATAAAAATACATATATTATGTACAATGTATATTATATATAATACACATATGTAATATACAATATACATAATAATATATAGCTATATGTAAATACAGCTAATATAATATAGCTAAATATAAGGTAAGGGTGGGGTCCATTGATTACTCACTTAAACATTTGTGAGTTAAGAACACATAGTGGTAGGATCACTCTATTAATTAAAAACTGTGCCAATAAGACCTGGACATCTCCTTGAATCAATCAAAGGTATTTAATTAGGAGTGAAAAAAAATCTTTTCCTATTGGTTGAGAGACTTATTCAGAGCTAAGGTGAGATTTTGAAGACCTGTCAGTAGAGAGGAAGAAGAGAGTGTATCAAGAAGGGAAATGGCAGAAGTTTCTCAACAAACAGTGAAAGAAGAAAGAGAAAATAGGAATATTTTGGCAGAGAAGTGACTGATAGGAAGGGATTTCTTTCTTACATGCATCTTGGAGCAGGAGATTCAGGCTGACCCCATCAATTGTTCCCAAGGAAAGAGATAAGCTCTAAGAAAGCACCTGCTATTTCCCAAAGTCCCCTCCCTATGTACATCACTTAATAAATAAAGTAATACAGTCTGCTTCTTCTTTAACCAAAATGTTACCCATAATATGAATTTTACTTCAACCAAAGGAATAAAAGGTTAAGGACTAAAGGCCAGAGACTGGAGACAAATAAAAATGTAAATTAGGACAGAGGAATGAAGTTCTGTCTAAATTCTAGAAAATTTTTGAATTGGAGGGTCCCAGTGATTGATTGCATCCTTAATTTTCCATTTCATATGAAATCCTTAAAACAACTGAAGAAGGAACTATGTGGACCAGAGAGGATGTTATATTGCCTTAAAATAAGTTAATTACTGAAATCTGGTTGTTAGAGTAATTATAAGATTTTTAGGAGACAGTCATTAATAATAGTAGTTGACATTTCCATAGGATTTAAAAGTTTATAAGATAGTCTCTTCACAATAACTAAGTGAAGCTGTACCAGTATCATGTCTGTTTTACATAAGATGCAGCATGGTAACTTAAGAACTGAATTCAGATCAGGATGACAAGATTTCAAGTGAGACCTCTGTTTCTTATACCAATGAAATCTCAGCACCAATTCTTTACCCACTGTACACATAAGGAACCTTAGGACCAGAAAGGATCAGTGAATTTGCCAATTACATAGCTATTATATGAAATCTAAGACTCAAACCCAAACCATCCGACTCTACTTTCAACGTTCTTTCTAGTATCCCACATTGCCTTTAATAAATGCTAAGTAAATACTCACTTTATTTGGCTCCATACATACATTTATTTTAACGGTTTCACATTTGTTTCAGTCAAATACGGTAGGGTACATCTGTGGATGCTCTTACTGGAAACACTAGAGTTGGTAGAACTCTTGAACCATGTGTGTTCTGAGCTCTAGTTGAGATATATGCACTAAGTTGAGTCAATGTCCATGTAAGTTTCAGTAGAGCTATGATAAGAAGGACCCACAGGGTAATGTAGGGAGGAGTGAGTGGGAACTAGCTGTGGGTGAAGAAGGTCAAGGCTCCCTGAGTAGAATAGGCTGGCTGAGGTAGAGAACCACAACCGATGTTTATTTTAAATTATAAATACATACATGCTTACATGCATACATACATACACATGTGTGTATGTATATGTTTATGAATATATAGATACATGTTTCTATATGTAGATATATGTGTTTATTTTATGGAAAATGATTTTTCTTAGTAATTATTATATTGGAGACTCAGAGCTTCTCCCATCTCCCTCTATTCCAAAGTTCAATTCTTCTTCAGAAGGAATTTAAGATCCAACCTAAGTGGGTGCATTCCTGCTCATTGTGTTTCCCAGACAGGTCTGGAAAAATGCTTTTTCCTCCTTATTGTCAGTACAGGTGACATGGAAATTGATGTGTCTTTAACCAGGATTACGTGACCTAAGTCACTTACTCAAAGATCCTCATTTTAATATAGCCCACCTCCCAATGTGCTGACCAGTCATAGTTGATTGGCACTCTGTGGGAACACCTACTCTTCAAAGGACATATAACCCTGTCCCCCAGCCCCCAAACTGAACCAGTTCTGGAATTGTAACTTCTGTGCAATTCAGCCTGAGAGAAATAAAAAAGAAACAACATGGACACAACCCAATCATCTGTCTCTTTCCTAGAACAAACTCTGTGAGAGGTTAAAATATAAAACAGATATTTAATCTAAACAGTTTCATATGAACAATCTATTACTTTCTAAATCAATAGTTTGTGTTTTTTTTTAATAAAATTAAACTCTTAAGAAGTAGGCTGATATCACAGTTAAAAGACTGGTCTCTGAGTGCTGTGTTTGTATTATTATGTAGAGGTAAGTTACTTAAATATTTTTGACTCCACTCTCCTAGGAACTCTCTCTCTCTCTCTCTCTCTCTCTCCACATACATACATATACACACACATACATAAACATGTATACATATATACACATGCATGTATATATGTATATGTGTATTTATGTATGTGTGTGTATGTATTATATATACATGTATATAAATTACAAAACCGTTGCTAATCCTCATTGGTGGAAGGAGTTACTTTGTTGGGAGTTCCCTACACCAATGAAGGGGTGCAGGAGGAAGAGGGAGAAAGAGGAAGAAGGAGCTCGTTATGTCCAACCCCACCAAAACTTACAGAAAAAACTTTATATGATTTGAACACTGAATCATTTCCTGTGTAAAGTTCCAAAAACTAAAAACAGTAATAGCAACTAAAGAAGGGAAGTTGGACCTTGCCCATTAGAAGCATGCAGTCTAAAGAAAGAGACAGGAGAAACACAAACATATATAAACAGAAATGACAGAAACATAAATGTAACCATAACCAACTCATGTCTGGATAATTATTTTGCATTTGTTAAGTGACCGAATTCTGCTGGGTTGACTTCTGTAACAGGTTTTCAGTTTTCAACATCACTTTCATGTGCATTTACTTTGAATTAAAATGGCCTTTGTGCATTTTGGTGCAGGAACATAGTTTCATTTACACCTGGCATTTTGACAGCAGGGAATGAATTCTTAATTTAAATTAGCACGTTTTGTGGCAGCCAGACAAGGGAAAGGCAAAGCATTTTTTTCTCCAAATCATCTTATGAATTTATCTGAAAAGTCTCTGTAAAAGGATAAACTGCTTTCTAATTTTGCTTTCTATAATGCAATGAGTTTTCTTATTTCTACTTAAATCTTAATATAATCTCTCTAGTCTTATTATAAGGAAGAGGAGGATAAACATTTTAAAGGCAACATGATATCAGAAATATTAGGTTTTGTTTTTTTTTAAAGAATGAACCATCAACATGTTTGAAATGTATCCTTGCTTTCTTAAGTAATTGAGGAGGTTTTCACTAAAGTATGGTCACCGAAATTTCATGAATTGACAATAATTTGCTAAATGATATTAAAAGTTGGAATAATAATTTAATAAATATCCGGGAAGTACTTCACATATGTATATGTGATATAGATTTCATGTATATTTATACTATACCTGTACTTATACATATATATTATACCTATTCATATCATTGATATGTACATCTATAGGTCTTGCTCTCACTCTGATTTCATCCCTAGCTCTGTCAACTATTTGGAAAATTACTCCTTTCCTCAGCTTTGCAGTACACACCAACTGGTCTCAACTCTTTTCTTCCCATATGGTATTCTACCTCCTATTTTCCTACTCCTACTTTTCCTATTATTATCTCCCTTGCCTGGAATACATTCTCTCCTCACCTCTGCCTACCTCATAGAAACCCTCATTTCCTTCAAGACACAGGTCAAGTAACACCTTCTGCATAAAACTTTTCTTGTTCACTTCAACTAGTAATACCCTGCGTCCAAGGGTGGTGTACTGGAGCTAGCTCCAGCTTCAGAGCTGATTGTTACATATTCAATATAAGCATTTATATCTCAGAAATAGGCAAATGCTCTGAGTCAGGGTTTAGTTTATTGCATTGTGGATTTCTAGACTTAACAAAGTGACAGAAGAATGCTAATAATGCAGATCAATTTAAAGTGTGTTGTAGGTACATTTTTTGAGAGTCAATTTACTTACATTTACTAGCACATCCCCTCCTCCTTCCCCAATTACCTTGTATTTAACTCTTTTGTATTTATTTGTATTCCATAGTAACCTATCTCCTATATCTACAAATCTGCCTTAAAGGGACCTCAGAGGCCATCTTGTTCAATTCCTTCATTTTATGAATGAAAAAAGTTGAGGGCCAACCAGGTTACAAGTAACTTGTCCAAGGTTAGAATCAAAGGATGATAGGGATCCAGGTTCACTGAATGTAGAGCCAGTGTTCTTTCTATTGTAAATAACACATGCATGTTATGTTTCCTTTAAGTACATTAGCTATTTCAGAGACAGGCTTTCATTCTTTTTCTTGTGTGTATAACCAGTCCCAAAGGTAAGTGTCTGGAACATTTTGATACCTAATGTGTGGATTGATTTTTACATAGTTCTACTTCTATCTTTTTATGGCTATAGCTATCTATGTATCTCTAATTTTTTTATCTGTATAGTTAGAGCTAATAATTACAATAATAGTTACAAATATGAATGTAATTCCATTTTGGAGCTCATATAGGACTTATTGCAGTTTTTTTACTGTAGAAATCAAGACTATTTATCTTTGTTTTAACCTAATTATTAAGTTTCATTAGTACCCTTCATGTACCCTGTGTCCCAAATAAGTTGAACATTTTTCTCTCTTGGTTTGTTTATTTGTTTTTTCCTTGCCCTCTCCTTTCTCCAAGGCCTTTGCTCACATTCTCATCTATGAAAATGAGCTATCCCCCTTCTGTCTTTACTTGTGTCTTTCTGCTTTCAAAGCATAACATAACATGTGTTCCATAAGACCATCCCTAATTCTCTCTTCCCCCTTAAAAAAACAAAAAGAAAGAAAGAAAAGAAAAAAGAAAACAACTGAAAGCAATCTTTCTCATTTCTCATATATTTTCTCTCAATCTCTAACACCTATAGATAACTCTTCCTTTTAGTGTGTGTATGTGTGCATACACATACATACATATATGTATATTTATGTGTGTGCATGTATGTGTGTATACATACATACACACATATACATTAAAAGGAAGAGTTATATAGATGTTTAATATATATAATACATACACACACACTCATACACACACACCCATATATAACCTCTTCTCCTGCCGCCTACTGGATTATAAACTCCTTGAAGACTTAAGAAAGGCGTATATCTGCCATTCAAGAAGTTTTATGGTCTCCTGGATGATGTGTTGAACTTGGCATCATGAAGATCCAAATCTCAAATCCACCTCTAACATTCGCTAGCTATGTGACTATGAATTATTCTTGTGTTCTCTCTCCTTCTGAAATTGCAGAGAATACCTATTGGACCTTCCTCAAGTTTTAATGAGATAACCTATGAAAAGTCCTTTGCAAATCTTAAATGTCAGCTAGTCACATTATATTACAGGTTCTAGCACAGCACCTTTCATATATTAGCTACTTAAAAATCTTTATTACTTCGAGTTTTAGTAAAAAAAAATCTTTGTATTGGTTATATGGGAAATCTTACTGAGGCAGGACAGCATTGATTATGCTCTGAACAGGATATTTTGTAATTCTTTACATTGATAACAACCCCCAAGTGCTTGCATATATAATCATATCATGGACATGAAAATTACAATAAACAAACATATTTAGCTTAGATTTTTATCTGAATCTGTGGCTTCATGATTTCTCACATAAAACTTCTACTGGGGAAACTATCTTTTACCAGTTCAGTTTAATACCTGCTCTGCAACTCATAGCCTTAGACACTGGAGAGAGGACACTGACAAGTGAAATCATACGCTCAGCATCACATAGCCAGTATGTCTCAGAGTCAGCTCTTGAACCCAGATCATCTTGCTTCTGAAGGCAGATCTCTAACCCTTGCACCATATTGTCATTAACACACGCATGCACACACACACACACACACATAGGGAGAAAGGGAGAGAGGCAAACAGACAGACAGACAGACAGACAGAGAATAGATGGATGATAATGCATGTATTTAGAGATGAACGATAAATAGGAGGGTATGAATGGTTGGATGATGGATGAGCGATGCATGGATGGATGGGATGGATGGTAAATGAATGAATGAATGGCAAATGGATGGATGATAGATGATAGATAGATAGAGAGCAGAGAAAAGGAAGGAAAGCCAGGCAGACTAAGAAACAGACAGATGCAGACAAATAGACAGAAGTAGACTAATTTCATTGATATAGGCAACTCCCAAATGAGGAAACTTTCTGCCAAGGGAGATCAACAGCTATTTTGCAATGGGCATATAATTTCATACATGTTTGTGTGTATATATATATATATATACATATATACATACATATGTGTATATGTGTGTATGTATGTATATATGTGTGTGTGTGTGTGTGTTCAGGGGTTAGACTTATCCTCAGAATCAAAATGACAGCTTCAAGGACTGTCTCTAATATATGTTGGCTATGTGACCCTTTTTCTTGCTGAGACTAATCCTTCTACATTCATGAATGATCCCATCTCATTCTGTCTTCTCCAAGAGATTGCCTCTTCTATTATCCTTACTCCCTCACTTATATGCTACCTCCCTGCCTGCTGCTCTCTTACTATCTCCAAACATGACCATATCTTTCCCAAACTCAAAAACATCCCCGCTTAATCAGTTCATCCCTGCTCGTGTATTTCCCCTGTAATTTGTGGCTAACCTCCTTCAGAAGGTTGTCTTCAATTGGAATCTTCAAACGTCCTTTCTCTTCATTCTTCTTAATCCTCTATAGTCTGGCTTCTGACCTCATCATTCAACCAAAACTGCTCTATCCAAAGTTACTAATGATCTGTTAATTCCCAAATCTAATGACTTTTTCCTCAGTTCTCATCCTTCTTGACCTCTCTGTGTCTTTAATAGTTTTAATCACTCTGTTCTGATTGATACTCTTTTCTCTCTAGGCTTTTGTGGCACAACTCTCCCAAGGTTCTCCTTGTAACCACACGATTATTACTTCTTAGTCTTTTTTTTGCTTTTCCTTATCCAAGTCATGCACACCATCTCTGAGTATCCCACAGGGTTCTGTTCTGTGCACTTTCCTCTTCTCTCTTTACTCTTTCAATTGATGATCTCATTAGCTCCAATGGATTGTGTCATTATCTTTTTATGCTAATTATTCCTGAATCTATTTATCCAGCCATAACCTCTCTGCTGACCTCCAGTCTTGTATCTCCAACTGCCTATTAGACATCTTAAGCTGGATATATTGCACGTACTTTAAACATAAAATGTCCAAATCTGAACTCATTATCCTAAATAAATTCTCCCCACTTCTAAACTTCCTTATTATTGTCAAGAGCACCACCATTCTCCACTCACCCAGGTTCACTACCCAGAAGTCATTCTTGATTCCTCATTTTGTCCCATCCACCAGATCCAATGCATTTCCAAAGCCTCTCAATTTTTACCTTTGTAATATCTTTTATATGTACCCCTTTCTTACTACCACTGCTGCCTCTACACTGGTGCTGGTACTTATTATCTCATGCCTGGATTATTTCAATAGTCCCTCACATAAGGATCTCTCGACTCCAGTTCATCCTTCACTCAGATGATGATCTTCTTAATGAACAGGTTTAATTATGTCATGCTTCTGTTCTATAAACTCCAGTGACTCCCTATCACCTTCAGGATCAAATATAAAACTCTTTCAATCAGAGTCAGTAATCAATGATGATTTTTACAGCTCATCCACTGTACCATGATGCCTGTCAGTATCTCTCTAGACCATGTTTTGGGCCATAAGAAGCAGAGGAATAAGAATATATGCTTATATAAATGCATATTTATGTATATATATTTATATACACATGAATTATTATACGCATACATATTCAATGTAGCCATAAATATATGTGACCTACAACCCAACAGATTTATATACCTAGTGATGTTTGCTTAGGCTGATTTTGAATTGGTTGTTATTATTTATACACCACATACAAACTATTATATGGTAAAGTGACAATGACACAAATGTATTTCTTGGGTGCAAGAAGTATTCCAAAGATTAACAATTTTCTTCCAATTAAAAATCTTCTAGCCCTGTTTAAAAACAGTCAACTCATAGTTTGACTTATGACCTTCCCATTAAACTCACCTCTCATATTCCCCCATTACAATCACTTTTTTATTTACCTTTCTTTTCCCCCAGTTCCTGGGGGAATGAATGTTGACAGGTAAAATGCATGTCTATTTGATAGACCCTTTCATTAAGTAACTTAGCCTGTGTTCATGCATTCTCTAACTAAGGTACAGTCTAGTGAACTTAAAAGGAAACTCTTAAATCATAATCTGAAAATTAGATGATCTTCACCACCATCATTGACATGTATATTTCTAAGAGTATTCGAGAGCTAAGAATGAAGATTGTAACACTGTGTTCCAAAATAAATCCCTAAGAGGCAATATAATACAAAGAAAAATCACTGGTTTGGGGTCAGTGGACCTGAGGTCCAATCTTGGTTCTACCACTTACAATCTGAGTGATCTTAAGTCATTTAATATCCCCTGGCCTCTGTTTCTGAGTGTAAAATGAGGATATTGGCCTAGGTGGTTTGACCATCTTAGGTCTTTGTTAACACTAAATAATGTGTCTTGCTGTTGAAAAGGAAAAAAAATCAAAGAGCAAAATGAAACTTTTAACTCATAGACCATTGAAAAAATAATATTCTATTATCTAACATCTCTTTTAAGACCAGCTAATCTCTGAAGCAGGTGTTCCATTCACCTTTTCTCATTAGAAGGGCAATGAGTTTTACATAAAAGATATGTGCCTATTTGTGAAAGTCACTGGGGAAATCAGTAATGATAGTGACCCTTTATACCTGGCGTTGGCATTCTTTTCTGGAAACTATCCATACCTATCC
This sequence comes from Notamacropus eugenii, assembly GCF_028372415.1. Lineage (NCBI taxonomy): Eukaryota > Metazoa > Chordata > Mammalia > Diprotodontia > Macropodidae > Notamacropus > Notamacropus eugenii. The sequence goes on from NC_092876.1 coordinate 316,720,438, forward strand.
CTGAGAAAATATAAACTCTGAGCTTCAGAGATTATCAGAAACCACAATTCTCCAGTTGACCTCTGATCTTGAACAAAGTCTTTGGCAGGTGGAATTGAAAATTGGTTTTCCTTGCCCACTTTTCACTCCTACGTCCTCCCCCAGCACACACTTTCCTTATTTTTCCTTTCAAAATTATAGTTGAATTTCTGGAACTCTATGATACAAAGCCCTTTGGCTCTTACAGGGAAGCATTTCTCAGTCTCAATCTATAATTAATAATACAGATTAAAAAATTAAATACTTTAGAGAGCATAACCAATGCCATGATAACCTTTCTTCTCAAATTTTCTATAGCAATAGATTCCACAGTATCAAAGGATTTAGACCTGGAAAGGACTTGAGAGATCATTTAGTTAAATTATCTCATTTAACAGATGAGAAAACTGAGTATAAAGGAAGTTAAGTAAATTGTCCAATGTCACAAATGCAGCTGAAATTTTCCAATGCATATATCATATCATTTCTTTATTAATATTAGACCATAAGCTCTGTATGGGTAGGGGATATGTTTTATTTAATCTTTGACTTCTATTGCAAACCTATGCTTTGTGCATAATAGGAAGTTGTAAACATGCTTCTTGAGTTAGATTGAATAGCCAATAAGTGATTGTTGATTTGATTTGGAGAGTATAAAAGTATAAGCCTTCAAGAATGAGAGAGGAGAGAGAGAGAGAGAGAGAGAGAGAGAGAGAGAGAGAGAGAGACAGAGAGAGACAGAGAGAGACACAGAGAGAGAGACAGAGAGACAGAGAGAGAGACAGAGACAGAGAGAGAGAGAGAGAGAAAGAGAGAGAGAGAGAGAGAGAGAGAGAGAGAGAGAGAGAGAGAGAGAGAGAGAGAGAGAGAGAGAGAAAGGGAAAGAGGGGGAGAGAGAGGGAGGGAGAGAGAGAGGGAGAGAGAGACAGAGACAGAGACAGAGAGAGACAGAGAGAGAGAGAAATGATACGTAAGAAAATGAAGAATGGGAAAAAAGAGGTAAGTATGATTGGGACAGATAAAATATAATCATTAGTTCTCTCAGGACCCTCTTAGTAATTGTTTCAACATGCCACATATGAAGTGAAAATGGGACACACTGATAGCTGTAAGAGATGATATAAGGGAAATATCTCTGGTTTGGTGGTGAGGAATACTGACTATGATTCATCATAGAAATTCAGAACTGAAGGGCCATCAGAAGCATCCTTTTTCTTCATGATATCCAATGACAAATTGTTATCTAGACTCTAAGGCAGCTAGGTGTTGTATTAGTGAGGCATCATGAACTGGTAGATTGAAAACTGACCTCAGAGACAGGAAGACATAAGTTTAAGTCCCACTATTGAATCCTTCAGGCTTTTTGACTTTGGGAAAGCTATTTAAACTCAGTATCCCCAAGTAACTTGCTAAGACTATAAGTTATATAGTAACAGTCTGTATTGAGAGTATTGATTTTTTAGCCTTATCTTATATTGATGAAATCACACATTTGGTCAAAAAAGGATCACTTGAACTTTTCGATGACCTCCTCACACTGGTTATCTCATATTGAGTTTTTAATCCACTAGAATATCTAGAGTTTTTTTTTTTAATTCTTGTTGAGCCATAACTTCCCATCCTATACTTATGCAAGTGATTTTTTGAACGTAGGAGGACATTTTATGTACCCATATTAAAATTATCTCATTAGATTTCACCTGTAAATGCTGGTTCTGTGCTTGATGGCATTAAGGGTTTGGACAATGGAAAGCATTATTTTATCTAGTTTCAAAGATCTATTAATTTCATCTGAAGGGGAAGTTAGAGACCCTAACAGAGGAGCGGTCATGTAACACTATTAAAATAATTTAAGCAAAAATTATAGAGATGGTTATGACTGTGGGTTAGGATGAGTGACATATTTTTGCAGTAGAATATACTAGATTTGACTACATACGGATAGGAGTTAGGGAGAGGGAAGGATTAGAGACCACATTAAGTTTATAAGCATGGCATGCTAGGAAAATGGTGCTATGGATAATATAGATCTGGAAGGTAGAAAGCCATGAAAGAGAATAATTGCATTTTGTTTTGTTTTTAAGGGGAAGTTGGATAACATTTCCCTTGGACAATATTAGTCTTAAGTCTGAGATGCTCATGGCCATTCAGGTGGAGATGGCTAATATGTAATTGAAAATACAAACCTAAAGTTAATACAAAATACAAACCTAACTTTAACAGTCCAGATTAGAGAAGGATTTAGGAATCATCTAAGAAGAGGCAAAAATTAAAGGCATGAAACGGGATGGGACTGTCAAGGATTTGTATAGTTCCTTAAGATTTTCTGGGTGCTTTCCTTGCAACAAATAAAGTAGCATGAACCACATGGTTGGATTGGACATGTCAGTTAACTAGATTGGGGGTGTCAAATGTGGGACCTGCAGTGTGGCCCACAATACTCTTAAGTATAATCCAAGGCAGATTAAAATGTAATCAAGAGATATTTAACAAAATACATGAAAATTCAGAACATAGAAAATGTTAATGTAGTTTTCTACGGCAATCTGAAAGGATCCTTATGTATAGTTTGTGGCCTATATTTCTATTTGAGTTTGACACTACTGGACTAGATGATAATAAAGATAAATGGATGTATCAGTAACTGAATGGCCAAATTCTAAGAGTGGTGATTTGTGAGTCAGTTTCTCCACCTTGAAGAAACTTTGCCCTGGGAGTTTCTTAAAACATCTTTTTGGTTTCCAATGGTCCAACGTGTTATTATCAATGAATTAAATAAAGTAATAAGCAAAGTATTTCTTAGATTCATAGATGGCATGAAACTTGTAGTTCTAGCTGTTATATTGGATAACAGAGTAAAAAAAAGATTTCAGTAGGTTAGAACAATAACAAAAATTTAACCAAATGAAATTAAATAGGCAATTCTATGACACGCATCAAAAAAAAAAATATTCACTTAGCCCACATTGATAATGACACTGTGTCTAAAGTTAGCAGTGTTAATCTGTTCTGTCCTGTTCAGTTCCAGGTACTCTATTATAAAAATGGAATTGATAAATTGGAGTACAGCCAAAGGAAGATGCCCAAGGTACTAAAGTGACTAGAGGAAATGTTATGCATGGATCAGTTGATAGAACTGGATGTGTTTAGTCTGAAAAAGAGAAAACTGAAGGGGAGCATGATAGCCATTTTTAAGTATTTGTAAAGGTCTTAGGTAGCACAGGGATTACACTTAGTCTGTTTGATCACAACAGTGAAAAACTAGACATAAAGGATGAAGACAGGCAGATTTCAGCATCTCTCTCTTTGATGGTAACCTCTGAAAAATTATATTTGTTGAAAATGCAGTGGTTTTCCTATTATTCAAATCAATAAACATTTAGTTGACACCTATTGAGTTCAAGTTCAGCTGCAGTTCTTTCCACAGAAGCCTTTTAGGGATTTTAGATTAAATCTTTGAAAACTTTAGATCTTTATGGAGATGTTGGATGACCATTTTTCAGAAATAATGTATGGGGGATTAGAGATAAGATTTGAACTAAGTCTTTTGACTCCTAATCTAGTTCTTTTTTCTACTATGTCCATTGGTCCTTATCTTAAGTAGAGTACAACTCTGACATGTGTAGTGGTCATGCTGGTCACTGGTGAGGGGGAGAAAGGGAATAACCATTCATATATCACTGTGCCTGGCATTGTGCTAAGCATTTTACAAGCATCGTCTCGTCTGAGTCTCACAAGAACCCTGCTGAGTACATACTACTATTATGCCCCTTTTACAATGGAAACTGAAACTAAACAATGGTTAAGGAACTTGCCCATAGTTATATGGCTAGTAAGTGTCTGAGGCTGGATTTGAATACAGATTTCTTTTTTGTAATACCAAGAGTCCAAAGTACAGCTATACAGTGGAGGAGCAAACATTTTTGGGGAAAAGAAGTTTGATACACCAGAACTCCAGGCTATGGTGGTGAGAGGCAAAGATAGCAGTTATTTGCAAGTGCTATGGGTTCCAAAGATAAGATAGAACACACACACACACACACATACACACTCAGAGGAAAATCTTCAATCTTCTAGTGGAGTGTAGAGGTCATAGGAACTATAGTACAGACTCCAAGAGAAACAGAGTTTAGACTAGATGCAAGCACATTGCTGCAAAGGAATATTGAGAACTCTGGGATCCAGGAAATAGATGACTTGAGCCCTTCAGTGAGGTCCTCAACTTCATTTGTAAGGCAAACCCTTCACCATATAGTATCGTAAGTTTCTGGAGATTGTGAACTGAGCCTCTGGGAGAGAATGGGATTTAATTTATGGGATTTTACCTATAACTCTTCCCTTGACAATTGGCACTAATAGGGGAATCTCATTTCTGTCTTATTATGCTTTGAAATAATTTTGTTGTTTGTTCAAATACTTATTGGTATTATGAGTTTTGTGTAAGAGAAATGAATGCCTTCTTAGGGCAGAGCTTAGGGCAGAAACCAGGGACATACAGATGTTCTTTGATATTACTTCTAAATGTATATCAAATGCCAGCTACATCGTTACTTGAGAGACATTTCCCATATCTAACCCTGTGATGTCTCATGAGAACAAGGTGCTCTAGGAGCTCTGCTTAATGCATGGATTATAGCTGATTCTAACAAATAATGATAAGAGAAAGCAAAGGGCTTACTTTAGAATCTTTGGAAATGCCTTCATTAATTAGGTCCTAGGAGGAGTTAGGAAAATAGAGGAAGAGACAACAGAGAGGTAGGAGGAGAATGTGAATAGACTAATATAGCACCGACTACCCTGGTTCCAACTGCCTAAATGCCCTCCCCCAGAAAAATAAGAGGTGGGAGGGCTGGGGTGTCTAGGTTCCCTAAGATTATATACAGCACCCACCAAAGATATTCTCTCAATTTTAGGAGTTGGTTCCCTGTACCTCAGTTCTTTTTAACAACTTTTCCAAATTATAATTAATTTCTAAGGTATAATTACAAAAAGGAAAATGGTTTATTTTCTGAACATATGTAAGATTTAATCCCTTACCTCAGTTCATTGTATGACCTCAGTCTCTGAAGAGAAGATTGGGGTCATGACTTAGATCAGTGCCTATAGAGCATAGTGCCAAGTTCTAATTTAATGCTCCACCTTGGGTTCAAGTTCCATGAATTTTGGCTTCCCAGGGCTTCCCTCTGAGGTGGATTGGCTACAAACATTCTACCCAGAATCCTGGATCCTAAGTCTCCATGACTTACACTCCCATGTCTGATAGCAATTCCTCTATGTATCTTAATGTGAAAAGGACAGGCAGAATGGCAACAGAAACACCCTGAGACCATTTCTAGAATCCCAAGTAAAAGAGGAAAGGGGGAAGTATCCCACCTTCCTGGCTCAATTTTTTAAAATCAAAACCCCTGTGAATTATTAAAATGGAAGAAACCCCAGTCCAAAAAGGGGGACCTGGAATCAACCAGCATCCTATCACAATTTACAAAGATTGTAAAATCATTCGTTGCCAGAGAAGGAGCTTGCCAGCTGGAATTGTGAGACAATGTCCACATCTATTTGAAGAGGAGTTGTAAAGGGGGAGATATTTATATATATTTTTTCAAACAAAGAAAGGCAGGGAGTTGTGGAGAAAGATAAGAACTGGGAGGGTTCTAGAAAGGAATAAGACATGGAACCCCATTTCCAAGGGGAGGGGGAGATCCAGGAAACAAGAGGAGTGAGGAATTCCAGGTGTCAAAACTGTGTCTCTAATACACAGATCAGAAGGCATTCTTAGTGATAAGCAGTCTGGACAATTCAAGGCTCAAACATAAACAATAAGGTAAGAGGATGTCTCACAAATCTCTAACACAAGATGTGCCTGAAAGCCCCATAAGCAACAGTTAGGGAAGTCTCTGAAGATAAAGACATCCTTGAAGTTCTGTAAGCTATCAAATGGCTAAGGGTCTCCTTCAAGGCTGGTATGAGCCTAATTACCTTCAAAGTTGCTGATTTTCTACATATCCAGATAGGTTTACACTGCAAAGAATTGTTGGTACCTCAAGTCACTCTATATCTTAGTTAATACAGCAACTTCTCATACAGCTCTTCTCAGTTATCTGGAAAATTGGGGGGGCTCAAGCAAATCAAAGTAGTTAGCATATCCAATTGCACAGTTTATAATTTCATACTGTGTGTGAATTATGATCTTCACCATCTAGACACAATAGGAAAGAACACAGAAAAGAGGCAGCTGTCCCAATTTGACCAGTTTTAAAGATGTTGCCTATTGTAGCTAATCCAGTCATTCGAAGACTTTCAATGACCCATGGGGTAGAGGAACACAGGAAAACAGGTGCTTCCATCTTAGGCAATCTGGGAATGCACAGAACATACCCCTTTAAAGTAGTTAGAAAACATTAGAAAATTATAATCAGGGTGGAGTATTTACTGGGTCTTGTATGCAGTATATGTGATTATGTAAACAAACAAACTCTTACTACTTCTACTGGCTCATTTCCTATTTAAGCCTCTGTCTGTGTTCATAAACAGTTAGGGATGTAGAGAGTTTGAAAGTCAAAAATTTGCAGAAATTCTCTCATTCAGCTGTCTACAACCTTAGACTGATATGAGGAAAATCTCATTTCCATTTTAGATTGACTTCTCTTAACATCAATTATGCATTTATATTCTTGAGAACAAATTAGCTAATGGTCTAAGTTAATGGTCTTTTTTTATAACAACTTCAAGCAGCAGAGAAATACAAATAAGCATTTAAAGGAAATCTTTTACTTATAGGTGATAATGGTGGCATTTGGTAGTTTGAACTTCTTCCTTTCCACTTTCACCCCTCCACCCACCATTCACACCAAAAATGCCAATGAATTGTTCATATATGGACAAAAGGAAGCAGGTCTTTCCTCAGACAGCACTTCAGGGAAGAAAGGGGAAGCAAATGATTGTGAATTAGACTTTAAACTTCTCACTCTCCATCATAATTTCTGGTTCCCAGCTGGATTTACTCTCAGTCCCGCAATTCTAGTCTGCCTCCATTCTAGTCTGTTCTTCCCATTTCCCTTTACCACTGCCTCAATCAAGTCTCTCTTTGGCTTCACAGAGATTTCACTATGCCTAAAGTTCTCGGATCACCTTGTTTTCCATAAATTCTATAACAAAGATGGCACTTAGTGCATTCATTTGCTGTTGGCTTACGGACCTCCTCTTCTCCTTCTTTGAGCATCTCCTGCACATATCAGCTATATGACTTCTTAGTGGAAGAAAGTTCTCCTAAGGTAAAAGGCTGTAGAAAATTGAGGAACTTTGTTATGAGACCTACATGCTAATATTCTCATTCAACAAAGTCTCTATAACAGTGGCCATGAAGGTTGACTTACACTACCAAGGAGGGAGAGATGGTCAATATTATGAGTACTAGGAAGTCATTTAACAGCTGTGGACTTCAGTTTCAAATCTAGAGAATGGGAACACAGTATCAGTAAGCACTCCAACATAGACAGGGGTTCTACTACCACAGGTTCTTAGATCTGCATTCATAAAAGGAAAGACAACTTTTGAGGGGTTAATAATAACTTTAATCAAGCACATATATCATTCTTTAAAAAAGCACATATATCATTCACCTTTTTCAGGGGATTCAGCACTCTGAACTTCAAAGAAAATACAGAGAAATCAGGAGATCAACAGACAAGGCTTCCTCTGCCTGAATTCAACAGACAGTTGGGATCCTAACTATCAGACCATAGTTACCAGAGAGCAAAACACTGACATCTGGGTTTGCAAAGCTGAGGGGCTCCTTAAAGCAGCTTCCCAGAGTCCTCATCTGGTACTTAAACCTTATAAAAACTAAGCCCCAAAGTAAAACCTCACCCTAAGAATATTTATACACTTTTTTAGAGCCAGAGGGCATAATCCTCTGACCTAGTGCCTCAATAGAGAAAATAAAAGGTACTTGGGACCCTCCTACAAAACAATTCCCTTAATCATGCTTCCCACAAGGGGTAGGAAAGATCCTCTTTAATCACATTATTTAATCAAAGACACTTTTAGTAAAAGAAATACAGCAAAAGATCTTAATTTGATTGCCATCACAAATACTACTTTCTGTCTTATCTATCTCACAAGAATGTTGTATGGATAAATTCAATTTAATCTATCTTATGACGTTGCTACATGCAAAATGTTTTGCTAGGAAGTGGGCATTCAAAGAATAAAGCAAAACAATCCATGTTCTCTAGGAATTTGTTGCCTATGGGGGAAGAAACATGCAGAAGAGTTGGAAAAAATATCAAATTTTCCAATCAAAAATATTATAATTATTGTCACTAGACACAGAACTAAATAGAACTGGCAGTTGAAATGCCTCATAGATCAAGTGAATTATCAAGCATTGTGTTAAATTTTGCTGCTTTCATTGAATTTAAAAAGTACAGGGAATCTGTCTTTGCAGTAAAATGAAATGATAGAGGATGATTATATTCACTTCTTATCTAGAGGAAGGCCTCCAGCTCATTGGGTACATCCCATGTGGAAGAGTTCTAAACATATTTTAAATGTGGGTGAAAGTTTCAAAGAATAAGATAGATTGGTAAATAGAATATTTACCACATAATAGTGGGTTCAATGAAATCTGTCTTGACTTTCTTACTGCCTTAGGCTGTTTCAGCTGAGCATGAAATCTATTGTAAAAGAAAAGAAGGCGGTGATTAACATGCAAATCAAAGCAGCAGGGGAGAAACAAGCATCTTGATTGGTTTATTCTTAGGAGAATTATTTAATATTTATAGAACATTCCCATCTGTTAAAGGTTATATGTAGAAATAGACATAAATATGATCCTTGTCCTTGACAACTTGATTAGCAGCAAGGAACAGGAATTCTAAATTATCCTAGTTTTCTTTATTTGATCACTATAGAAATCCACTACTCTTCTCGCTCTTTCTGTCAATAGAAGGTCATCAAGGCAGATAAGGAGAGATAAGACATACAGGGACAGAGACTGATGGAGGGTCAGAAAGAGATGGGGCAGGGGGAGGGGAAGAGACAGAGAGACAGAGAGGCAGGGAGGTAGAAGAAGGGACTTGACCAGCTTGTTTATTGTAAAGACACAACTGAATCTCACAGAGGTACACTTACCTATAGAATTCAGTGAATTAATATAAAGTAAATACAGTGAATTGATATGAAACTGAGACTGAGAATAATATTTGTTTCTAATGATCTGTTCAGGTATTTCCTCTTGATTTTTTTTTGGAGAAACCTCAATTGTCCCTCTTTCTAGTCCCCATTGCTTAGTACCTGGACTGGGAAACCTGGAGTGTGATCTCAAGGCCACATGTGGCCCTATAAAATGCCATCCACCTCCACAGACATAATTATGGACTTGGAAAGCAGAATGAAGCAGACTATTTTCTCTTGTGTTATGTTTTGTTTTGTTTCAATTTTTCTCATGGTTTCTCCCATTCATTTTAATTCTTCCATGCATAACTAAGGTTATAATATATTTAATAATCCTCAGATACAGCCCTTTGACTGAATCCAAACTTCATAGAACAAATCTTCTTAATAAAAGGGTTAAGAACTTGGTATTGGCTAAGAAATGAAAGAGTAGACCCGTGGAATAGGTTGGGTACTCAAGACAAAGTAGTCAATGAATATAGTAATCTACTGTTTGATAAACCCAAGGACCCCAACTTCTGGAATAACTCATTGTTGGACAAAAACTGCTGGGAAAAACTGGATAACACTGTGGCAGAAACTGGGCATAGACCAATGCCTGACACCTTACAAAAGAATAAATTACAAATGGATACATTATCTAGGTAAAAAACTGATACTATAAACAAATTAGGAGAGCAAGGAATATTGTATTTGTCAGATTTATGGAGAATGGAGAAATTTATGACCAAACAAGAGATAGAGAACATTATGAAGTGCAAAATGGATAATTTTGACTACATTTAATTGAAAAGTTTTGCATAAACAAACCCAATGCAACCAAGATTATGAAGGAAGTAGAAAACTGGAAAAGAATTTTTGCAACTAGTGTCTGTGACAAAGGCCTCGTTTCTCAAACATATAGAGAACTGAGTCAAATGGAAAAAAAAAACACAAGTCATTCTTCAATTGATAAATAGTCAAAGGATATGAACAGGAAATTTTCAGAGGAAGAAATTAATGCTATCTGCAGTCATGAAAAAATTCTCTAAATCACTATTGATTAGAAAGATGCAAATCAAAACAACTCTGAGGTCCCACATCCCACCTATCAGATTGGCTACCATGATAAAACAGGAAGATGATAAATGTTGGAAAAGATGTGAGAGAGTTGGAACACTAATTCATTCATTGTTGGTGGAGCTGTGAGCTGATCGATCCATTCTGGAGAGCAATTTGGAACTATGCCAAAAGGTCTACAAAAATTTGCATACCGTTTGATTCAGCAATATCACTTCTAGCAATATCCCAAAGAAATCATAAAATGGGAAAGAGTTCCACATGTACAAAAATGTTTGTAGCAGCTCTCTTTGGGGTGGCCAAGAACTGGAAATCGAGAGGATGCCTATCAATTGGGGAATGGCTGAACAAGTTGTAGCATATGAATATAATGGAATACTATTGTGCTATAAGAAATGATGAACAATTGGACTTCAGGGAGGCCTGGAAGGACTTACATGAAGTGATGCTGAGTGAAAGGAGTAGAACCAGGAGAACCTTGTACGTAGTAACAGTCACAGTGTGTAAGGACTGTTTCTGATAGACTTAACCCTTCACAGCAATGTAAGTACCTAAAATACTCCCAAAGGACTCTTGAGGCAAAATGCCATCCATATTCAGAGAAAGAATTATAGATTAGGAAAGCAGAATGAAGCAGACTATTTTTTCTTGTGTTATGTTTTGTTTTGTTTGGGTTTTTGTCATAGTGTCTCCCATTCATTTTAATTCTTCCATGCAATGTGACTAAGATGAAAATGTTTTTAATAAGGAGATGTGTGTAGAACCCATATAAGATTACATGTCTTCTCAGGGAGGGAGCAGGGAAGGAAGGGGAAAAATCAGACTTATGGAAGTGATTGCATAAAACTGAAAATAAATAAATAAATTTTAAAAATTAAAAGGATAAAAGGTTTTAAGGATTTATTCTGTAAAACTTGGACTCAGTCGAAAAGCCATACTCAAATACTTAGAAGGCCACATGTGGTCTCAAAGCTGCAGGTTCCCCACCCCTGGTTTATCTATCTGAATTCAGGTGGTCAGTTAAGAAAGTGGGAAGAGGGAAGAGGCTCAGTTTCTTTTTCTAAGAGAGAGATATGAGAGAGAATGGGAGAGGAGGTTTTTGTTTCTATTTGTTTGCTTCAATTTTTTAAAAAGATGCATCAAATGGGAAGATAGAAAATGAGTCCTACAAGAAGATTCTAGGCAGTAGAACACCTGAAGTCACATAGTTTTTTAACCATGTCATTCAGAATCAATCAGGAAATAAATGAAATGGAAGATGTAACAGCCCTGATATTTAGAGTGTTTCTTAAGATTACTAAGTCAGTGATTTGTCCTGAAATTCACCTCCTGTCTTTATTGTAGCAGATCACAGAGGAGATGGCAATTCCAATTTGAGAAAAATTGGGGGCATACAGTATAGCAACTGAAATATGCTGTTGTAACCTGTACAGATTGATTCCTTCTTATTTTGGTTGTTTCTCATCACAGCAAGGGTTCTTATTTTTTTTTTTTTTAGTTTCATGGACACTTGTGACAAATTGATGAAGTCTATGGGCATCTCAAAATATATTTATTTTAATAGAAGGGAATATGATGGAAACCAAGGATAATGAAATATAGTTTTCAATTAAAAAATCTTCAAAGGCTCTAGATGAAGACCCCCCTGCACAAAAATTAATACTAATCTATATTGTTCATGTATGTAAGCAGAGACCTGAATTTCAAATGGAAAAATTTCTAGTTAGTCTTAAATGATGTTTAAAAATAACATTTTCTTTCAGATAAGAATATTAAAGAAGACTACAAAATTGGGTTCTGTCTAAACAGAGGATACCTAGTAATCAATCACCTAGGCATATGAGAATTGAAAGAACAGGTATAAATTGAAAGACTCCAAACTTGACTTTCAAGTTAAAATTCTGTCTATCTATCTATCTATCTATCTATCTATCTATCTATCTATCTATCTATCTATCTATCTATCTATCTATCTACCTATCTATCTATTGAGACCCTACTCAGTACCTACATAGAGCACTGTTAGATATTCGGAGACTTACAAGTACAGGTATTTGTCCTAATAGGTCTTTGATTTTTGTAACCTCTTTTATCCAGCCTCAGTAAAAAATTGCCATTGATAATCCAGTCCAAAAGGGGTACTTGAAAATTTCTGAATTTTTGGAAAAGTGGTTTGAAGAAACTATATCAATTTACAAAGGATTAATCCAATAATGGTTTATAGACTGAATGGGAAAAGGAAGACACTAGAGGTGGTAGAATTTACTCAGAAAGCTGAAGAGTAGAGGGCATCCTCTAGATGGAAGTGACAAATTTGCTTTTACTTTATGTCAAAAGTTGAGGGCTAGTAACATGTCGTTTACATAAATTCTTATTCTGGCACCTATGTTTTTTGATCTTTAGTACTCCCTTTTAGGGAGAGTACTAAATGTCAGTCATTGTTGCCATAATTTAAAATGTATTCCTTATAAATAATGGATCACTATTATTTATTCATCATTAAATTAGAAATTCATATTAAAGTTAAGTGTGCTTACTGAAATGGGATTGTTATTCTAGTGCCAGCTGAAAAAATTCAGAAGTACATTTTAAAAAAAGTATTCCCAGTATATGATTGATTTATTGCTTTAATATTTAGAAAATGGCCACTCTTTATTAGTTGCTTACCAAGATTATATTCCAGTAGAACAAAACAAGTAGCATATTGCTTTCTCCTTTATGGAATACCTCCCAAACCCCATGGGGTATTTTTTTTATTATATTACTATAACCAGTATATCAGAGCAATTGATCTATGGAACAGGAAAGTAATAGCAGTTGCTGGTAACTTTAACAGGGCATTGTCCCTATCCTCACCTACCCCCTCCAAGTCTGAGGCTACTTTTAGTCAGACTGTAAAAGCAGAAGTATTATAGCTTTCTAAGCTAATATTTCTATACTGGCTTTTATACTGTTGTAGTGAATATTGATAAGATGGAAAATGAATAAGGTGAAACTGGGCTATCACCTATAATCCTATAAGAAGGTACAGTTTTGGAGTTTCTAATTACATGGGTTTTTCCACTTGTCTCTTTCTATTCCCTTGTGTTGTGATTACCCTTGGAAAGAGCCTTAAGGGATTGGCATCTTATGAGATAAGTACACCAAAGAGGTGGGAAGAGATGTTATCCTAAGATTATTAGATGTAGTACTGCAACCTTCATTAAATTTTCTGAGTCTCAAATATTTTCACAGATATGTTTGTTATAAATTTGAGAACCCTGACCATTAGAGATCACAGGACCTAAAAGTAGTTGTAAGGACCTTGGAAAGTACATGGAATGCCAATGAAAGAAGAAACAAGTTCAAATTTTTGTTCATGTGAACCAATTTCCCTAGTTATACAGTCATGAGATTTTTGTAGCTCTCCTCTTACATCCCCCACCCTCGCCTTAGGGATGACAGAGATTTACCGCAGGAGGAGATGACAGGTGTTCTTTCTTTGAAAAGGATCTTCTCACCAAAGTGAGGGTTGAAGAGTCCAATATAGCTAATAGCA